>NC_056730.1:568228701-568535153 GCF_019279795.1 Protopterus annectens
AGCACTCACCCTGTCCAACCAGTGCTTTGTGTCCCTGCCCAAGTAGCTGACACACACACACTTTAAGACATGAGTTATATACAAACACACAGACACTCCTGGGGAAGGCTGGCACAGGTTCTGCAGCTATGGCCCTTCCTGCCAGTCTATAAGGTAGTACCAGCTGCCACCAACCACGAATATCAGCTACTAAAAAGGCCATTATCAAAGGGTGTCCAATTATTATTGTGCAATATTATTATGCAAATAGTAAGTGTGACTGAACAGCAAGACTGTTGGAGTGGCTTTGTACAGTATGACTGTATACATGCAATGTACTCTAGAGCTTAAATTATTTCTACACAAAACAGCCACAGTTGAAAGTTTTAAAAATATTTAATAACAAATAATAAAAACACAAGACAATACTTCTTACTACACAGTGCTAGTCAAGAGTTCAGACATCACAGGAAAATGCTTAAAATAATATTGTAGAATAGTTCTGACATAAATATAGAAAACAGCTAGACTAAACTTACTATTTTCTATCTTTTCCTAAGGGCAATCACAGTTCTCAATAAACTTACATATAGAGCAAAAGTAGAGTACTGGTGAGTTGTTGTCAGCTTTA
The DNA here is from genome assembly GCF_019279795.1 of Protopterus annectens. Taxonomy (NCBI): domain Eukaryota; kingdom Metazoa; phylum Chordata; order Ceratodontiformes; family Protopteridae; genus Protopterus; species Protopterus annectens. The sequence continues at coordinate 568,229,312 of NC_056730.1, forward strand.
GACAAAATCCAAAATGCTTGACTTATCAGCTTTCTTACAGCGGAGTGCACTGTTGTTAAATGTTTGCAGTTCAACATCCAATACAGTCTTCTCACATTTAAGAGAACAAGCCTATGGCCTTTATTAATATTTACAAAGACATATAATTATTTACAAAATTCTGTCTAGCTAGGCCGGCAGCCTTCACATATCTTCACCCACCCCCCTCCCCCCGAGAACTCAAGCTAGTTTTTCAAGTGTCCCTTGAAAAATGTTGCTTGAGAGGGTTAGGTCTATTTGAGTATACCTTACTCCAATCTCTGTCTTGAGAGCCCATCTGCGTTAGCGTTGCTAACCCCACTGCAGTGGTGCACTGACATGACATATATGCTTGCAACCCTAGGCTACATCTTAGCAACTTGGCATTTGCTGGCTGGCTTGGTGTAACCATGTTAGGGGATTGTGATCCGTAACTACAGTGAATTTGCTTCCATGTAGATAAGGCTGAAGTTTCTGCAGTGCCCACACTATGACTAGACATTCCTTTTCTACAGCTGCATAGCATTCCTCCCTGGATTGAATGACTGAAATAAACCACTGTCTGCTCTTCTCCCTCTAAAGAAATCTGGCTAAGTACAGCCACCACCCCATGGTTTGAAGCATCCACTTGCACAACAAATTCTTTACTGTAATCTGGACTTGCTTGTTAGCTTTTTTAAGCTTCTGGACTCCCTGCTGACATGCTGTGGTCCACACTACCTTATCCGGCCCATTTTTCCTTGTCAGGTCTGTGAGGGAAACATCTATGGTACTATAATTGGGGACAATCTTTCTGTCGTACCCTGCTATCCTTACGAATGCCATCACTTGCTTTTTGGTAACAGGGGCAGGCCATGCCTGAATGGCTTTCACTTTGGCAGGCTCTGGCCTGATCTTATCACTCCCCACTCTAGGAGACATTTGCCGTACCCACCTGACATTTGCTGGGCTTAATGGTCAACCCTATCCTTTGTAGTCTGCCCAGCACCTTCCTGACATGTTGAAGGTGCTCTTGCCAGGAATGGCTGTAGATGGCAATATCATCTAGGTATGCAAGGGCAAACCCTCCTGCTAGGATATGATATACCAGCCTCTGGAAAGTCGCTGGGGCATATTTTATCCCAAAGGGCATCATTATGAACTCATACAAGCCAAAAGGAGTCACAGAGGCTGACCTCTGTCTAGCACTGGGAGTTAAGGACACCTGCCAGTAACCCTTGGTAAGATCAATGGTGGTAAGATAGGTTTACCTTCATATCGTCAATCACATATGATCGACCTACCACATTGTCGACATGTTTTCCGCAAATTTGAATCCGCGACACTTCTAAAATGTCGAATTAATGTCGAATTTTGACATTTCCGGCCGCGCCACACCTCCACACCAGTGCTACCATGGGTCAAAAGTGGGCGAGATTTAGCTGTTCACATATGTGGTTTTCGTCATTTGGGATGTTCGCACTTCGGTGTTTGCGGAACCGGGGTCAACCTTTTTGAGGTCGCCGTTATGAAGGTAAACTGGTAAGATACTTGGCCCCACCCAGCTGCTCTAGGGCCTCAACTGTCCTAGGCATGGAGTAAGCATCTGACTCAGTGTGACTATTTAGTTTCCTGTAGTACACACAGAACCTGGTGCTGCCATCCTTCTTTGGCATCAGCACCCCTGGGGAGGCCCAGGGACTGTTGGACTCTTGAATTGCCCCTAGTTCCAACATCTCCTGTATATCCTCCCTCAGAGTCTGTTTGACTCTCTGAGGCACCCTATAAAGGGCTTGCTTAATAGGCCTTTGGGGTCCTGTATCCAGCTGGTGTTGCACCAGGTGGGTGCTCCCTGGTTTCCCTCTGAACATTTTCCCAACTCTTGTCACACTGCTCAGATTCCTCGAACCTGGGCAGGAGATAGCTGCTGGGGCATTGCTACCCCTTCCACTGAGGTGTCAGTCCGAGTTTCACTGAGGAGATCAGTTACCAGATCTCCCTCAGATGACTCCTGCAATCCACTGCAAATACTCAGCACAAGGGCCTACTTACCATGGTAAGGTTTCATGTTAACATGGTACAATTTGTGCCCCTGCCTCCTCCTTAGCAGTTCCACCATGTAGTTAACATCACTTACCTTTCTTACCACCTTGTAGGGTCCCTCCCAAGCTGCTTGCAGCTTGTTGTGTCTGACAGGAATGAGAACCATTACCTGCTGCCCTACAACATAGTCTCTAGCTCGAGCATTCTTGTCATACCATACCTTTTTCTGTTGGGCTTCTGCCAGGTTCTCCTGGGCCAAGCCCATGAGTTCCCTGAGCCTTGTCCTGAGGTTTAGGACATATGCTACAACAGACTCCTTGTGAGATCCACACTCACCCTCCCACTCATGTCGATTTAAATCTAGAGGTCCCCTCACCCTATGCCCATACAACAACTCAAAGGGTGAAAAACCTGTGGATTCCTAGGGAACCTCTCTGTAAGCAAACAGATAGGGCAAATATTTGTTCCACTCCCTCTTAAACTGGTCTGCAAATGCCCGTAGCATGGACTTGATTGTAGAGTTTAACCTCTCAACAAGACCATTAATTTGTGGATGGTAGGGGTGGTCTGCAGGTATTCCACCTCACAGTGCTTCCACAGACAAGCCAGCAGGTCTGACATGAAATTGGCACCTCTGTTAGTCAGTATTTCTTTTGGGAAACCTACCCTGTTGAAAATCTTTAACAAAGCATTTGCCACCTTTTCTGCCTCAGTGGAGGACAAAGCCACTGCCTCAGGGTATCTTGTAGCATAATCTACTACCACTAGAATATACTTTTTCCCTGTGGAACGTGGGGTACTCAGAGGCCCCACAATATCCATAGCTACCCTCTGAAATGGCTCCGCAATCACAGGCAAAGGCATCAAAGGCACTCTGTCCTTGTCTCCTGCCCTGCCTAGCTTTTGGCACTGCTCACAGTACCCTATTACATCTTTGGAAATTCCAGACCAATAGAAGTTCTGCATAACACATCTCTCTCTATGTTTTATAATCATATGACCTGCAAAGGGAATATCATGGGTTATGACTAGAAGCGGCAGATGGTAGGCTATGGGCATTACCAACTGCTGTATCCTCTCACATTCTAGCCTTCCCTCGGGGGTCCACTCTCTGTAGTGTAACCCTTTGGCCCAGTGTACAGATTCCCCCTTCCAATCAGGTGCCTCACTATCTACCTGCATCAGGCCTTGTAATAGCGTCTGAGAGCTGAGCCGGTCTCAACTCTCTCTTTGTAACCCTTCCCAGCTTCCCTTCCACAGCAAGTCTGGCATCCTCTGACAGTGGTGTCTTATTGTCAGCCTTGGTGCTGCTACTCACCTCTACATTTACAGTCACTCTGCCCAAGGGAACATCAGTACCCACAAGCAGTTGTGGCTCACCTTCAGTCTCACTGCTACAGAGTTGCTCCCTCCCTGAAGTAACCATCTCACAAGTCTTGGCTGCAAGTATGCGATCTGTCTGGATCTCCCCTAGCTACCAGACCCATATGCTAGTCTTGATGCCTGACTGCGTGTAACTGCATAAACACATGGTACTGCCTCATCAAAATCTTTCCCTGTCAGGACATCTGCAGGATGGTAGTTTGGTACCCCTGTTGTCTCAAGACAACCTACTGTTGGCATTTTGTCTTTCCCCACTTACTGGCTCTCTCACCTTTTGTTCCCCACCTTTCCTCCATGGACATCTATATGCCACATGGCCCCACTGGCTGCATTCAGAACATTTAACTCTAGGTCCTGGATTAGCGGCATCCCCTGCTACTGGCAGATTTTGTTGGGGCAGTCTGGGCTGCCCACCATGGGTTCCTTTAGACCCATGAGCAGTACTGGGGGTCCCTTTCCTCTGCTTGCTAGGTATATGTCTCCCTTCTTCCCCAGCTCATCTAAAGTAGCACATTGTCTATCAGCTAACCAGATCCTCATGTCCTCAGGCAAAATGCTAAGGGCTTGTTCCCTCACCAAAAGGTCTGCCACTCTTTCAAAAGTGGTGACCTGACGTCCACTCACCAACCTATGAAAATAACATATTAACACACACTTTCATCTGCCTTGCGTCTGTGCTCACAAAACTTTTTTCCTATAAGCTTCAGGTGTCAGTTTAAAAAAATTCTAACAGACAGTTCTTAACAGCAGTAGAATCAAAAAATTTATGTTCAGAAAGTCTGGACAACACAGTTACAGCTTTACCATGGAGTAATGGGGTCAGGAACCGTACCCAGAGCCTTTGGTCAACATCATACTGTTTACATACCCTCTCAAACATATGAATGAAACTATCAAAATTATTCCCCTCTGTAAACTGCAGAAGAAATTTACTGACCTTTTGTGCTTCTGGGATCGTGTTACTCCCTTCCCCATTACCTCCATGACTCTGCCGACGAATCAGCATCTCCTTTTCGTGCTGCCGCTGACTTTCCTTAACCTCAGCTTCCAGGCATAGCAGATGTTATTTGTGTTTCACTTTTGCAGTCATCTCATTTGGGTTATGCCTGTCAGGGTAGCCCTCTGCCGGCCTGAATACCAGAGGCTTAATATTTCTGCATCTGTTGCTGTCGCTTCAGGACTGACATCAGTTCATCAGTAGTATAAAGTAAGGTAGCCGACAGCATTACGTCAGTCTTTCTTGCTGAGGAGCACAAAGCAGAAGCAGTTCACATGAGTGCCGGTCGGCCGCTACCTGAGTTTCGTCTTCTGAATTGAAGCTTAAGTCTTCTAAAGCTAAGTACCCCGTTGGGGATCCTTTTTTCTTGCACTAACCAATGTCAGAAAAAGTTAACAATTGTCTCGCCTGTGGAAAGCAAATACCACACTGAGACTTTCATTCTTACTGCATCCCTTGTTTAGGCTCAGACCACAGTGTCCCTCACTGTCGCTTTTGTGCTTTGTTTAACTCCAGAACTATACGTCGTTAGGCTGTTATTTTAGCTTGATATTTTTGCTCACGGTCCTCAAATTCCAATATGGCTTCGGTAAGCCATCTGGCAGCAGATCTTCCAAAAAAAAACATAAGGATAAAGACAGAGACAGACTGCACAGGCCCAAACCTACTGATGACGCTTCTGTTAAGCTGGCGACACTTTCGTTAAGCTAGCCATCAGTTCTGTGGTCCTTAGTGAGGTGCTTCGCAGCCTCTAATACCCACTTCTGTGGATTCGCAGGCCACTGCTGAGACCCTTTTGGAGTCAGGTATGCCCCAAAACACTTCTTCGACTAAGGATCCTGTGGTTGTCTCTATCTTGGATGGGTCTGGAGCCGCTGAGCAGGCATAGGCTTCCAAGGAAGTACTTCGCACTACCAATTCTTGACACAAACTGATGACTTCTTTCGCGTCTACCGTCGAAAACTACCGAGTTTCTAAGGCCTAGGGTACGAACCACACCCAAGAAACCGACACTTACCTCCTTGCCTCAGTCTTAAATGCTTAAAATGGCAGAAGACCTTATCATGTGATCAGGGGAAGCCAAGCTACCCCTTCCAAAAGATAGAGATCTGTCCCCAGTAGTTTTGTCTAAACAGGAGTCTGATGAATCTGATGCATCTGAAAATGAAGACATGCAACCCCTCTCTGCTTATGAGGATTCTTATGCAGAGGATTCCATTCCGTCTGCTTCTCCACCCGAGGACTTTTCCTTTGGGGAAACCCTTCATACCTTAAGGGAGAATTTCCAATGGGACTGTCAGGACTACCCTCAGTCTAAAAAGAGACTCAGAGAATTCTTAGATCTTCCACAGCACAGACCCCTGGCCATTCCCCCAGTCCTGGATGTTATGGACGATGTTTTCCTGGAATTCAGTTTGACTCCTGACACCCTCCCTCCTGCACCCAGAAAACCTGACAGGTATTACAGAGTCCCTGACTCTCACAAATTTCTGTTCAAAAATCCTACTGCTGACCCTGAGGTAATTTGTCAAGGGCCTAAAGGAATTAAAGCAATCTCTGCTAAGAATCCCACCCCCTCAGATAGGGATTCCCAAGCACTAGACAGATGGGGTAAAAAAGTATACACCTCTGCTAATCTTGCTATCAGAGCACTAAACTGCCAGTTCCATCTGCTCAAATTCCATACTCTATCTATCCATTGTAAACACCTTCCTGGTGATACCAAAATTCAAAATTCTCACCCTCCAGCAACTGTTACTCATGCTGTCCAAGGATGCTTGACTAGCCACCCTAGACCTAAAAGCGGCCTACCTTCACATTCCTATCAGGGAATCATGCAGGAAATATCTACATTTCAGGGCAAGATCGGAATATCCAAATTTACCCATACTTAGATGACTGCCTAATTCAGGCAGACAGTCAGGAAAAGCTGCTCAAGCACCTGGCCTTTGTAAAGTCTGTACTGACCTCCCTAGGGTACACTATCAACGAAAATAAATCCAAACTAGTACCCACCCAAAGGATTATATTCCTGGTAGCAAGCCTGGACACAGCATCCCAGATGGCATTCCTTACACCAGGAAAGCAAACTTACCTAACAGCCTACTTCTCTCAGCTAGCCACCAGACCCCAGTTACTTCTCTCAGCTAGCCACCAGATTCCAGTTATCTTCAAGGAAAATCCAGTAAGCTCTAGGGTTCATGGCATCTTGCATTCTACTCATTCCATATGCCAGACTGCATACGAGGAAATTTCAGTGGTACCTAAAAAGCCTTTGGTGTCAACACTCTCAAGACCTCGAAACTCTTATACCATTGATACCTTCCCTAAGGAAAGATTTTCTTTGGTGGGCAGCAACATGCTCCCACAACAAGGAACTACTTTCTCACCACTCCCCGATGCCCAGACCCTCACCATAGATGCATCATTATATGCCTGGGGTGCACACCTGGACACCACTGTGATGTGGTATATCAACAAGCAGGGAGGGACTCCTACCCTCTATGTATGCTGGCCATGACCCTTTGGCACACAGCCTCTGCCATGCAACTCCACCTGTTAGCACAATTCCTGCCAGGTTCTCTAAACTCTCTGGCAGACCACTTAAGAAGAAATCTTCTGGACCTACACTAGTTGCACCTAGACAAAAGAACCTTCACCCTAATAACTCAGAAATGGGGCACCCCAAAGGTCAACCTGTTTGCCTCCCACACCAACCATCAGCTCAGCAAATTCTGCACCAGGGAGCATTACTGCATGGCTTTGAAAATGGATGCCCTATCCTTCCCCTGGGTCAGTCTATCAGTCTATGCATTTTCTCCACTACCTCTCATCACAAGGGTACTGCTCAAAATTAGGGAGGAAAAACCAAGGACAATTCTTATTGCTCCAGACTGCCCTCGCCAGCACTGGTGCCCACTACTGCACAGCCTGTCCCCAATGCCACCATGGCATCTCCCTCAGACCCCAACCTTCCTGACCCCAAGAGAAGGAGAATTCATGCATCCCCAGTTGCAGATCCTCAGTTTGGCAGCCTAGCTTTTATTCCCTGACTACTGATCAATCTGCCAACCTCAGTAAACAGGTTCTAGATGTTATACATGAGGCCAGACCCCCTAGCATTAGAAAGTCTTATGCTGACAGATGGAAAAGGTTCTGCACCTGGATTCAGACTAAGGGAGCCGATATGGCGCAGCCCTCCCTACCTGTCATCCTGGATTACCTAGCTGACCTGCTACACAGTGGTCTCTCTTTTTCCTCAATTAAAATTCATGCCTCTGCTATCTCTCCTCATTTCCACACTGACTAGCCCCTTTTCTTACACCCTCTGATCAAACAATTCCTAAGAGAGGCTAACAACTTGAGGCCACCCAGAAGAGCACCTACCACAGCTTGGGACCTTAACTTTGTGTTGGAATAGCTCACCCTGTCCCTCTTTGAACCGGCATCTTCAGCAGAGTTAAAATTTCTCTCCTGGAAGACCATTTTCTTCTGGCTATCACATTAGCCAGGAGAGTCTCTGAGCTTCAAGCACTCATGGCTGTGGAGCCTTTCATCTTCCATGCTGACAGGGTTCCCGCAGGACTAACCCATCCTTCATGCCCAAAGTGGAATTGGTCCAGTGTGGCTTTCTACCAATCCATTCATTTGCCCACCAAAATGAGGGGGAAAGGATCCTGTACTCTCTAGATGTGCACAGACAGCTCAGATTCTATATAGACAGGACTAAATCATTCATAAAGTCTGATCAATTGCTGGTTAGCTTTGTTGCAGGGGCAGAGGGCAAAGCCATCTCCAAACAAACAGTTTCCAAATGGATAGCACACTGCATCCATTTCTGTTACAAGCAACATGGAAAAAATCCCCCAAAGGGGGTCAGGACTCACTCCACCATAGCAGCCTCCACCTCTGCAGCTTTCCTCAGAGGAGTCCCTATGAGGGACATCCTGCAGGCTGCCACCTGGACATCTGTTCACACTTTCACCAAGCATTACCACCTGCCTATCTTCTCCAAATCCAGGGCAAGCTTTGCCACTGCAGTCTTGCAGGGCATCCTAGCCAGCCCCTAGTCTCCTTGACTGCCTCCCCCTTTTCCTCAGCTTTGGGAATTAACCCAAATGTGATGACTGCAACAGTGAAACACAAAGAATGTAGTACCCTGGCAGGGATAACCTAAATGTGATAACTGCAACAGTGAATGCACTAAAACATCTGCATTTATGGTAACTGTACTTTTCTCATTCTCCTCTGCCTGTAGACATCTCAGTCTCTCAGTTGCTTCTGTTTCCAAACGCCTGGCCTCCATCTCAAGTCTCTTTAGCTCCAGATGGATTTTTAAGCCCTCTGCAGAAAGGTTGAGGTGTCCATTCTCTGAGTGTTGTACATCTCCACAGCCAGTCTGATTGCCCTCCTGGTTGCTGTTTTCTGATGCAGCTGTGACCAAAGCTGCAATCATGTCTGCCTTAGTCAGGTTTCCATGCACCAGTCCCTTAGCCTGGCACATCTCAGCCAACTGGTTCCTTGATAGCTTGCCATACTCCTCTGGTGACATGCTTGCCTGCTCTCCCAGACTAGCTAAACTAATAAAAGAAATAAAACAATTGTGATCTGAACTCTGAATACTTACTGTGTGGCTGATGTAGGGTACAAAAACACCTTCAGTGATCACTGTACACAAGCTCCAGGAATTCACTATCCACACCACTACAAGCCAATTGCCAACCAATTAATATGTGGTGTGCTTTTCCCACCACTGCCAAACAATTAATATGTGATGCCTGTGCACTGACCCAGTAATCAAGGAGCCTCCGTCCTCACCACTAACACCAGTGAGGGGCATCCACATTGGGAAGGATAACAAATACACACACAGTAAAGTACAATTTCCCTTAATAGCACACACAGATCACAGTCAGTCTGGGGCTGGTTTCTCCCTTTCTCTCCAGATCCCCAATAAGACTCCCCACTGGCAGAGCTGTAGGGTCCAGATCTCAGCCTAGTGGTCAAGCTAAAACCTCCAGCACCCTCCATGTCCAACCAGTGATTCTTGTCTCTGCCCAAGTAAGTAGCTGATACACACACACACACACACACTTTAAGACATGAGTTATATACAAAAACACAGACACTCCTGGGGAAGGCTGGCACAGGTTCTCCAGCTGTGCCCCTTCTGCTAGTCTATAAGGTAGTATCAGCTGCCACTAACCACTATCAGCTACTAAAAAGGCTCTTACCAAAGGGTGTCCTGTTATTACTGTGCAATATTATTATCCAAATAGTAATTGTGACTGAGCAGCAAGACTATTGGAGTGGCTTTGTACAGTATCACTGCATACATGCAAAGTACTCTAGAGCTTAAAATTTTCTCTATACAAAGCAGCCACAGTTGAAAGGTTTAAAAATATTTAATAATAAAAACACAAGAAGATACTTCTTACTACACAGTGCTAGTCAAGAGTTCAGACATCACAGGAAAATGCTTAAAATAATACTGTAAAATAATTCTGACATTACGTTTCGATTATGTAGTACAGGCCCCTGTTCTCACTTAAAGTAAATTGAGCTCTTCATAACAGTGAAAAACAGCAGCACACTTTTTACTGGCACATGCAACAATTTGACATATGGGCAACATTTTGCAAATATAATGTCCACCACTCTAGAATTGTATTATTGCACTCTGTACATTATCTCTAAAAAATAGCAGTATTTCTTATGTTAGCCTGCAGACACAATACTGCAATATTTTATTCAGCTGTATGTTTTACCAGTTTATGTAATTTCTGTCTCCTAAACAGACACTGTGACACACTTTAAAACATTTTCAGTTAAGAAGGTGGTATACAAAACAGATATAAAGTTAAAAAGAAAACAAACATCCCTTTCATCTAAGTGTTTAGAAAAAGTAGCATTATAAACTACAACTGCCTCTCAGCAGAAGTTGAAATAGCCAAAATCATTAAGAGGATTTGTAGTTTTCAGGTGATTCATTAAATAACAACTTCAAGTGTAAGTACATATCCTAGTTTGATGATGCACAGTCATTGTGGATTTGATTACATTAACCCATCTCCAATTTTACCCCACTCTCACTCCAAGACACCACTCGAGAAATACCCCCAACCACTCTATTTTCTATCTTTTCTTAAGAGCAATCATGGTTCTAAATAAATGTGCAGGTTCTAAATAAACGTGCATATAGAGCAAAAACAGAGTTCTGGTGAGTTGTTGTCAGCTTTAGACAAAATCCAAAATGCTTGACTTATCAGCTTTCTTACATGAGAGTGCACTGTTGTTACATTTTTGCATTTCAACATCCAATACAGTCTTCTCACATTTAAGAGAACAAGCCTATGGCTTTTATTAATAGTTACAAAGACATAAAATTATCTAAAAAATTCTATCTAGCTAGGCTGGCAACCTTCACATATCTTCACAAGAGAGAAAGCCCTGACTACAGCCCATCCATCTGGGGGTCGGTTAGCCACCTGGGTGGCTGACAGAGCAGCAGGGAGGGATGGGTGTTGACTATCCTGAAAGGGGAGAGGCAGTCCTGTGGGCATCACCTGTGATGAATCCCTGGTGGAGGTTGGGGATGTCATGATTGGAAGGTGTATTCTAAAAGGGGGATAGAATGATGGACGTGTCTGAGCTGATATGGAGCCAAGGCAAAGCCCAACATATCTCCATTGCACTCGTGCCCCTCAGATGTACCAGGAAGACCATTAGGGAGGGGAGAGGTATGTGTTAGGTCATAAGAGAAACCCCTCCAGTGGATGAAGTGTGACATTCCCCAGGACATCCTTAAGCTCTCTGACAGGTCTATTCCTGTTGGAGAAATGTGGGGGGTTAGAAGGTGGCTGATAGACCCAGTGATGGATGTGATGCACTGGATAAAGTGCTGAGGAATGATGCAGTGGGGAGAAAAAGCTACCCTCAAAAAAACAAAACAAAAGTATATAAAATAGTTTATGAAACTTTCTGGTATGCAATACAAGTTCAGTTAGCAACTCAGTTGGCCATTGGAGCTGGTCTGAGAAGATGGGAGTGAGCATCTTCTACCGTTTCATTTAGATTGGGGGGGGGCGGAATTGGGCCTGTCATATGAGTGACACAGAGCCTGCCACTTTGGTGACACACAGTGCGAGCACTCGCTGTTTCTCCTATGGGGTATAGACCTAAGCAGGCCACGCTGCTTCAGACTCCTTCATTTTTTTTAAAGTTTTCTAGAACCTGTACTAAGTAAATGTCTCAAATCGGTGCTCACAACTGCAAGCCAATGTATCCTTTGGAGGGCATGAGTTATGGAGCTCACTGAGCTGCAGATGGGCAAGGGGGGGAATTCATTCCAGAGAGAGGGTATGTTGCCTGGAAATACCAGTAGGCTGCCCTAATTTCTACCACCTGAGCCTCATTACTTGGGAAGAGATTGGCCAATAAGGCAACTGAGACACAAAAGAATGGTACTTAAGGCTCTCACCATCTCCCATCTGTACAGAATGAATGTGCCATTTGAGTGCTGGTAGTGGAGCCTTCACGTGAAGTCCTGGAGGAGGGAGAAAAAAAGTTTCCAGTATAAGGTAGAAGATCAAGCATAATAAATAAAACTCTGCTGATAGTAAAAAAAATGATCAAATGCTGTCAGTAAAAAAATGATCAAATGTTGTCAGCATACAGTAGTATGAACCACATAGTCTCCATAGCAAACATCTTATGGTGAAGCATTATAAACTACTTGCATCTTACAGAAATGACTGCAAATTTAGACATTTTTAACCAATCTTAGAGAGTTGGGAATATTTTATTTTTATGAAGTTCCAGCTTTTTTATAGATGATGCGGGTTTATCCATCCATTGTTGAACTACAGAAAAGTGTTATCCAAATAGAAATTGTATATGACACAGTTTAGTAGTATTCCTTGACTGGGTGTGGATAATGCTGGATTTACCCTTTTTACCTGTAGCTAGCATTGTTTGATCACAATGATGACGCCCAAGGGATCAATCAAAACCAGCTGAGGGTAAACCCATCATTATCCTACATACTGGAGCTGCTTATTAATTTTAGAAGAAAGAACTTTTGTCAACTTTTTCTTCTTCTGGTCTGTCTTTGTTGTCTTCCTTGGCTGAGATGGCTTCTAGCAGAGGGCACATACACTGAGCATGTACAAACTGATGCTCAGCACATTTGGTCCATGGAGTTTGTGTTACTTCTCTAGGATTCAGGAATGTACATGCCTCTGATGCTTTATGTGAGGATGCTTGTTGGCTTCTGATGTCCTGGTAGTGAGTTTAATGTATCTTTCGTAATATTTTTGTGATGTCACTATACTGGTTATTTATGCCTGCCTTTAGGGGAGTGTGGATCTTTGTTTTCCACCATGTTGATGCATGCATTTGTTTTCTTTGCTTACTGTAACAGAGAACATGATGTTTGTAGCCTTTGTTTTAATAGCTATAGCTGGTAAGATGCTCCTCTGGCTGATGCTAGATTTTCTGTGGGCATGCTAGTTGCTTTCTCCAGTCAGCATTCACCTTTCAAAATAATACTTAACTTTCACTGTATAAAAAAGAAACAAATAATGTTTTAAGCTTGTCTGCTAAGAAGAAATTAGTGTTTCCTTAAAAGTAGTCTGTAAGACAGTGTACCCAGTAAATGTGCAAAGGATATTACAAGTGCGGCCCATGCACCCCATGCTATTGTTTTTGGAAGATTTGCATAGTCTAGCTCCCAGCCATTGATATGGAATTTTTTGAGACACCATGACTCTAACTTTGACTAGAAAGATAAGAAAACAGCACATGGAAGGAGTCTGAGGGGGCGGAAGCTGAGGATGAGCAAGATGGGATGTGTGCTTACACACTTGATACAGTCATGCTACAGACATACTACCTTGTTGTCATAGCCTTTGTGTAGGCTACTTTGAATTAATCTCTGGGAGACGTGTTAAACATCGCCATCTAAATTATTTGACAAGCCAGTGCATCATAATTTTTATTCCTTGCAGTAACAAGAGCTGAATTTTGGACTGTTAATAATTCTGATCATTTCACATAAAATTTCTCCTCCTCAGATTTATCCACGGGGATTATTTACAGGAGGAGGATTGCAACATGTAAGAATGTTATTCCTGCATTTTTAAGACAGGTGAGCATCTGTTTATTATTTTCTGAGCAACATTATGTTTTGCTTTTTTTTCTTTTCTTTTTTTTTTTTTTTACTTTTTTGTGATAATTTCAAAGAATCTTCACTGATGGAAATCAGTAGCCATCATCAATGGAAATGCATTTATTTCAAAATGTTAACATTCATTCTGCAGTGTCACAGATTTTAGGCAAAAACATCGAAGTTTACTTACCTCGAACAGCTGTTCATTGAACTGACGTCACTGAATGGGGCTTCATTGAACGTTCACATTAGTGAATGTTTTTCTCATGGTAAGAAATAACTTGGGCAGCTTACCTACCTACACACACGCCACAATATATCAAACCATCCAAAGTGGGAGGCTGTATACCACACCCCCTCCAATGTGGGGGCTGCTACCCTCACCCCCCCCTACTTATATATCTCAACTCTAAGGTTGCACTACAGTGGGGAAAAGGTCATATTTCTGTATGTTGGCCAAGTAACTTCCTTCCCTGGGAAAAACATTCTCTGATGTGAACATTCGATGAAGAGCTGTTCGATGATATTAGTTTGGTGAATAGCCGTTCGAAGTAAGTAAACTTTGGTGAAGGTAATATAGACCTGTTATCATCTTGTGTTCTTTTTTGAGGAACCTCTGAGGACATACCAGTTGAGGGCTGAATACAGTGGAACAATGACATTCTTGGATATAAATGCCATACCCTTGCTTATAAGTTGAGCAGTATAGAATGATTTTCTTACTACCTTAGACATATGGTGGTTGAAACCAGGTTTCAACTACCTTAGACATATGGTGGTTGAAACCAGGTTGCTGTTTACATACATCCCCAAATCCCTAACTACTGAGTCTACTGTTAGGGCTGTGTTATCAAAGAGGTAATTTACTGCGATAGCTGACTTTCCAAAGGGTACTATTAAAAATTTCTTGGCAACAAGTTTTAAACCATGGCTCTGGCACCAGTCATTGGCCTGTGTAATCCCTTCTTGGAGGATATTAGTGTCTTGGTGGGATTCTGTGATAGTTCCTAGTTTGCAAGCGTCTGCTAACTTGGTCAGCCAGAGACACTTGGCACTGGAATTGACTGCCAAGAAGGAGATGCCAAAAAAGAGAGGACCCAGCACTGAGCCCTGATGGAGTACATTACTGACCGACCTCTTTGTGGAGGTGGATCCCCTATTCTAGCTTCTTGGGTCCTGTCAATTAACCAACTAGTTATCTAGCAGGTGATGAAGGAGTTTATACATAATTTAGTGAGTTTATCTACAATGGGATAGTGTGTCGAATTCCTTGGCCAGGTCAAGGTAGGCAGTATGCAGCATTTTCCCCTCATACATTGCTTTAGTGACTCTCTCAAAGAAGTCTGCTAGGTTGAGTAGGCATGACTTGTCCTTGACGAAACCAAACTGTGTTGGATCCGGTGTCTGAAGGTTTCCTGTATTATTTATCAAATCCATGCTTATTCTTTCCATGACATTACATATGAGACTCTTAAGGCTTATGAGTCAGTAGTTTCCTGGGTCTATGGATAAACTACCCTTGCACAGAGAGATAACAGTAGCAGTCCTGCATTCTTGCTGCATGAAGCTTGTTTGGATGCTGTGGTTAAATGATTGCGGTGGGCCAGATAGGTCATGGTTCATGCTATTAAGAAGTGCTTTAAGAACCTGTTTTATAGTGATAATTGGGGGAATAATGGTTGGGGGTATTTCTCGAGTGGTGTCTTGGAGTGAGAGTGGGGTAAAATTGGAGATGAGTTAATGTAATCAAATCCACAATGACTGTGCATCATCAAACTAGGATATGTACTTACACTTGAAGTTGTTATTTAATGAATCACCTGAAAACTACAAATCCTCTTAATGATTTTGGCTATTTCAACTTCTGCTGAGAGGCAGTTGTAGTTTATAATGCTACTTTTTCTAAACACTTAGATGAAAGGGATGTTTGTTTTCTTTTTAACTCTATATCTGTTTTGTATACCACCTTCTTAACTGAAAATGTTTTAAAGTGTGTCACAGTGTCTGTTTAGGAGACAGAAATTACATAAACTGGTAAAACATACAGCTGAATAAAATATTGCAGTATTGTGTCTGCAGGCTAACATAAGAAATACTGTTATTTTTTAGAGATAATGTACAGAGTGCAATAATACAATTCTAGAGTGGTGGACATTATATTTGCAAAATGTTGCCCATATGTCAAATTGTTGCATGTGCCAGTAAAAAGTGTGCTGCTGTTTTTCACTGTTATGAAGAGCTCAATTTACTTTATGTGAGAACAGGGGCCTGTATTACATAATCGAAACGTAATTTAATCGAATGGCACTTGCATCGAAATGCTGTTTATCAAATTTGCTTTTGTGAGGGGCTGGGCCCCCACACCCCCCGCTAATTATATATATATATATATATATATATATATATATATATACATACATACATATATATACCAGCTCCGAGATCGCACTACAGTGAGGAAAGGGCAAATTTTGTGATCTTCATTGTATCAAGATCTCACTATAAACAACTCGATGAACGTCATTTCGATGTAAAATCCTGTTCGATTAAATTACTTTTTGATAATGTAATATAGACCCGAGAACAGTAAGTGGATCTGCAGATGATGACAGAAAAAAATGAGGGTACATAGACAAAGTACAGCACAAAATATTAGGTATTTGCAGAGTCCTTTTGTGGGGTTCTCTTCCATATAAAAAATGTCTGGGACCAAGAACTTCTGTACTCCCGTGCTGCTTTGGTAGTTCTCAGAGGGTTAGCAGTGCCTTCCTCTACCTCTAAAATGTTCTGTATATAAATTTCTGGTCATGCAGTGGCATGTGACAGTTCTCAGAATCTTGTTGTCTGACTAGCCCTTTACTGACTTTTCATAGAAAAAAAGCATAGGCTTACCCACCTAGGTGAATTGTCAAACAAAAGACTGAATACAGGATCCCTAGATTATTCCTAAAATTCAACCTCCACATAAGAGAATTTTTTTTTTCTGCTGGCATTTAATGAGTTTGGAATTGGTGAGCCAAGATTCTGTGGTAGAGAAGGCAGATTTTTTTTTTCTTCAAAGTCTACAAGAGTGTCAACAGTGCAGATGAGAGTAACATAATCTGAATATTGAATATGAGTGGCGTTCTTGGTTGTGATGCGTAGGTCATTGATAAAAACATTGAAAAGTATTGGACCTAATATTGCTCCCTGTGGGACAATACTGCCTACAAGCATATTGTCCAGATCAAAAGTCATTGCCTGTTTATGTTTGTCTCTAATTAGACCAATTATTGAGTACAGTGCCCTGTTTTAGATGCATCTTTCTAGGTGCATCAATCAACTGCAGAGGTCCAAGAGGTACCTAATCAAAATGATTTGGGGCCTTAAGACACCTGGCTACTAGGAGAGACTTAAAGCTGTGTATCTTACAGAACGCTATGAGGAGATCTATAACTTGCATTCTGCATTATATTATTATGTGTATGTAAGACCAATAGCTCCAAAAATACCAAAACTAGGGGCTTAAATCTCTACCAGCATGTAAATAAAACACACTGGAATAATAAGTATATTAACTAATGCCCACCCCATCTCCGGAATAGAGTTCCCTTGCAAGTTAAACAGAGATATCCTGTCATCCTTCAGACTCAAATATGGGATGATTTGAGGGGTACCCATAAATTTACACCTAGACTAACTTGCTTTGTCCTTGGGGGGGGGGGCTACATCTTCAGGGTGAGTAGTGTCATGTCATACATGGGCTTTAGAGCTCAATTGCCATGTAATCTCTATGAAATATTTGACAGTGGTGAATGTTGGTTTGCACTGAATCTAAACGTCAACAGCTGTACTTGAAAATATGTGGGTAATAAAATTAGAAACCATGAAGCAGTTGGCATGTAGAAATGAAGACAGTAATTCTTCAGTTATAGAAGGTTTAAGGGTGTCAGGCAGATTATTTTTATGCAATTTTTTTACATTCTTTTCTCTGTGTTGTATTATTAGTGCTGCTTACTAAATCTGGGTACTTAATGTGTCATAACAGTTGGCATGTGAACTATATGTAGGGGATTCAAATTATCAGCCTAATGTACAGAAGTTTGGTCAGCCTGGTTTCTAAGTATCATAGAATAACTTGTAATGAAGACTCTGAAGCTTAAGGGGGCCGAGTAGAGAGATGATGAAATCAACAAGAAAAGGAGAGCAGTAGTTCTGTAACTGAATTCATCCTAAAGTCTTGGCACATGGTGGACCCCGTTTTCACAAAATCTCACCAAGACAACACTGGTATACACATTGTATTTTTTTATATAGCATATATCTTGAGGTAAGTTCCTGTGGTGGTGGTGCTGTGGTAGTTTTGTCGCCTCACAGTAAGACGCTGTCTGGTTCGATTCTCAGCTAGAGCGTCTTCTGCGTGGAGACATGCGTGAATGGGCGTACCTTCGTTGAAGGTTGTGCGTCAGGCCTGGCAAGCCGGTACGTAAAAATCAACTGCCACTCATTAGTGGACCGGAGTTCCGCTGTGGCGACCCCAAACTGGGAAAAGCCCAAAGACACAAACATATCTTGAGGTAAGTTAAAAAAGAGACAACTGGGTGCACAAGTCCCAGGATAAAAAGTGCAGAATCCTGGTATATGCACTAGTGCCAGTACTGAAAAAAAAATGGCAGTGTAGAACCCTCGAGCCACAGAAACATTTGTACAGTGAGGGGTAAGCTGGGCTCAGGGGAAGGGTGCCATCCCCCTTCATTATAAAAGGTAGTAACAGTAGTCCACAAAAATCATAAAAACTGACAGGACAAAAGCTCAAAAAAGCCATAAAGCTTGATAGACTGGAGTATTGGAGGATAAGGAAGATATTATGTATTGTTACTATTATGCAACAAGACTAGAATTTCCAGATAAAAGGTACTTGCACAAGAAAAACTGTCAAAAGCATCAAATAAAAATCTGTATTCATTAGTGCAGCAAATCGAAGAAAAGCATTATGTAGACAGTGAAACTTTGGCCCGCCTGGAAAAAGAAGTGACAGAGGAAGTGCAAAACCATCAAAAAAAAAAATAGATCAGACAGGAGGCCCCATGGACTATGATATTTGCAGATGACATTGTGATCTGTAGTGAGAGTAGGGACCAGGTTGAGGAGACCCTGGAGAGGTGGAGACATGCTCTAGAGAAGAGAGGAATGAAGGTCAGCAGGACTAAGACAGAATATATGTGTGTGAATTAGAGGGAGGATAGTGGAAGGGTGAGGACACGGAGTAGAGTTGGCGAAGGTGGATGAGTTTAAGTACTTGGGCTCAACAGTTCACAGTAATGGTGAGTGTGGAAGAGAGGTGAAGAAGAGAGTACAGGCAGGGTGGAATGGGTCGAGAAGAGTGTCAGGAGTGATTTGTGACAGACTGGTACCAGTAAGAGTGAAAGATAAGGTCTACAATAGGGTAGTGAGACCAGCTATGTTGTATGGGTTGGAGACGGTGGTATTGACAAAAAGGCAGGAGTTAGAGCTGGATGTGGCAGAGTTAAAGATGTTAAGATTTGTACTGAGTGTGACAAGGATGGACAGGATTAAGAATCAGTATATTAGAGGCTCAGCTTGGATGGTTTGGAGACAAAGTCAGAGAGGCTAGATTGTGTTGGTTTGGACATGTGCTGAGGAGGGATGCTGGGTATAATGGGAAAAGGATGCTAAGGATGGAGCTGCCAGGTAAGAGGAAAAGAGGAAGGCCTAAGATAAGGTTTATGTATGTGGTTAGAGAGGATATGCAGGTGGTTGGTGTGACACAGCAATATGCAGAGGACAGAAAAAAATGGAAACAGGTGATCTGCTGTGGCGACCCCTAATGGGAACGGCCGAAAGAGAAGAAGAAGAGGAAGTGCAAAAACATGAAGAACAAAACCCAGAACATTTTTAAAGGTATAAAACAATATGTATATGGGAAAGAAAAAGAAATCTGATAGGGTTCACCTTTTTATGCAAAGGAGAAAGCCAAACTAATCAATACAAAAAAGCAGCTCCAAAGATAACTGAAGAGAAATACACGCAAAGGCACCCAGATGTGGAAAATTTCACAATACAGAAAATAAGAACACAAAGTGAGAATGTAAAACAGAAGATTACTAAGGTAGACATTAAATAAATAGAAACTATTATGGAATACCTGCAAAGTGAAGAATTTAGTGAAACAAATCTAAAACAGGCCATGTCACAGCATGATGGAACAGTGAGTCCCCCAAATTAAGGAGAAGAAGATAAAGTATGAGATAGCTGAAGAAATATGGACATGGGGAAGAAAGAGATTTGATGTGGTAGAATACTTATGCAAAGGAAAAAGCAAACCTAATTAGTAAAAAAAAAAAAGGCACAAAAGGTATTTAAAGAGAAACAACAGGCAATGGCCCCCAGATATGGACAATTACATAAATACTAAAAAAAAAAAAACGAGAGAGAAGAAAAGAGGAGTAGTAATTTAAAGAAATAGAAATTGAAGTTGTGGATTACTTGTGAAGTGAAGGATTTGGTGTAGAAAATCCAGCTTTGTTAACAACACAGCATGATGAACAGTGAGTCCCCAAATTAAGGAGAAACAGGTGAAACAGAAAGCATCTGATAATTTGCCACATGATGCTGCTGCTGCTGCTGCTGCTCTAGAGCCTTCAGTAGGAAACCAGTACAAAAGTTCAGTCGGAGTTGCTCAGCAAGGGAAAAAGCAGGAAACAGTGTCAACTCTGACACAGCAATATTGTGCAGTGATGGGCCAATGAGTTCCCATATGAAGGAGCAAAGGATGATGCAGGATGCAGCTGAAGAGGATAGATGACAGGAAGATATTCTGGAACTTTCCGTAGAATGCCCACAGGAAACGGATAGCAAAGAATGTGCCCTCAGTTTAGCAGAAATTTATCTAAGGGAAGAGATGCTTGATTTAATAGAGATTGATAGACATATTAAGATTGATGAAAATAAATAGACTATAAAAGGAAATAAGTCCCAAGTACTAAATGTCTGATAAAACAAGATGAACACAGTAATCAAGAGTATTAACAGAAATTCTTGTAATATAATAGAAGTAAATAGGATATAGTACTGTGCACCGAAACTAATAACCGATAACCTTACCACAAAAATACAGAGTAACAAGGAAAGGGAGGGGAAGAAATAAAATGCTATAATGGAAGCATCAAACAGAGGAAATTATAAAGCAATTAAGACAAGAAATGTCAGTATTAAAAGAATATAGAAGAGGAAACAGATCAACTAAAATACTTAGATGAATGTCATAAAAGCAGTGCACAGTATCAGACCAGACCAGAATCTACCATACCCTATTGCAAATAATAAATTAAAGATATCAGCACAGGTAGAAAAACTTAAAAGATATGTAGGTAAATGTAAAGGAAAAGTATAAAATAAGCTGTTCATTGATGACCCAAAACAGTTTTATAGAGAACTGAGAAACAAAGCAAAAGAACCATCACCAAAAAAGAAGAAATAGACACATTTTGGAGAAATATTTATGAAGGTCTTGTGAAACATAGCAAAGATGCTAAATGGACAGAGACATGAAAAGAAACCGTAAGGAGTTCAAATGTATAGGATATGAAATGGTGACCAGAGAAATTGAAAGAAAACAAAAATGGAAAACCCCAGGCCCAGATGCAGTACCTAACTACTAGCTAAAAGCATTAACATCTTTACATGAAGATTTAGCCTTGAGTAAGAACTAATTATATTTGCATCCCACACACAGACACCAATCTGCTTAACAACAGATAAAACAGTACTCCTCCTTAAGAATGAACCTGTAAGCCATCCTAAAAACTATAGACCAATACCTTGCCTTCAGACAACGTACCAACTAAGTACTGGAATTGATGCTGATAGAGTTTTATAGTCATTTTAGAAAGCAGTTCAATCATGCTTATAGAACAGACAAGTAACAAAAGAAAGTCATATGGACCAGAGGATCGTTTGTTTCTAAATAAAGCCATAAAGGAGAATTGTAAAAACAGGAAGAATTCAAGTGTGGTGTGGATAGATTACAAAAAAGTCTAACAGTATTCCACATTCATGGGTAATGGTGTGCTTACAGATGTATAAGATACATCCTACATTGGTCAGTTACATTAGTGACTATGAAACAATGGTAAACCACTTCATAATTGTCATGACAAAGGGCAAATTACTATCCAGGGATAAAAATTCAGAGGGGTATAGTTCAGGGTAATTCTTTGTCATAGCTGTTGTTTTGTCTTGCCCTTAACCCATTAAGCCGCTTACTTTACAGATTAGGTCTTTTTTTTTTTACAGTTTGGCTCCTAGAAAACAACCCTGTTTAATGATTTCTCATCTTCTTTTTGTGCATGACTTAACACTATATAGTTTATCAAATGAGGAGTTGACAAAGTAACTGCTAGTTGTTAAAACTTTCTCAGATGATATAAGAATGACGTTTGGTCATGGTAAATGTACAAAAATGACATTTAAAGCAGGAAAGTTGCTTTACCAAGAAAATATCAGTCTGGGACAGGAATGTGATATAAAGGAACTTGAAGAGGAAAGAGTGTATAAATATTTGTGAATTGATGAAGGATCGACAATGAAACATGAACAAGTGCAAATAAAACTTTGTAAGGAATACTTCAGAAGACTAAACTTAATATTGAAAACAGTCTTGACATCTAGGAGTAAAGTACAAGCTATAAACCAATTTGCTCTTCCTATTTTTACTTAAAGTTTTGATGTGATTGACTGGCCCCAAAAGGTATTGGATCAGTTGGACAGAAAAGTAGGAAAATGTTTCACTCTTATCAAACGATATATAAAAAACAGTGCGTACATAGATTATATATTACACGCTCTGAAGGATTTATGGGCCTCCTTGAAATTGATTATATGTGTAGATCTGCAATTGTAGGACTGCTGACTTCACCAGATCCAAAATGTAGTGAACGTTTTTCAACCTGAGAAGAAGTCTAAGATGTTTTTTCTGCTTAGCTTAGCAGAAGCATTCAAGTGGCAAGCAGGAATGGAAATCAAAACAGAAGTAGACAAAAATCAGACAGCAAATGAATGTGCTAAAAAGCAAAAGAAAGAATATAAGGAGAAGGATCCGATGAGAATGAAGTAAATCTGGAAAAGCCATAAATATAGAGGCAAGTATAGAGATCTCTTGGAACAAACTTATGTTGATCAGGATTTGACGCAAGAATGGTTAGGGAGAGGTGAATTGAAACCAAAGGATGAAAGATTAATAATGGTAGAGCAGAATAGTGGATTATGTGCAGTGGATATAGAAAGTGTACACAGCCCTGTTAAAATGCCAGGATTTGTGATATAAAAAAATGAAACCACAGTAAATCATTTCAAAACTTTTCCCACCTTTAATGTGACTTATAACCAGCATAATTCAATTGAAAAACAAAAATCTGGGGAAAAACTATAAAAAATAAAAAACGTACAATAAGCTGGTTGCATAAGTGTGCACACCTTTAAACTAATACTTTGTTGAAGCACCTTTTGATTTAATTACAACATTCAGTCTTCTTGGGTAGGAGTCTGTCAGCATGACACATCTTGACTTGGCAATATTTGCCCACTCTTCCTTGCAGAAACTCTCCAAATCTGTCATACTGTGAGGGCATCTCTTGTGCATAGCCCTCTTCGTCACTCCACAGATTTTCTATTGGATTTAGGTCTGGGCTCTGGCTGGGCTATTCCAAAACTTCTGGTGAAGCCATTCTTTTGTTGATTTGGATGTATGTTTGGGGTCATTGTTGTGTTGAAAGGTGAAATTCCTCTTCATCTTCAGCTTTCTAGCAGACACCTGAAGGTTTTGGGCCAAAAGTGACTGGTATTTGGAACTGTTCATAATTCCTTCCACCTTGACTAAAGCCCTAGTTCCAGCTGGAAAAAAGTAACCCCAAAGCATGATACTGTCACTACCATGCTTCACCGTGGGGATGGTGTTCTTTTGGTGATGCGAAGTGTTGTGTTTGCGCCAAACACACCTTTTGGAATTGTGGCCAAAAAGTTCAACCTTGGTGTCATCAGACCATAACTTATTTTCCCACATGCTTTTGGGAGGCTTGATGTATTGTTTTGCAAATTTTAGCCGGGCCTGGATGTTTTTTTGTGTAAGAAAAGGCTTCTGTCTTGCAACCCTACCCCATAGCCCAGACATATGGAGAATATGATAGATTGTTGTCACATGTAGTACACAACCAGTACTTGTCAGAAATTCCTGCAGCTCCTTCAGTGTTGCTGTAGGTCTCTTGGCAGCCTCCCTGCCCAGTTTTCGCCTTGTCTTTTCATCAATTTTGGAGGGATGTCCAGTTCTTCGCAACGTCACTGTTGTCCCATATTTTCTCCACTTTTTGATGGCTGTCTTCACTGTGTTCCATGGTATATCCAATGCTGTGGAAATGTTTTTGTAGCCTTCTTGTGACTGATACCTTTCAACAATGACATCCCTTTGATACTTTGTAAGCTCTCTGCGAATCATGGCTTTTGCTGTAGCAGGCAACTGAGTAAATGTCAGGAATATCCTGCTGAACTTTATTTGGTGTTAATCAGAGTCTTTAATTGATGGGCAGCTGTGTACTCAAGAAGACTGAATGCTGTAATTAAATCAAAAGGTGCTTCTGCAAGTATTAGTTTAAGGGTGTGCACACTTATGCAACCAGCTTATTGTACATTTTTTATTTTTATATTTTTCCCCTAACAGATTTGTTTGTTTTTCAGTTGAATTGTACAGATTATAGGTCACATTAAAGGTGGGAAAAGTTTTGAAATCATTTATTGTGTTCTCATTTTTTTATGTCATAAAAATCTGGCATTTTAACAGGGGTGTGTACACTTTTTATATACACTATACATGTTGATTTACAAAGTCCATTAAACATTGGGGAGAAACGGACAAATGTAGGTTTTATAAAAATAAGTAAATAAATAATTTAAGACAGTCATATACCTTGTTGCTGAATGTGATATTCTGATGTCAGAGGGTCTGTACACTGAAAGGTGCAATAATGTGGCAGTATTGTTGCACTGGGAATTCTGCAAAGACTATGATATAGAAGTAGCTGAAAAGCATCGGAAACGTGAACCACAAAGCATTATAGAGAATGGTGAAGTGTGCATCACATGGGGTCATCCATTACCAACAATTAAAACAAAAGATGCTAGAACACCAGATACAGTAGTCCATGAGAAAAAGACCAAAGTAGCATTGATCATTGAAACTGCTACACCTAGCGATTACTGTGTCTCACTTACAGAGAGACAAAATCATAAAATATCAAGATTTACAGGCAGAAATGAGAGTAATGTGAAAAAATGATACCCAAATAGTTCCAACAGCAGTAAGAGTAGTGGGTCTCTCAAAAAAGGATTTACAGTCATATAGGTACGCTATCAATACATATAACTCCATATGAATTGCAGGAGGAGTCATTTCTGGGCACATTGCAGGTTCTGCAAAGAGCAGTTTTAGCTAACATCAAAGATTGAAACA
The DNA here is from genome assembly GCF_019279795.1 of Protopterus annectens. NCBI lineage: Eukaryota > Metazoa > Chordata > Ceratodontiformes > Protopteridae > Protopterus > Protopterus annectens. The sequence goes on from NC_056730.1 coordinate 568,254,401, forward strand.
ATACTAATTTCATGAACATTACTCCTACCCTGACTTAGGAACGGGGTCTATATCCGCCATGGTATTAGAAACCCAAAAGACTTGTAGAAATTAAACAGAACAGGAAGCTTAAGTATTGTTGGGATGCGTTATATCATGCCTGTGTATAAATATTTGATTCTGATGTCATAATAAACATTTCATACAGTTTTATTTAGTAGGGTGACTTTTTATGGTTGCTTGTGTATTGTTTATGTGGAACAGTTCGTGAGCATGGTGGAATCTAAATGCATAGGGTAGATTGGTAGGATAGCTCAGAGGACTAAGACTTCTAGCTAATTAGCTATATAGAAATCTTAATTTGATTGTGCTACTATCTGCTTATATGCAATATAATTATTAACAAATTATTTAAATTGGGTCCCAAGTCACCCTTGAAAAGAAACCTCTATTTTATCTGGTTAAAATTGTGATACATGCTGCTTTTATCAGTAGTATTTAATATTTGCCTTTGTAAAAAGAAAAAAAAAGCATGCATGGATTATTTGTAACTCTGGTAGTAAACTCTTCCCAATGTTGATTATTATTATTGGTAGTCATTGTACTGATCACTGCTGCAGTAGCCTTAGCTATATAACAGCCAGCCAGCTGCCAAAGCTTCAGGGCACCATCCATTCGCTCAAACCATTAGGCAGCTTGAGTTCAGCTGAGCTGCCTAAAAAAACTCAGGTTTGAGTGCCAAACTTTCAGAACTTTCCTGCTGTCAAAGATAACAGTCCTCTGTGGGCTTTTGAGGATTGGCACTCGGCTTGTGGTATTCTGTTGCTGGGCAGATAAGTTTCCTGTGGGGAAAAATCTTCCACATTTTAAATGTATTATTTAAATGTATTTTCCTGGTTTGGAAAGCTGCTTCTTATCTAGGAGCTTGTGTTTTAACGGACTGTCACAAGACTTAACTATACTCTTTACTGTCAGTTTTAAAAATAGTTGAAAATTTTTTTTCTGTTTAAAAAACTGTGTTTATTTTACTTTTAAGGCTGGCAAACTTTGCTTTTTACTATGGTTCGTTGGGAAAAAGTGATTTTTAGCAACTTTAAATTTTTACACGCTTATGCTGCTTGTTTTCCTTGGTAAAGAGGCACCATATTCAGTTTGACCATGAAACAAGCTACCAGTCGAGTCCTTCTTCCAGCCTCAAAAAGAAAAAGTTAAGCAAGCAGCCTTTGCCATCACAGCAGGCTAACAATTTGCCTCAGCCATAGCTGGGTGACTGCTCTGGCCAAAGCTGGTTCCTCAGACTATTCCATCTTTTATCCCAGATCCATCTGATGTAGAGTTAATATGGACTGCAGGTTATTCATGTCCTCTGTGCCTGTTTAGGTCGCCTCATTGGGCAAGGGAGAACCACTATTGTTGATCCTTTGAGAGGAAACATGGAAGGCTTCTCTGTTTAGCCAGAATGTTTTTCCCATCCCAGGGGAAGTTCCTGCTACCATTGAGAACTGTTTATGTCAGTTTTCCTGTTGAAAAGAAAACTAAACATGTTATCTGCTCCTGCTCAAATTTCTCTGGACAGGTGTAGTTTACTAGATCTGCCTCACAGTCTAATTCAGGCTACTGGATCCTTCTTATAAGATGGTTTCTGGTAAAAGATAAAGTGGTGTATCTTTTCCTGAAAAGATTCACAATTCTGAATCTGAAGAGGAAGATGAAGGGACAGATGCAGGGTTTTCTTCTCAGATTTCTGAGTCAGATTCAGAGAAGAGTACAGTATCCCCTCTGTGTTCTCTTTCTCTGACACTATCTCCACAATTTGCCACTGTTTTCAGTGGGAGAACACTGTGGTTTCTCAGTCCCTCAGAAAATACTATGAGCTGTTACAAATAGAAATTCCAGAACTGTCACCCAATCCTCCAGTCCTGTAAACACTGGAGGGTGTGTGTTTGTGTGTGTGTCACTGCGTGCAATTTTTCCTGATATTCAGCCTGCTGACCCTTAAAAGACATTTCGATTTTATAAAGTTCCTCGCTCTCTCACATTTTTATACTCCTCCAAAACCTGACCCATCAACTATACTTTTAGTTAATCCTGCTGCTCTTAGTTAATTCCAGTCTTACATTTTCTGTCAAAGACAGGAAAATTATTTGTAAGTATAGGGAAAAAGTTTATGCTTCTTCAAAGCTGATTTTTAGAATTTTGAATTGTCAGGCTCATAGGTTATTATAACTAATTGTGAAAGTATGAAGAATGTTTTGTCTCGAGTTTCTGTTGTGAAGAAAATCTGCTTGAAATGTTTTCGTTTCTTCCATTTTGCAGGTTACTACTCACTGTTTGAAGTGTGTATGACTCGGTTGATACTTCTTCTAGGGCTATGGTCACTGGTACTGTTTTGAGGAGTTTGCCTGGCTCCTTTCGCTTCACCTCCCAGATTAGGTGAAAAATGAGATTTTAAAGTCTCCTTTGGATAGAGGTTTAGCTTTTTGGTTTCTTTGTTGCAGAGGTTATCAAAACATGATGAGAAGAATACGCCAATGCATTCTGCTATCCTTTTCAAAATTTCCCAAGGGATTCTGTAACCTCTCATCCAGTTTTGGCAGGAAATGCAATAAACAGTGTCCGTAAAAGTAAAACATTTAAGAAGAAATGGCAAGAGAGTTTCAAAAAGAATAAGTGACCTCTGCAAATCAAAGGACAGTCCTACAACTCAGAATGACTAATTAAGGGATCATAGTCCCCCCCCCCCCACCTTGGCAGTCTGCATCTTCACTTCTTTCTTTGGCAACAGATAGTTTCAGACAAATAGATTCTGAATATCATTCAACAAGGTTACAGATGACAGTAGGGGAAATTCCTCCTTTACAGGGAGAAATTCCTCATCCCTAAGACTAGACGTCTCTGTTGTCTCCTGTTTTTCAACATATGTTGACTCAGGGAGTAATAGAACCAGTTCCACCTTTCCAGTTTGGAAATCGGTTTTATTTAATTATATTTTTGGTGCCAAAGGAAGAAAATTCTTGGAGACCAGTCCTGGATCTTTCTTTCCTAAACCAGTTTGATACTGGCCAAGATCAGAAATGCTGTCACTTCATACCCATTAACTCTTCTTCATCATTTAAGTTTCCTGGTAACACTAGATTTAAAATATGCTTATCACATGCATATCCATTCAGTTTTCAGGTGTTGCTTAAGGATTTGTGTATCTGAATCACATTATCAGATGTTCTTCATATGGATCCCTGTTGTTGTAGCCTAAGGTATATAGATTATATCCAGCCAAGGAGATAACTTTTGGACAACTTTTAAAGCTCCAGACCACCTTACATGCACCCAAACTGTCAGGCAGCTCGAGCTAAGGTCACTAAAACACATGTTTGAGTGCAAAAACCTTCAGAGGTTTACTGTGGTCAAAAATATGCTTCTCTTGAGACTTTTGAGGCTCGATGGTTGGCTTGCACTGTCCTTTGTTGGGCAGATAAGTTCCCTTTGAGGAAAAAAACACTTCCATTTATTTTTTGTGAATATAAGAAAGGATAACCTGTGTCAAAATAGAATATTTCCAAATGGTTGTCTAAGGCTTTTACCTTTTGTTATGCTGATCACAGCAAATCTATTCAGGCGGGTTTACTGCCCATTTTACAAGGGCCTTAGCTTCATCTGTCGCTTTCTGGAAAAGTTTTGATTGTTGAAGTTTTATAGATGTAATAGCTTGATCTTCTGTGGCACTAGAAGCTTGATTCCTTCTCTAGGTCTGGATCAGGCATTGCTAGGACCATTCCCCAGGCACTACTGGGCTTTCCTTCTTCCGCCTCACAAAATTTGTAAGCTGTGGTACCTCCTATAGCTTATACTACTGCAGTGGTGATCAATATGAAGAACATTATACCGTTGTGTAAGTAAACATACCTAATAGTACATGTTTGAATGATGCAGTAAGCCCTCCCTCCATTCCCCTTGTTTTTTGGTGTATTGTTTATGCCAGGGTGTAGTCATTTATTTTTTGTTCTTCCTACCATTTTCCTTTAAGCTTCAGTTTCGTTGTCTTGTTGGCAGGAAAATTGTGAAGGGGTTGGCACCCAAACTCGAACTGCTTGCTTGATATATCCTTGGCAAGATATATCCCATATAACTTAGGCTACTGCAGCAGTGATCATTTAAAGTTCTACTATTATGGTAGACTAGCCTGCTCATCTGTCTCCTATCTCTCTTTTCCTCTCCCCTTCTCTACCCAACTACCTCAATAATAATTGGCTCTACCCCTGTAGAAACCCAGACTAGCCTGCTCTTCTATCTCCTATCTCACCTTCCCTCTCCCCTTCTCTACCCAACTCCCCAATAGCTTGTTTTCCTAAGTTCCACGACTATACATTAAGACATGGAACTTACCCCGTGAACAGCACTCATTCATCTTAACTTTCTCTCCTCTCTTCTTAGGTATTTTTCTCTCACCACTCCTTCTTAAAACAACTTTTAAAGCTGTTAGAAAACTATGTACTCCTCTACTCATCCTATTCTATCTTTGATATCTGTCCTATCTTTACTTCACAGCTATCTCTCTTTATCCTTTCCTTTATATTTCGCCACCTTCATAATATTGTACTTTACACACAAAAAAAAAAAAAAAAAAAAAAATATTTTTGACTATTTTGTTTTTTCATAATTGCTACTCATGCTTATTGTTTCTTTGCTTATCATAACCTTATACAGCCTGTTATTATGAACTATGTATGTTCTATGTATTATAACCTGGAGCTTTTCTCTCCAGGCCTCTACTGAAAATGGACATATATCCAGTTAGACTAGCCCAGTCAACAAATGTAAAATAAAATAAAAATAAAATAAATGTTTACTGTACTTTCTCTGCCTTACTCTAGACTATCCACTGCACCATTAGTGTTCGCAATGTGTCATGCTCCAGTTATTGCTCATTGCAGGCTACAAGATTTCCACATTTTTCTCTGGTTAGATGACTTGCTTATCTTTGCAGAGTCTTTTACAAAGTGTCACTTGGGTGAGAAATCACTTAAACAAGCTCAATTCCATGAGAACATTCAAAAAATCTTTTTTTGACTCCATCACACAGGATTGTGTTACTGGGGTGTCTTCTCAGTTCAAAGAGGTTTTCTTCCACTGGAAAAAGTAGATCTATATCGCAAACTGTCTCTAGGGTTTTCCACTCAGATGTTGGTCACTGTGAGGGAATACCTCAGAATTGTGGGTCTCATGGCATCTATGATTTTTATGATACGCCTGGAAAAACTCCACACAAGAACGATACAGTGGTATTTGAAGTCTCTGTGGCCACAGCACCAACACCCATTACATTTTGAAATCCCAGTTCTGGGAGTTGTCAGAAGAGAAGACACTTGGTGGAGACAACAAATATCCCTAAATCCAAGTCACCCATTCTCTTCCCTTGCTACAAAGCAGTCAGTCACCACAGACACTTTGGACTTTGCTTTGGGAGCAGTATGCTCAAATCAAGGAACTCAACCCTTTGAATCATCTTTTGTCCCCTGGACCTCTTCAGTTTGTCACAGATAATGTTACAGTCATATGGTACATCAACAAGCTAGGGGAACCAGGTCATTCCCCCCCTTGCAGACTAGCATTGTTAGCTTGGGATGTAGGGGTATAAGGGGAGTCAGCTGGCATCATGATCTCAGTCCTTTCTTACCATCAGAGGCCGAAGCAGAATTCCAGTCAGTGTGTCAGTTGGTCCGTACTAGAGAAACAAGACTTCAGAAAGATAAGTGCCCTGTTGGGGAATTCTTTTTGCATTTTTTGACTGTCAGAGAAAACGAATAGTCTTGGTAAGCAGATTCCACGCAGAGACTTCCATTCTTTCTGTGCCCAGATCATGACATTCTCAACTGTTGTTCTGCACCAAGTTTAATACTTGAACCATTAGGTGTAGGGCTGAGATTTTGGCTAGGCACATTAGAGTTGTAAGGCATTCATGTCCAATGGCATCTGCCAGTTGATCCAAAGCTGATATACCTAAGCAGAAAAGGGAGAAAGAAAAATTCCCTAGGCTTCAGGCCTTGGACGATGCCCAGTTGCTCTTGGCTAGGCCTCCTAGGCTTATTTATCGGTGAAAAGGTGAGATGCTTTTGCAGCCCCCTTCCTCAACCTAGGTGGTGGCGCAGGCCCCTATCGAGACCTCTTCAGAGTCCAGTGTGCCTTTGGGTCCCTTGACATCTTTTCAAGCCATAGGACTCAAGTCAGTTGAGTCTGGGACCGCTTTGCAGGTCTTGGCTACCAACAATGTTCTTTTGTGGTGCCAGGAAGTTGCAACTACCTTTCCCTTGCAGAAGCCACATGCCTCTGCTTCTTTGGATGTTGTCTTTAGGCCTAAACCAAAGGCAGCCCCTGGCAATGGAGGTGTGGGACACAGTGCACACGCTGGAATTATACCTCTTGGCACAGTACCTGCCAGGTGTGTGTGCAACCAGTTAGCAGGAACACCTCAGCAGAAGCCTGTCAGACCCACACAAGTGGCATATGCATCAGGAAGTATTTGTCAGTATAGCCAAAAAGTGCGGAGAGCCTCATCTAAACCTTTTTGCCACCAAGGAGAATACTCATTTGGAGAAGTTTTGCCCCAGAGACAAAATGGAGTCAGCCTGGAAGACAAATGCTTTCTCTTTCCCTTGAACAGACCTCTTCCTGTACGCCTTCCCTCCAATCCCTCTGCTTCCCAGGGTACTCCTAGAAATAAGGCAAGAGTGATCAAGAGGAATTCTAATAGCCCCAGACTGGCCCAGGCAGTACTGGTACCCTCTACTACTCAGCTTGACCAGCACAAAACAGTGGCAGCTGTCACAGAGATTGTTGCAATTGACACAGGACAAGGGAAGGATTGTACACCCCAACCTACAGACTATCAAATTGTCATCATGGAGGATCCCTTAATGCCTTGGTGGAACCTCATCCTAGACTAACAGGTTCAAGATATTCTAAAAGAGGCCAGATGGCCTAGCACTAGGAAATCCTACTCTACTAAATGGAAGAGATTTTTCCCTGCACAGAATCCTCATTTAGCCAAGATCCTGGTCATTCTGGCTTATAGCCAGCAAGGCCTGTCCTGCTCCTCCATAAAAATTCATGCTTTGGCTATTTTGGCCAACATCCATGCCCAACCTCCAGTCTTCCCTTATGAACCAGTTTCTTCAAGGCGTGATCCACATCAGGCCACCCAGAAGGCCTCTGGCCCCACCCTGGGACCTTAATTTTATTCTGGAGAAACTAACTCTTTCATCATTTGAACCAGCTGCTTCCGCTGAGGTAAAATTCTTGACATGTCTTCTTGTTAGCCATCACATCTGCTAAAAGGGTTTCTGAGTTACAAGCACTCATGTCAGTGGAACTGTTCCTCATTTTCCACCCAAAGTCTCACTCAGGACTAACCCCTTCTTTATGCTCAAGGTGGTACAGAGACCTCCTTAAATCAAGCCATAAATTTGCCTTCTTTCTTCCCCAAGCCTCAAGACAAAGGGAAAATAATTCACCATTCCTTGGATGTGCATAGGCAGCTCTGCTGATGTGTAGACAGAACAAAGAGTGTGAGGAAATCAGAACAACTGTTTGTGGCCTTTGCTACTAGTTCTTAAGGGAAAACAGTTTCTAAGCAAACCCCACTTTAAATGGATCTCTCACTGTATCTCATTTTGTTACAGCCATCATGGTAAAAACCCCATCAATGTTGTCAGGACACACTCCAGCAGGGCAACTGCTGCCTTTACTACTTTCCTTAAAGGAGTTCCTACCAAAGACATTGTGGAAGCTGCCACCTGGTCTTCAGTGCATACCTTTACTATACATTACTACCTGTCAGCCTTCTCCACGTCTAGGGCAGGATTTGCCGCTGCCATCCTGCAGGGCATCCTTTCCTCTCCTTAATCTGCCATCCTCCCTTCTTCTTAGCTTTGTGAATCATCCCACAAGTCAGGAGTGCAACAGCGAAGCACAAAGAAGATATTACAGTTATGTACACTAACCATAAATGTAGATGTTTGAGTGTATTCACTTTTGCAGTATTCTTACCCTCCCTCCTCCTGCCTCCCAACCTACTGGGTAGGCTTGGATAAGGTTATTCTCAGTCAGGGGAACCCTCTTCTTACCCTTTCCTTTAGGTTTCAGTGTTTCAGTCCATGGGCATCAAGGCCCATCAGGGGGGTCCTACCTCTAGGCACACTGACCGACTCCCGTTATACCCAAGCATACTGACATCAGTTAGGGCATCTACCCGCTGTAATGAGAAGGGGATTTTTTTGTGGTAGTCAGGCCTGCCAAGGGCTTCCATGGCGGGAAATCCCACAAGTCAGGACTGCAACAGTGAATACACTTGAGCATCAACATTTATGGTAAGTGTACACAACTATAAATTCTCCCTTTTTTGGAAATGGACAGGGGCCATTACCACAAGCTTCCTCACAGAATAGATCCACTCACACAGGAACAGGGATGTCTGATATACCCTGATCCCAATTAACTTCATCATGACTGGCTGGATGATAGGGTCTTAATTCCCTTTAGGCACCTGTTTACATGCAGCAGGTACTAATAGAGGCAAGAATGTCTGCTACTAGAAAATCAAATATTAGCAAGTGGAAAAAGTTTTCTATTCTAATTAGTGCCAAAAACATAACCAGCACACATTCAGGGCTAGTGTTTCTCTGGTTTTACAATATTTGTGTGAGTTACTATCCTTTGACCTTTATAAATCCTCTGTCAAGGTTCATTTATCAGCCATGTCAGTATATCTATCCATAGAGCCTCATCTTTCAATGCATTCTCTTATGAAAATATTTTTGTAACAGGTTTTGCATATGAGACCTCCAAGAAAACTGGTGGCTTCTCCTTGGGATCTATTGTGTTAGAGAAGCTAACACTTACTCCATTTGAACTAACTCATCAGGCTGATTTGAGGTTCCTAATATGGAGAACTGTTTTACTGATTGCTCTTACCTCTGCAAGAAGAGTTTGAGTTGCAGGCTCTTATGTTGAATAACCGTATCTCATTTTCCACAGAAACAGGGATTACTTTGAGAACTAGTCATTCTTTTATGCAAGTGGTATTGGAGTTTACTTTTGCTCAATCCATCTGTCTCCCTATACTGAACCCAAAAAATGCAGAGAAATGATGCTCCATAACTTGGGCATCCACAGACAACTGAGGTATTGTCTTGACAAAACAAAATCTTTCAGCTGTTCAGAGAAGTTGTTCGTTTCTTGTAAAGCTTAGAAGGGACAACCTGTGAGAAAACTATTTTTAAATGGTTGTCTCAGACTATTTTAAATTTTTGCTGTTTTCAACACAACATAACTATTCCAGGCAGGGTCAAGACTCACTCTGCTAGGGTCTTGACTTTATCTATGGCTTTTTGGAAAGGGTTGGATTCTAGAAGCAGTACTTTGGTCCTATATAAACAATTTTACAAAGCCCTACAAGCTTCATTCCTTCTCTGGGTCTAATCAGACTGCTAGGGCAATTTTCATGGGGCTTCTTCCTCCTTCCAAATGTAAGTTAAGGTAATCTACCAATATAGCTAAGGCTACTACAGCTGTGATCAGTATAGTAGGGCTTAGTACAGTTGAGTAAGTAAACTTCCCATTACAGCAGATATTCGTATGATCAGTGCTGCAGTAACTGCTCCTGACCTCCCCTTTGTTTTTTTGCTTACGGCAGGGTGTTTATGTGTGTACATTTTTACACCTCACCGTGTTGTCTCAGGACTTGGCTGCTCTCTTAATGGTTTGAGCTTGTGGAAGGTACCCTGAAGCTTTGGAAGCTGTCCAGGTCTTGTATTCTTTGCAGGATATTACCCTTATAACTAAGGCTACTGCGGTGGCAGTGATAATTTGAACATCTACTGTTATGATAAGTTTATACTTTATTGTTATTACTACATTTATTTATTTTTGTAGTAATAGTCTCTTGCTAAAAGTACAAAATACTATTCATTCAGTGCAGTGATCTGACCTGTGGGTCCTTGAGCTGCTTGTCACATCCAAACAGTAGCATTAGTGCTCAAGCCTCAAGTTTCTTTAACATTTTACATTTTTTCATGCACTTATGGTCAGAGTTAGCCCAGATACCATTTGTGTCTATCGTGAACAGAAACGGATCCTAACCTGGAAAAAAGCTAAGTGCTCCACCTCATTTATTCTACAAATAAATTGCTTTATTATTGTATCTTTCTGGCTAGTAGGGTGCCTTTTCTTAGTAGGGCTAAGTAGCTGATTCTGTATTCTATTTCAGCCCTTTTTCCTCCTGTCTTTCTGCAACATTCTTTTCCCACCATTAGTCCAAAAAAAAAAAAAAAAAAGCTTGAGATAAGATACCTTCTTACCTCTCAATTATTTATAGAGTTGATTCTGCTTTTGTTGTACATTTGTTATTAGTATATTTCTGTCATGGAAAAGGAGAAAAGCTTTAAAAGATGCACAAAGTGAGGATGCAGAATAGCCCCCCCCCCCCCCAACACACACACACACACACACATTCATGGTCATGATTTTTGCATAGTGTGCTTGAGGGTGACATATTTATTAGAAAGGTGTGACATTTTTTCCACCTTAGGCCATAACGCCTTAAAGGATAGAAATAAAATGATTAAGGGATGTTTTTTGCCTTCGGATTCAGACACATCCAAGGTGAGACCAAACAAAATCTACTAATTCCAAAGCTAGAGATTCAGATCCAAGAAAGAGATACTGCAGCGACTTGGAACCCTCTTTTGTATCAAAAACAGAGGTCAGACATCCCTCTGGCAAGGTCTCTGATTACACTACTCCACCAGATCCAGAGCTTCCAGATTTGATGTGGATTCACAATGTCTCTCACAAAAGATCAGCCATAACCATGTACCTGGGTCCATTTTTGACCCCATCCACTTCTTCATTAAGATCCTTCAGGTCCTACAAACATATGTCAGACATGGACCTGAATCATCTCATGTGGAGTTTTCTGAAGACGCAAATTGAGAATGAAGTCATACCTTCTCCTTTGGCTCCAAAGCTGGTTGCTACAGGTCCTATGCCCCGAGTATTAGCCCCTTCACTGGTCTGTACCTTGGCTGTGGTAGCCTTGGAAATAATTTTCATTCTGGGACCTATTTCCTCTGTCAACCCTGACTTCAGCACTGGCTCTAGGGATGTTAGATCCAACATACACAATCCCAATGCAACATACACAATCCCAATGCCCTCAGGAAAGAATCAGTCTCAGGATTGAAGATTTGATGTCAAGGCTTCAGAGCAGTGTTTAAAGTTGTCATGTATGGCTTCGTTGGTGGTGGTGGAGATTTTGGAGTTTGAGTATTCAATTCTGATCCCCTCCTTGAGGCTGTCCACCTTTTTCTCTTCTGTGATTCGGTTTTTGGTTTTGAGGAGGATGAGTACTACTCCACAGAGAGACAGACTTCCTTAGGTTCTGCTCCACCCTGGGACGCCCATTCCTTATCGCCTTCTTCCCATCAGGTATCTGTGGGTCAGAGGTTAGTTGTGAATTTCAAAACTACTGCTACACAGTAGGTGGAGTCCTCTGGGGAGTCAGGTCATAACCCCCCGATGTACCAGAGGAGTCACATAGTCTCCCTGTTGGAATTTGTCGAGTGTCAGATACTGACTCTGATTACAGAGAGTATTACAGAGTACCCTGCTAAAGATGCCTTCTTTGGAAAAATTTTGGAGCTTATACAGCTGAGGGGATATTGGACCACTGACCCTTCTGTCAAGATGAGAATTTATTTTAAGGCTATGGCTCAACACCATCTACTCGTACAGTCCCTCCATCAGATATGATAAAATTGATGTGGTACTGAGTAGGTAATGGCAGGAACCAGACATGCGCAAAACAGTGCTGTGAAAGCTGAATAAGATCCTTAGGTTGTCCAAGGATGAGAAGTACTTTGTTAGATTCCATCTTTGTGACAGTAGCAACTTAAAAAGAACTCAGATTCAGCTTCTATCCATTCTCCTAGCAGAGTCCTGGGTGATGAGTAGATTAGAGAATTGGACACTTTTGCCTTAAATGGTCTGAACTACATCACCCTTTTGAGTTGCTTCCAGAAAGATTGGGCAGAGCAAGCCTGGTCTACTCTGAAAATGCCACTAACATCAGATCTGACGTTGTTAATCTTCTTTCCATTTATCACTGATGGGTTTGGTTCCGAGCCCTCGGAACTGAGTCGGCCTAATACCAAGCTCGCGCCAGCCAACACCTCTCAAGCTAAGCATCTACCCACAATGCCCTTCTCCCTGTTACCTCAGATCTCGTTTGCCACTTAGATGTAAAGCCTCGATTCAGCCAAGCTCTCAGTTAAGTGGAAACTTTTTGATATTTTGTGGAAACTTTTGTCTATTTTCTTGTCTTGTGACTTGCATCCATTCATCTTTATATTTGCAGTTAGATTTAAACCTTTTTCACTTCTACTGCTACCCATTTGGTAATCTTTTAAGAACCATTGGTGGTACGGCCTTCTCTTTTCACACTTGTGATACTCCTTGAATACCATCGCTGGTATTTCTTCTCTCCTTCCCTTTTTCTGTCTAGTTGTGTGTTTTTGATTCTTTGGATAGATACTGTGTGTATTAAGATAGGTGTAGACATGGAGTAGAATTTACATTTTTCTCTGAAGATTTTGATTGTTGTGTTAAACTTTTTCATGATGTCTGATAAGAAGGGTACATCGGGCTTCAAGCATTGTACTTCTTGTAATGGTAAACTTCCGAATAGTGACTCTCACGATGATTGTGTCTATTGCTTGGGGGTGCCTCATCTTTTGGTGCAACCCCCCTGTGTGATTTGTTAAAGTTTCTGCCAGCGCACTCTAAACAGGCGCAAGAATAAGTTAATACTGAAGGGCCCCTTTCTGTGACTGAGGTCTCAACTCCTCCTAGGAAGGATAAGAAAAGGCCCCATTCAGTTCCCTCTTCACCCTCAGGTCACCAGGGTAAGTTTGTGAAACCTAAAAATGCAAAAACTTTCTTCGGAGCGTAAATCTGCCTCGTCGGCACCGACCTCGTCTGCTCCAGGTACTACGACTGTTTCTATATCGGCGCCAGCTTCGGCTACTGTCTCCGGCACTGACTATAGACCTCGCCTCGCCTACTATGACTTTAGCACCGGGTGCCGCTTTGGCACAGTGTTTGCTTTCGATGCCTATCTCTGCAATGACAATTGAACCTCCAGTATCGGCTTTGAGTGCCCGTTCAGCACCGAACTGTTTTACGGTTCCGACAAGAGTGGATTTGACCCCACTGATTCCTGTCTCCAAACTGGAGACATCTGTGTTGGTAGATTCCACATCCATAGACCCGTTTCTAGGCAAAGTGTATAGCCCTTTTGTAGATCGACCTAACTCTCCGTCGGGGGTATCCACTAGATCCATCAAGAACCTTTCAGAACTTGATGTGGTGCGTCTTGTGGATCAGCTGTTGGCAGCCAGGGGGATACCCATGCCTTCCAGGACCCATCCTTCTGCAAGACTTGGGTTGAATTCTCCATGGTCTCCATCCTATTCTTCTCCTTTGACCATCCCGGTTCCAAAGCCTCCAGCTCTGATGTCCTTTTTGGAACCCCCCGTCTCGGCACCTGCAGTGGACCTCCCTGTGGCTCCGGGACCGTCCCTTTGGTCCTCTGTTCCTGCTGAACCAGTCCTTCCTCACCCCCGTGATTGTGCTACAGGTTGTTTGGTTTGTGGCACAGTTATGAGTGTCTCTTCAGTTCCATCATCGGTGCTGGGAGCTTTGTCTGCACCAATCCTGCTTGAGGCTCCATCCTCGGGAGCAGGTTTGGCGGAGTGGGGTATGACCCCGGTTCCGAGGTTGTCCTTCTCTGTTATGGGCTCCCATCACTCTTTGGGCGGACCTGCTTTCCATGCGATGGAGAGGGCGCTTGCTTCTGGAAGCATTCCGCCGACATCAAAACCCCAAATTTCTCCCCCTGAGCTACAGCTGCCATAAGCCACCTCCCCAAAACACTGGGTAGGGAAGCCGAAGGAACCCACTTTTCTGAGTCTTCCTCAGAAGCCCCCACTGAGGAGCCCCCATGGAAGAGGTCATGCAAGAGGAAACACGTAGACTCCCCTGAGGAGTCTCTAACAGAGGACAGGGATTTCGATGATGGTGAAAGGGTCCCCACTGTCACTCCTGATGATGTCTTTGACCCTTGAAATGCTGAAACAGAGGGGTGACTGGAAGCCCGTTAATCCTTCCTCTGAGGAGTCCGTGTTCCTGCAGGCTTTCTGTGCCCGGCCATCTACCTCTTGGGTGACCCCACCTGCAGATGAACTAGTTCAGCTCGTGGTGCAGCACGCCTGGAAGAACCCTGATTCTGTTGAGGCGATCTCTCTGAGACCCAACAAGATGCTGTCTCCACCTGAAGATAACCCACATTGGTCCAGAGGTTTACCAGTCGATGCTATGGTGGTGGTGGCAGCCACGAAAAAGGATCTAGCTGAAGAGAGTCCTACTGTCCACCTGATTCAACAGAGAGTCCTGGGCTGTGGACAGATTGGGGGAGCGAGTCTTTGCATCAGCGACTTTTCCAATATGGTCCCTGAACTACTTGGCACATTTTACAAGGCTCCAAAGAGACTTGAACTCTGAACTCTCGCAGGACAGGTTTCTAATGAGGTAAGGGACAAAGTTGCCTCGCAGCTCTCAACCCTGGAATTGATCTCGGCCATGAGGTTGCTTTCACACGCAACCGAAGGAGCAGCTAGAGCTGCGGGTTCAGGCATAGTTATGAGATGTCATGCCTGGATATGCATTTGTGACCTCGCGGATACCTTCAAGTCTTCTTTTCTGAATACTCCCATTGAAGAATCTTCCCTGTTTGGTTCCAATGTAAAGGACACTCTGGCCAGGTGTGAGCAGGATGGTAAAACCCTCTCTACCGTAGGTCTATGTTTTTCCAACCCTTAACTTTCCTTTGCCAGGAACCAGAGGAGTCGGAAGATATGGCACAGAAAATCTCAAGGCCCTTTCCGTGTCACACGTGGTGACAATACCTGCAGGGGCAGAGGAGTTAACAATTCTGGAAGATGCCCCTATTGAGGCAGAGGGGGTCCACATAACCAAGGCCCTAGAAACTCCTTCTCTGGGCAGCCTAACCAGTGCTCCTGAAGAGTGGCCTGATTGCTTTTCTCTGGAAGCAGTCAGGGGTCGTTTCTGTCTGCACCAAGCTGCTTGGCACTCTACTATTATCGCCGATCGTTAGGTGCAGAATATCGTTACCAGAGGTTACACCATTCCCCTCATTACTTATCCAAAACTTCCCGACATTCCACCCAGTCAGAGGGAAGAAGCAGCTTCGGAAATAAGAAAGCAGTATCAAAAAGAGTGTCATCCAACTAGTTCCACCAGATCAATCTGGATCCGGATTTTACTCAAGATTCTTTTTGGTGCCAAAAAAGACAGGGGACTGGAGACCCATTCTGGATCTCAGCAGTTTGAACAAGTCTGTTGCCCAAGCCAAATTCTGGATGATCATGGTTCAGTCCATTCTCCCTTTTCGAAGGGAGAGCAATTGGATGTGTTCAATAGATGCGTATTACCACATAAAAATGGACAAATGCTCCAGGAGTCTACTTCGCTTCTGGCTAGGAGCCAATCATTACCAGTTTTGTGCCCTGCTGTTTGGTCTCTCTGCAGCCCCCAGAGTGTTCACGAAGTGCAATGCAGTGGTTACAGCTCACTTGAGACTGCAAGGATTCCGGGTGTTTCCATACTTGGTTCCTTACTGCCCCCCACCAAGCATTTTCTGGTAACAGTCCTGCAATACACCCTTTCTCTGGCAGAAATTTTGGGGATTACTGTGCACTGGGAGAAATTAAGCCTTACTCTGGCCCAGCAGATAGAATTCATCGGAGCAGTATTCGACACTCGATCCTGTCTGGTGTCACTCCCAGCTCACAGACTTCAAAGACTGAGGCTTCAGCTCCGGGTGATATTGTGTCAAAACAAAGTCTTAGTGAGCAAGGTTCTTCAGGTCCTAGGATCCATGGCAGCTTCCATACCAATAGTGCCTCTTGCGAAACTGCACATGCAAATTCTCCAACGGCTTCTTTTCTCTCAGTGGTTCCCAAACCATCACCCTCTGTTTTCAGATTCAGATAACCAACTGTTGCAAGCAGGGCCTTCTTTGGTGGATGAGGCCAGACACAGAACTTTGGAGCCGCCCATTCCAGTCCCCTCAGCCGAAGGCCGTTGTGACCACGGATGCTTTCCTGATAGGGTGGGGGGGCCATTTCCAGGGAAAGACCGTGCAAGACACATGGTCCACTTGAAGGCCAACCTTCATATCAACATTCTAGAACTGAGAGTGGTGCTGTTAGTGTTGCAAGCATTCCAAACGGTTCTTCCTTTTGGAACGATTGCAGTTCAGTCAGACAATATGTCAGTAGTCTGGTATATCAACAAGCAAGGAGGAACCAAGTCATACCCCGTGTCAAGCCATGAGAATGTGGCAGTGGGCAATAGCTTCCAACCACTTTCTGATAGCAACGCATATCCCCGGGGAACTCCAGCGTGATTGCAGACAAGTTGAATAGATGTATTCTCTTGCCCCACAAGTGGTCTCTCAATCCCGAAGTAGTGGCAGAAATATTCAGCCATTGGGGCCAGCCTTGCTGCGACCTTTTCGCCTCACCATCCAACAGCAAATGCAGCAGCTATTTTGCCCTATTCCCCCCAAAGGTGGAGTCCCCAAGGGATGCTCTGATTCACGATTGGCCCACAGGAATTCTTTATGCCTATCCCCCCATTCCTGTGATTCCTCAATTCATAAAGATAGCTATTCAGTTGAAATGCAAAGTGATCCTCATAGCCCCCTTTTGGCCTCGAAATGTTTGGTTCCCCTTCCTTTGGCCTCATCTGTTATATCCACCTTGGATTCTGGACCCTCTTCCAGACCTGATTTCTCGCCCCCAAGGGTTGATTCATCCGAATGTGTCCAGTCTCAAGCTGACAGCTTGGTTTCTCCACTTCTGTTAGCTGCCAGGCAGGATGATCTCACCTCACCTGTTTTTGACATTATTCTGGCCTCTCATAAACCATCCCCTAGAAGACTATATCGGGACAAATGGAAAAGGTTTTCTATTTGGTCAAAGGAAAAGATGCTAGATACATATTCGGCTCCAGCCACAGCGGTCTTACAATGTCCAAGTTTTTCGAAGATGGAGCCACAGCCTCTACCATACGAGTACATCTGGTGGCAATTTCTAATTATCATAATGGGCTGGATGGTACTCCTCTCATATCACTGCATTTATGTAAAACTTTTCGCAAAGGAGTTTCTCAAATTAGACTTCCAATCAAACAGCCTATAGAGCCATGGAATCTCACATTAGTTTTCCAGTCTTTGAATCAACCCCCCTTTGAACCCGCATCAAAATGTGACCTCAAATTCCTGTCATGGAAATCTCTCTTCATGGTAGCCATCTCATCAGCCAGATGAATTTCGGAGTTGCAGATATTGTGCACCAAAAGACCCCCTACCTAATCTTTCAGAGTATCACTCTGGACGAACCCATCTTTTCTCCCGAAAGTTGTTTTTGACTTTTCCATCAGTCAGTCTATTGACCTACCAGTATTTTCCCAAACTTTTCTAATAAAGGTAAATACTGCCTGCATTCATTGGATGTGCACAGACAATTTAGATTTTATTTAGACAGGACCAAAACAATACATAAGCCTGACCAGTGTTTCATTTCCTAGGCCTAGAATGGGAAATTCTGTCTCTAAGGTCACTTTATCGAAATGGCTAGGGGACTGCATATGCTTCACTTATTCATTTGCAAAAGAACCTGTGCCACAGAATATTAAAGCCAATTTCACTAGATCAATAGCAACTTCTGTAGCCTTCCATTCCAGGGCTTCTATGGATGACATTTGTGCAGCCTTCCATTCCAGGGCTTCTATGGATGATATTTGTGCAGCAGCCACTTGGACTGAACCCCACACTTTTATCAATCATTACAAATTGGATGTGATCTCCAGAGGGAGAGCTGTCTTCGGCTCAATGGTTCTCAGGAACATTCTTCCATAAGGGCCACTCACTGATATCAAGGTAGCTGGGGATTCTGTCCCATCAGTGATGAATGGAAAGAAGATTAACAGCATCAAATAAAGAAGTTGTCTTACCATAATGTTTCATCTGTGTTGTTGATTTTCTTTTATTCATCACCTTCCACCCTCCTTCCCCCGCCAAAGGCTCCTGGGGGACACTTTGGGTCCAGGTTGTGTCTTAGGGCATTTGCACAGAAATGGCCTCTGCTTTACTTGTATAACATGGGCAAACTCGATCTGAGGTAACGGAGAAGGGCATTGTTTGTAGAAGCTTAGCTTGAGAGTTTTTGACTGGCGCAAGCTTGGTATTAGGCTGACTCGGTTCTGAGGGCTTGGAACCAAACCCATCAGGATGAATGAAAGATCAACAATGCAGATGGAGCCTTATGGTAAGACATTAACTTTTTTATCCAGGAAACAGCTGGATGTGGCCCTATCAACTGTGTCTAATATAGCAAACTTATTCATGTGCCTCATGCATAATGTGACAAATGAAAAAATAAGGGCATCTCCCACCAGAACAGACAGGGTCAGGCTTATATTCAAGATACGTTTTGGTTCCTAAGAAAACTCAGGACCTCAAGCCCATTTTGGTCCTCAGCCATTTTAACAAATACACACACAAGACCCAGTTCAGAATGGTCACAGTGCAGTCTATCTTAAACTAAGGGAGAATGACTGGATATGGTGGGTGGATCTTCAAGACTCTTATTTACACATCAAAGCTGTAAGGAAGTCATTGTGGTTCCTTTGCTTCTAACTGAGAGCCAGCCATTATCAATTTTGAGCCTTGCCCTTTTGTCTCATCACAGACTCCTGAATGTTTACCAAATGAATGGCAGTCGCAGTGGCTTACCGACATCTCCAAGAATTCTGAGTTTTCCTGTAATTGGATGACTGGCTCCTAGCTGCTCCCACAATGGATTCACTTATTCAAGCTGAGGACTGTTTATTCAATCTGTGCCTGTCCTTGGGAATTTCCATAAACTTTCAGAAGTCAAGTCTCAATCCAGCACAGAGTATTTTCTTCATAGATTATCACTTAGAAAATATAGAGTCCACATTTTTTTCCCTTTGGACAGGATCTAGACTTTGAGGTTGGCGGTTCTAGCTGTTCTCCAGGCTGCGTCCCCTACCGCCTCACTGGTTAGAAATTTAGGACTAATGGCATCTTCAGTACTAATGGTTCAGCTTGCATGCTACCATATGAGAATTCTGTAGTGGCTCCTATATGCCTAATGGTCTCCGCTCCTGCAACCTCTCTCCAAGCAGAACCTGATAACCAATCTCAACTCCTGCAGCCCCTCTCCAAGCAGATCATGATAACTAAGTCATGCATAAATCACTTGTGATGGTGACTAGATTCCCTTTTTATTCACTCCTGAAGATTGTTTGCCCCACCTCCCCTGTCTATGGCCATGACCACAGATACCTCCTCTCTAGGGTGGGGGGACATTACATTGGGAGGATGATCCAATATTTGTTGACTGCCAACGAGGCTAACACTTGCATCAATGTCTTAGAGATGCGGGCAGTCCTCCTTGAGGTGCGGGAACTTAAAGAACCCCTTCCTATGAGAATTCTAGTCAGATGGACAATATGATAGTAGTCTGGTATATCAACAAACAAGGAGAAACCATATCCTAGCTTTTATTTTGGAAATAAGGGTTTGGCAGTGGAAGATGGACTTGCACTGCTTTTTCATAGCAACACACTGTTTTGGAGCTCTCATTTGCCTTGCAGTCTTCAATCCAGCACTAACAAAGCAGCTCTTCAATAGCTGGTGCTGTCCCTGCCACTGTCTTTTTCCCACCAAATGCAGCAGCTACTTTGCCATGATCCCTCCACAGGGACAGTCACTAAGGAACACTCCAAAATAGCAGTGACCTCCTTATCTCCTTTACCCCTTCCCAACTTTGCCCCTGGTTCCCAGATTCTTGCATAAAGCAGTCTGGTGCAAGGCTGCTGTCATCTTCATATTTGCCTTCTGACCCAGACAGATTTAGATGTTCTTCGTTCCCCATTGCTGCAGTCCTAACTATTGGGTATAGTCCGCATCCAGTCGGCCCGAATACCAGAGTATAAGGCTGACGTCGGTCAGGGCGCATTAGACTGACGTCAGTACGTCAGGGTACTAATGCGCATGACCGACGTCATATCCTCAGTCTTTTTTGCCGCATGGTCCGATGCAGAAGCAGTTTTGCGAGTGCAGGTTGGCGTTCTGAAATATTTCCGAAACCGGAGTTTCAGACCGAAACAGAGTTGGCTAAGTACCCGCTAGAACATTTTGGTTTTTCTTGCCTCAGTATTTTACCGGATGTCAGAAAAAGTGAATAACTGTATTTCTTGTGGGAAACAGATACCTCATAGGGATTACCATACCTTGTGTATACCTTGTTTAGGGCCTGAGCACGGCGTTGTTGGTTGCCGCTCTTGTGCTAGGTTTAACAAACGCACTATTAAGAGGAGGTTAGACTGTGCCAGGTTAGTGTTTGGGAAGCGTTGCAATTATAAAATGCCGCCGGATGCTCCGGCCCGCTTGGCCCAAGAAGCGCAAGGACAAAACAGCGAAGCCTAGGGTTGATGAACCGGCAGTCCCGGACGTCGGTTCTTTAGAAGGCTCAGTGGAGCCAGAGGTTTTGCCAGGAGTTTCCATGGAGTCCCAGGCAGAAACTTTACTGTTACAGGATGTGCCTTCTCAGGAGGTAGGCCAGGCTGAGGGGCTTCTCAGGTGACTGTTCTTCCCTCTCTTCCCAAGGTAGTTAGAGCCTCTCCTTCTGTTGCCAAAACTTCTTTGAGAGGTAGGCCTAGTTCAGCTTCAGTGGGGGCTTCTCCTAGCATTTCGGGTTCTGTACCTAAGAAACATATGCTTAAAATGGCAGAAGATTTGATTACTCTGATTAGAGGTTCTATGCCCTCGCCTGATAAGAGGCCTAGGGTGGAACCGGAGTTTGATAGTTTTGAACAGTGTTCAGAGGCTTCAGAGTCTTCTGCGGAAGACTTGCAGGAGTATCCTACTTATTCTGATTCTGATGTGGATGATTCCACTCCTACAGCTTCTCCTCCTGAGGATTTCTCATTTTCAGAGACTCTGCATTCCATGAGGGAGCACTTTAAATGGGAAGGCCAGGATTACTCTGATTCCAGGAAAAGGCTTAGGGAATTCTTGTTTTTACCCCAGCATAGGCCCTTAGCTATTCCTCCTGTGTTGAATGTGGTGGAAGATGTTTTTGCAGAGGCTTCCTTGAACCCTGACTCTTTGCCTCCTGCTCCTGTTAAGCCTGATAGGTATTATAGGGTGCCCGAAGCTCATAAGTATTTGTTTAAGAGTCCTAGGGCGGACCCAGAAACTATTTCTCAAGGGCCTAAAGGTGTTAAAGCTTCTGTGGTTAAAAATCCTGTTCCCACTGATAAAGAGGCAAGGGCTTTGGATAGGTGGGGAAAGAAAGTGTATACTTCTTCCACTCTAGCCATGAGAGCATTGAATTGTCAGTTTCACATGCTAAAATATCAGAATTATCTCCTTTCACAATTGAAATCTAAGGTGGATGCTTTGGCGGAAGGTATTGAGTGTAAAGAGTTGCTGGATTTGGTTCATGTGTCTGAACAAGTGGGTAAGCATTCTTTGCAATGTGGTTTTGATGCTGTACAGGCCTCCTCGAGGGTGGCTGCTACTAGTTCTGTTCTTCGCAGGCATGCCTGGCTGAAGGATCAGAATTTAGCTGAGCATGTTAAGACAAGGATTTTGGATGCTCCTTTACAGTCTGATGTGTTGTTTGGATCGCCTGTGGAAGCAGTTTTAAAGAAAATGGAGGACAAAGCTAAGTCTATGCAAACTGTTAAAGATTTTTGCAGGTGCAGCCACCGAAGTTTAGTAGAAATTGGCCTGCTAAGGGGTGGACATATCCTGCTTATGATTCCCAGTCTAGGGGTAGGTCTAGACGTGGTAGGGGCAGGGCTCAAGGTTCTTTTAGGCCTAGAACAGGGAGTTCACCTGCTCAGACTTCTGGTGAGGGCAGGGGTCAGTCCTTTCGTAAACAGACCCAATGACCTGTCTTTTCAGCTGCCAGTAGATTCCCGTCTGGCAGCTCCTTTGGGAGGAAGACTGTCTCTTTTCAAAGAAAATTGGGATTTAATTACTCAAGACAAATGGGTGTTGGATATCATTCACCACGGTTACAGATTTTATTTCCATACAATGCCCCTTTCAAAGGCATGCCAGACGTTCCTCCTCCACAAAGAAAAGAGGCTCACAAGCAAGTTTCTCAGTTACTCCAGATAGGGGCCATTCAGCCAGTCCCTGTATCAGAAAGGGGCCTAGGATTTTATTCTCGCCTGTTCCTAGTACCAAAGAAGGGGAACACGTGGAGACCCATTTTGGATTTATCTCTCCTCAACACTTTTCTGGACATTCCCAAGTTCAAGATGTTGACGTTACAACAGCTTTTACCTCTGCTGGGCAAAGATCACTGGATGGTAACTTTAGATCTCAAGGAAGCTTACCTTCATGTGCCTATAAGGCTAAGTTGCAGGAAGTATCTGCGGTTTCGAGCTGGAAATTCTCATTATCAGTTCTCTGCATTGCCCTTTGGCTTATCTACTGCGCCCAGAGTATTCACAAAGGTTCTGGCTCCAGTGATAGCTTACTTCAGGCTTCAAGGAATTCAAATCTATCCTTACTTGGACGACTGCCTGATTCTGGCTCAAGAAAAGGAAGACCTTCTACAGCATCTGGAACATGTCATAGCAGTGCTAAGATGCCTAGGGTATTCTGTGAGCGAAATAAAGTCCAGTCTAGTACCCTCTCAAGACATGTGCTTTCTGGGTGTGAGACTGAATACAGCAGCCCAGATGGCCTTTTTAACCCCGGACAAACAAAAGAGTCTATCACTTTACTTCCATCAACTATCTCATCAGTCCGTGCTGACTGCAAGGACAGTCCTTCAAGCATTAGGGTTCATGGCATCTTGTATTCTGGTGCTTCCCAATGCCAAACTGCATATCAGGAAGCTACAATGGTATCTCAAAATGTATGGACACAGCACTGCCAGGATTTGGACACTGTCATTCAAATAATACCTTGCCTTCAAAAGAATTTTTGTGGTGGGCTCAGGAATGTCACCTAAACAAGGGACTCTCTGTGACCCGGCCAGAGGCGAGTCAGATTTTAACGACAGATGCCTCGGACATTGCTTGGGAGCTCATCTAAATGGAAAGTGGATACAAGACAAGTGGCCTGCCAGACTACAGCATCTACATATCAACATGAAGGAGATGTTAGCAGTCCAGTTTGCATTAATGGCTTTCAAGGAGTTACTTCTTCCAGGGCAGGTGTTGATTCTAACAGACAACACAACTGTCATGTGGTACATCAACAAGCAAGGGGGAACACATTCTTATCCTTTATGCAGGCAAGCAATGATTTTATGGGAGACTGCGCTAAGCTTGCAACTAACTCTTCAGGCAAGGTTTCTGCCGGGAGCACAGAACTCCTTAGCAGATGTGTTAAGCAGACAAATCATGGATCCCCACGAGTGGAAACTGGATCTTCATGTATTTCAAAATTGACAGTGTCATGGGGAACTCCAGACATAGATCTGTTCGCTTCTCCGCTAAACCACCAGCTGCCACAGTATTGCACAAAGGGGTTTCATCACACAGCTTGGAAAGTGGATGCTCTGTCTTTCAGTTGGAAAAACCTTCATGTGTATGCCTTTCCTCCTCTGCCTCTTCTTCCAAAGGTACTATTAAAGGTCAGGCAAGACAGGCCAAGGATGATTTTGATAGCTCCAGATTGGCCTCGGCAACACTGGTACCCACTACTCCGGAGTCTGGTAAGGAAGCCTCCATGGCCTTTACCTCTGATTCCTCATCTGTTATCTCAGAAGGATGGTCATCTGCTCAATGTCAAGCTTCACTCTCTTCATCTAACAGCCTGGCATCTTCTGTGTTGAAACACAGCAGGTCTCAACTTCCTCAACAAGTTTTAAATGTGATTATGGAAGCTAGAAGACCTAGTACAAGGAAAGTGTACGCAGAAAAATGGAAGAGATTTTTATTTTGGAGTACAGCAAAGAATTTGCAGGTTTCTGAGCCTAATTTGAGTGTGGCTCTTCAATACCTTACTGAGTTATTGGACAAAGGTTTGTCCTTCTCTTCCATTAAGATTCATGCTGCAGCAATTTCAGCTCACTATGATTGTGACCCACCATTGTTTTCGCATCCTTTGTTCAAGCAGTTTCTTAGAGGGCAAAGAATATAAGACCCCCGTAGAGCTCCTACTCCTGCTTGGGATCTCAATTTTGTGTTGGAAAAACTTACTCTACAACCTTTTGAGCCTGCGGCTACTGCTGAATTGAAATACTTGTCATGGAAGACTGCTTTTCTGTTGGCTATTACTTCTGCAAGAAGGGTGTCTGAGTTGCAGGCCCTTATGGCAGTAGAGCCATTTTTGATTTTCCATAAGGATAGGGTATCATTACGTACTAATCCTTCCTTTATGCCTAAGGTGGTTTCTAGTGTGGCTTTAAACCAAACTATTCATTTGCCTACTTTTTATGCAGATCCCCAAAATAAAGGGGAACAGATTTTGCACACTTTAGATGTACACAGGCAATTGCGTTATTATTTAAGCAGGACTAAGGATTTTAGGCAGTCTCAGCAGTTGTTGGTTTCTTTTGCTTTGAGTTCACAGGGCAAGCCTGTGTCAAAACAAACTATTTCTAGGTGGATTGGCTTTTGCATTGCATTTTGTTATTCCCATCATGGCAAGGAGATTCCAGCTGGGATTAGGCCTCATTCCACTAGGGCTACTGCCACTTCAACAGCATTTCTAAGGGGGATGGCAACTAAGGATATTTTGGAAGCAGCTACTTGGAGTTCAGTGCATACTTTCTCTAAGCATTATCACCTTCCTATCTACTCTAAGTCTAGGGCTGGTTTTGCCACAGCTGTTTTGCAAGGCATGTTGTCAGCTCCTGCTTCTTTATGATTTGCCAGCCTCCCTTACCTCTGCTTTGGGATTCTACCCAATAGTTAGGACTGCAGCAATGGGGAACGAAGAACATAGTACAGTTTTGTACCTACCATAAATGTAGATGTTCGAGGATCCCATTGCTGCAGTCCAATTTACCCTCCCTCCTTCCCCTCTGTGTTTAGGGGTGGTTGTGTAGGTGAGGTTACATGCTTATATTTTTTGTATATATTCTTGTATATATTGTACATATTTTTGGTGCAGGTATTTTGGGCCTTGTCTTTTTAGGATCTTCTGACATCTGGGGCAAGAAAAGACTGAGGATATGGCGTCGGTCATGCGCATTAGTACCCTGACGTACTGACGTCAGTCTAATGCGCCCTGACCGACGTCAGCCTTATACTCTGGTATTCGGGCCGACTGGATGCGGACTATACCCAATAGTTAGGACTGCAGCAATGGGATCCTCGAACATCTACATTTATGGTAGGTACAAAACTGTACTTTTCCCCTTTTCAGGACTCCTCTCAGGGAACCTTCCTGGATATTAGAGCTGGTGCAATAACTTCTTTTCCACCCTCTGAGAAGCCTTTCCCAGATCTGCACAACCTAAAACTAACCTCTTATTTTCTCCAGTTCCTGTAATAACCTATAATGCCCCCCCCTCTCTCATCCGAGGTGATCAGTACCCTAACAACCTCGACTTTACTGTGGAAAATGGAAATGTTTTGTCTTATAGGCATCTTCTCAAAATATTGAAGCCTTCTCAGACTCTTTTTTCAGATGTCCTCTGTTTTTTAGCTTCCGTATTTGATTCTGGCTCTAGATTTTCTACAGTGAGAATAGATCTAACAACTATCTTTAATTTTCATGAGTTGTACCACAAGTATTCCATTACCTCACCTAAGCGTTGCAAAGCCTTTCTATTTTTACTCCGCCCTCCTGTCAGATAACTGTTTCCCCTGAGGAGTTGATTTAAACTTTGTGATCCAATATTGTCTGTTATGTCTGTCATAACTAATGGGTATATTGGATCCAACTGGATCTGACACCAGCGACTCTCAGACTTTGGATCTAAAGCTTGGACTCCCTACCCATAGTTTTACTGTGCCCTAACAGTTCTTCAAATCTCATTTGTCACTTGGACAAGTCAGATGTGGTCTCCAGGGCTCTGTGTTTTTTCATTGCTTTGTCAGATAAGTGTTTTTTTATGCACTTCTTAAGTAGCTTAGGATATTTCAGGGTATTTCCACCTCCTTTTGCTGTTTAACCTTTCAAATTTCTCTTATACCATTGTTGACACTATTTTGCTTCAGGTGTTTCCCGCCTTTTTCCTTCTCTCCTGCTAGTTATTCTCTGTTAGTCTTTGGATAAAACCTTTCTTAAAATAAACTGTTTACTGTTGATTTTTCTGCTACATGGATATTTAGATACTGTTGTTGATAGTTCACTACTTAGTGTTGTTACCATTCTGTTGTAGTGTATCAAGTGGGCAGTGTCTTCCCAGCACTTTGTAATTGCAATGGTGTGTATATCCCTGGGATATCTAATGCATTAGTGGAGAAATTGTGCAGACTGATCCTTCCCTCAGTCAGACAGTGGTTTCCATGATTTCATTCACTGGGGTCAACCTTGCTGCAACCTATTTTCAACCTCATCTAATGCCAAAAGAAGCAGATACTTTGCAGTAATTCCCCCAGAGGGGTAGTTCCCGTGGGATGCTTTGGTCGACATTTGGCACCTGGGTCTTCTCTATGCCTACCTTCTGACTCCAGTCATAATCAAATTTCTGCAGAAAGTGGCCTGGTGTAAGGCAAAGGTGATTGTCATCATCCCCTTTTGGCCTTGACAAGTATAGTGCCCCTTCCTGTGGCCTCATCTGGTGTACCCACCCTAGGTGTTGGATCCTCTTCCAGATCTAATCTCCCTAAATCCAACAAGCCTCATCTGGATGTCAAATCCCTGAACTGCTTGCAGTGACTAGAAGTTCCAGGCTTTTGACCAGTGTTATTTATATCTTATCATCATCTCAGAAGACTTCTACTGGGAATGTTTACAAAAAAAGAAGTGGAAGAAATTCTGTCTCTGGGCTTTAGCCCATGGTCTAGACCCTTTTTCTGCTCCCTTACCATCAATTCTAGATTTCCTCACAGATCTACTCTATGACTAAAATTCACCCGGCAACTGATTCAAATTTTCACTTGGGCGAAGAACAGACATCTCTTGCATCTCTGAAGCTGTCTAAGGCCTTTTTGATAGGTACACTTCTCTGTCATCTTCTGCTCAAGGATCCTGTTCCACTTTAGGATATTATTATATTACTACAGGCGATGACAAAATGCACCATTGAACCTGTAGCTAATATGACTTGAAATTCCTATCTTGGAAAACTCTTTTCTTGGTGGCAATTTTGTCACAAAGGAGGATTTCAAAATTGCAAGCTTTTTCTTGTAAACCACCATATTTAGTTTTTCATAAAGATATCACTTCAAACAAATCCAAATTTCCTTCCTAAGGTTGCTTCTGAGACTGAATTGAATAAGACTATTTATCTTCCTCTGTTTTTCCCTCAACTTTTCAAACAAGGGTGAATATCTGTTATACCTGTTGGATGTTCATTGTCAATTACGTTTCTATTTACATCATACCAAGGAACTCAGAAAATCTGATCAACTTAAAGCTAAACTAAGAACCAGTGGTTTCCAAGGTCATATTGTCCAGTTACATCATGTTTCTTGAGCTAAGGGACTGTCACTACCTAAAAACCTAGAGCACATTTGGCTAGAGTGGTAGCAACTTTTACTGTATTCTTTTCTAAGGTCTGTATTGATAGTATCTGTGCTTATGCTACTTGGTCCACTGTACACACATTTGTTTGCTATTGCAAGCTGGATATGTGGTGTAAGCCTAGGTTTAGAGCTTCATTTGGCTGTACCATCTTCCAGAACATCCTTCCATAGTCCTTCCAGGGTTGTGGTAGCTGGGGACTCTATATCCCATTAGTTGAGTTGGACAGAAAATGCATCAGATACAAAAGTTATACACTTACTGTAATGCTAGATTTGTGTTGTCATCTTCCGTCCATGTCATCCTTCCCTCCCTCTGTCCCCCATCCAAATTGTCAGCATCATGGGCTGTCGATTGAACAGACTGGACCTGTCTGGAGCCATGTTTTATTTACAGTCTGACTGTATTATTGCAACTCTAGTCCTTTTTCTCCCTTATTTTGCATTGTTGAGTACTGTCTGGAGGCAGGCAGCTATAAGGGTGGAGGGAAACGAGCCTGAGTCCTGGATCCAAAGTCTTGAGTTGCCAGCTTCAGATCTGGTCAGATCCGATATACCCATAAGCTGAGATGGACGGAAGAAAACAACATGGATCTAATGTTATGGTAATTATATAACTTTCATTTAGAAGCTTTTTTTTTAATAGCCATGGCTTCTACCAAAAGGGTTTCTGAACTTCAGACACTTTCGTCATTAGCCCCTTATTTGTTTTTTTCACAAAGACAGACTGTTACTCCATACCAACTGGTCCTTTCCTCTTAAAGTAGCTTCTGAAATGAACGCGATGCAGACCATTCACTTGCCAGTATTTTTTCCTAATTATTCTAACAAAGGAGAAATTATTCCTCCATGCATTTGACATGCATAACAACTGAGTTTCTACCTTTACAGAATCTCATCTTTTCATCAGTTATTTGTCTCCTATGCAGTCAGTAAGCTAGGTAAAAAGTTTCCAAAGTAACCCTTTCCAGATGGCTTTCTGATTGAATTGCTTATGTTTACTCTATAAGCAATCAGCCTCTGCCTGATAAACTTAAGGCTTATTCTACCGGGGCAGTGGCAACTTCTACCACCTTCTTCAGTTGTTTTTCAATGGATGCTGCCACTTTGTCATCTATTCACACTTTAATTAGGTGTTGCAAATTGGATTCCATTTCTCTCTGTATCCTTTAAAGGTCTCCTGTCATGATGCCACCTTGGAGTAAAAGTAGCTTGGGATTCAGACCAGGTCGAATCAGATGAACTGAATGATTATAGGTTCATAGGTTGGTACTAGGCTATCGGCCCTAGGGCCTATAGAAGCCTAGCCATAACAATTCCCTGGCCTATGATACAAAAGTTATGTGCTTTCTTTAATGCTAGATCTTTCATTCATGTCTGTCTGATATGATCACCCTCCCTCCATCCCACTTCTTTTTCATTGTACTTCGAAGGCCTGTGGGATTTTGACCTTTTTAACTATGTTCATATACATATATTGTGTGTATGCCTACACTTTTGTGTGTGCAAGTATTGATAGGGCACCATACTTGATTTGAGGTAGTTCTGAACACTTATGGGAGGAAAATGTTAAAGGGGCTCGAGTCTAGAGCACTGATGTTGTCAAGTCAGATTCAACAAGCAGGTCGAGGCCCCATAGGTTGTACTGGATGGAGAAAAGGTACCATAACTTGTCAGAGATTTAGGATGCATGGCTAGGCTTAAAAAGGTCCTTTTGGTCATTAGCACACCCCTATGAAACTATGAACCTAAGAATGAAAGGTTCTAGCAGTGTAATGCAGTAAAATTGTCATCAGATAAAATCATATGATAATAAAGATAAGAACTAAGCACTTTATAAGCTAGTATTAATTTTTATTTATTTATTTTACATTTGTGACCGGGATTGTCCGACTGAGCTGAAGAGCCCTTTTTCAGCGGAGGCCTGGGGAGAAAAGCTCCAACATATTATACAATTTTCATTATAAATTAGCATTACACAGCAGTGTTACAGGATTATTGCAAGGCATTAAGTAGCAATACAATGTTATACAGTGTCAATAATCAGGAGTATAGCAAATCTATTTCAAGATGTTAAAAAAGAAAAACCCAGTTTTATCATAATGTAGTTGCATGAAGGCAAGACAATTATAATAGAATGTTTCTCTGAGGCGATTTGCTTAATAGATTTTAGAAGATAGTAGAAACAGTAGTTAAGGAAGATTAGAGAGAGCTAGTGGGAAGAGAGAGTTAAGGGCAGAAAGTAGATTAAGATGTGGGAAGTAGGGGATGTTTAAGGAGGGAGAGTACAGTGGCAGGACCAGTGACTTTTAAAATGCTGTTTGGTGGCTGTCTTAAATTGTTTAGGATGTGTAAGGGTCCCGATTTCTAGTGGGACCCTATTCCAGGTGATAGCTGTACATGTTGCTTCCAAATTTAGACCTGGGTTTGTAGATTTGTAGTAGGTCTTGGTTAGAACTTCGGAGAAGTCCGGAAGGAGAATAATGGGAGATGAGAGGGGATAGTGCAGGGCAGTAGGAAGGCTCGTATAGGATAGAATGGATGATGTGGAGCTGAGAGAGAAAAGAAGCTGGTGGGGTAATTCAAGCCAGTTTAGGTGTTTTAGAGAGAGAGTGATGGGATTTGTAGGTTTTTTGGGCAGCAAATCTAGCTACCTTGTTGTAGGTAGATTCCAGTTTGGGCAGGAGTGCTGAGTTAAGATTTGTGAGAATTTTAGAATTTTTAGAATTACATTAAACTGGGTAGAGGGTAGGTAAGAGAGAGACTAATCATGACTTCCAAGGTAAGGAATTTCTTGTTACGGTAAAGGAGCCCTAGCTTTGAATGAGTCTTTTTGATACAGTTATTAACATGCAAGTCAAATTTAAGCTGATCATCGACGGTTACGCCTAAGAGATTAGTGCTGGATTATACCTGAATGGGAGTGTTATTAAGGGACTGCATGGAGAAGGAGTGTTTAATATTGTTGAACTTTTTAGGTAGGAAGAGTAACAGCTTTGTTTTTTTAGGGTTAAGTGATGAGCTGGTTGTTGGAGAGCCATGTTTCAACTAAGTTAAAAGATGTCTGAGTTGAGAAGAGTTTAGAAGGAGAGTTGGCTGTGTTGATGACGGTAGAGTCATCTGCGTATTCAACTAAAGATGACTGAAGACAGGAGGTATAGAGCTGATTAGTAAAGATATTAAAAAGTAAAGGCCCTATGATAGACTCTTGAGGTACACCCATTTTTACAGGGGGGGGGGGGTTGCAGAGTGCCATCTGACTGATTGAGATCTATCAGTGAGGTAGTTGGAGAACCATGCAGCAGTATCAGAGGATAAGTTGAAGTTATACAGTTTGTGCAGCAGAAGACAGTGTGAGACAGGGTCGAAAGCATTTGAGAGGTCCAAGAATATGCAAGAAATAAGATTATGGTCGTCCATGGCTATAGAGACACTGTTGAGGAAGGATAATAGAGCTGTAGTTGTGCTATGTTTGGGTCCGAAGCCATGTTGAGTGGGTGTAAGCAGATTTTCCTGTATTAGATACTGCATAACTTGTTTCTGAATACATTTTTCTAGTACTTTAGAGAGAGGGGAGAGGATAGCGATAGGTCTAAAGTTGGAGATATCTAGGAGTTACCCCCTTTGTGTATAGGACAAATGTAGCATTTGTTTCCAGATGGAAGGGACTTTAGATTCAGAGAGAGAGCAATTAATTAGGATACATTATATACAGGGAGAGCAAGAGAGTCAGCTGCTAGTAGAAAAAAAGTGGAAGGAATAGGTGGACAGTGGTCTCACTTTCGATAACCACATCGCCACAACAGTCAGGAAATCCTTCTATGTGGCACACCTCATCACTAAGGGCTTTTCATCCAGAAAAAGGAGGTCATTGTCCCACTGTACTCATCCCTCATTAGACCCATTATAGAATACAATGCCCCATTTGGTATGTACCTCTCAAGACATCTGCAACAACTGGAAAGGCCACAGAAATACTTCACTAAAAAAATCACACGCCTAAAGCAGATGCCGTATGCTGTCTAAAAAAAAAACACCTGTACTCTGTCGCATATCGTCTACTCAGAGACGATCTCTGCTTAACATACAAGGCCATGTCAAACCCAAAGCTGTTGGACATGCTGCACTTAAAGAAATCCCAATCTCTCAGAGACATATGCTCCAGGGATCTAAACCTTGTCATCACAATGAACAAAACATGCTGGAGGGATAGGTTCCTGACCCAGAGACTCCCCAGACTCTGGAATAGACTGCTCATACATGTCAAGCAGAGCACCTCTTTGGCCCTCTTCAAAAGGAACCTTGATGATTGGATGGGAGATAGGAAATTCACCCTGGGGATCATGTCAGTTGCCCTGCTAGACAGGGGTCCAGGGAAGTAAATACTGTGGGAAGAAATAGCCAGGGAATTGTTATGGCTAGGCTTGTATAGGACCTAGAGCCGATGGCCTAGTTACCAACCTGTGAACCTATATTGTCAGCTGATGCTGAGCATGGTTTTAATTTAAAGATTAGAGTTTTGAATTAGTTAGTAGTTAGAGGTTTGAAGGAGAAGGTATTTGAGGAGATAGTATTAGGAGTAGGTTCAGAAAAGTTGGAGATGTTAGTAGTAGAGGAGTTTGGGTTAGAGTTCAGTAACTTAGATATTGAATTGATAAAATAGGTATTGAAGATAGTGGCAGTTTCTTCAGATGTCTTGTCTGGGCATGGATTGGGGGAGCTAAGATTACAGGGATGTAATGTTTTATTTAATAGAGTTCCAACATTTTTTAGGATTAGATTTTAAGGCTGTGGGAGGTTTGTTATAGAAGTCCTTTTTATCTTTATGTGTTTTTTTTTGTCAAATTTCTGAGTTCTTTATATTTTTACAAGTGTCCAGGGAGCTTAGTTTGTGACTATTTTTTCTATAATTTGTCTCTAGTTATCATAAGGGTATGAGTGGCTTTTGGAAGCCATGGAGATATGGTGGACTTAATTCGGACGTTGCGAGGGGGAGCAAGTGAGTCTAAGATGCTAAGGAAGGTGGAGTTAAAAGCTAGGACTGCTTCTTCTAGTGGGAGTTGGGTAAGGGATTTCCAGTTTATCTTAGAGAGGAGAGCATTAAAGGTTTCTGGATGGAAGTTAATGAGTTTGCGACAAGTGATAAATCTAGGAGGTTTTGAGAAGTAGGGTGGAACCCTAAGCACTTTTATAGGGGAGTGATCGCTCAGGGTGTTTATATAAATCAATTGCCAGTTATTATTAAAGAAAATATTACATGTAATCTCCAGACTGTGTTGATACATCTTTGTCCAAAGACAGTAATGCATTGAAATGAGCATTAATTAGTTATTTTCTGCAACTTTTCTTACAAAAACTGATTTTGATGTTTCATAAAGTGTAGTTGTGTAAGTAAACTTACCGTAACAGTAGATGTTTGAAAAGTCACTGCTGCAGTAGCCTAAGTTGTATTCATTAAATTCTACCAATGACATAACAGCTGGCCAGCTTCCAAAACTTTGGAACAACGTTATTGTGCCCATATTAGTCAGCAAAACACAAGTAATTCACAGTGCTTGAATTGGGTTTGGTATCTGACCTGTGACCTAGAGGATAACGCAACAAATGTGATACAATACCAAGAGGTTAAGTCCAGAAGATATCATCTTAGCTGTCATATCTAGGAGATGCCATGTAGACATTTTTTAAATTTTATTCAAGCCAGTTAAGTGGGCTGATGGACAAATGTTAGAACAAGAATATTTGTCCATCAGTTCGCTTAACTGGCATAAACTTCTTAAAGCAAGGCATCTTATTGCTCCTGCTGGGAGGGGATTAGAAGCATTCTCCTAGATCTAAGAGTTAAGGTGATTATCTTCTGGTTTTAACCTTGGTACTCCCACACAGTGTCAGCTCAAGATAAGCTGACTGAATGAGAGGTTTTGGGCACCACGCCCTTCAGAGATTACATGTCAAAAGGGAGAGGGAGACGAAAGCACTGAAAAGGGCAATACTAGGAAAAAAATAATAATGTCCACAACCTCGCATAAAAACTTTCAGAAACAAGAGAGAATGGATGGGTGGTGTGGCTGCTGCAGCAGTGATCATTCAAACATCTACTGTTATGGTAAGTTTACTTACACAGATGTACTGTGTTCTTATAGATCACTGCTGAAGTAGCTTAAGCCATATGGGTAGACTATCGTAGCTTATATTAACAGAGGAGGAAGAATGAGGACCCAGGAGCCCCTGGAGAATGGATGTAGCAAAGCTTTCCCTAGCTCTGGAGAAGAAATATTGTATGTAGTGCCTGTAAAAATGTGTACAGAGAACCAAATTGCTACTTCTAGAAAACTTCTAGAATCAAACCCTTTCCAAAAAGTCACAGACAAAGCACAGGCCCTGGTAGAATGAGTCTTGACCCTGATTGAAATGGTTTTGTTGTGCTGGGCATAACAAAATGTAGTGCGGTTGGCCTTTGTTTTTTTTTTTTTTTTTGTTTTTCCTACCTTTGCAAGAGAAGAACAACAGATCAGAGATCATGCAAGCATTTGTTCTGACAGAAATTTTCCTGACTTGTCTGTGGACATTCAAGGTATGAAATGTCCGATCTCCCTTGTATTAGGTTCTGGAAGGAGGAAAGGAAGTTGGAAAGCTTTGAAAAAGGTAACCTTGGATACCACTATAGGTATAAATAGAAGGAAATCCTATCCAGAGGCTGCTTCATTCCCTTTTTCACAAGTATACCCGCACAAACCTCTTACTACCCATCAGTGCCTCAGTGCCACCCAGACAAAGAGAAGCGTCAGTAAAGGAGGTGAAAGCCATCCTCAACAAAAGAGCAATCGAGGGGTCCCACTGAACCAGAGAGGATCCCGATTTTACTCCACATTCCTGTTAGTGGCCAAAAAGACCAAGGACATTCATCCATTCTGATATTGGATCTCAGTCAGCTCAACAAACATGTAAAGGGAAGAGTCTTTTCAGATGGTCATTGTGCAGTTAGTTCTTGTATGCCTACAGGCAGGAAATTGGATGTGCTCTTTGGACATTCAGGATGCTTATCTTCACATAAAAATAGATCAGACATCTGGAATGTACCAAGCTGAAGCCAATCATTTTAATTGAATGCCTTCTCATTTGGTCTCATGACTATACCCACTCAGGTAATAAAAAAGTATATGGCACCAGGCACTGCCCACATGAGCCTCTTAAGAATAAATATTTTTCCATATTTGGACAGGTGGCAGTTAACTCATTAGAGCACTTGGTAGATAAAAGGCAGTACTCACTCCATATCTGTTTGTCTTTGGGAATCACCATCAGTCTGTCCAGATCCAATCTGCAGCCATGTCGAGATCTGGTGATGTCCTTCATATATCACTGTTGCAGTGTTGCTGAGGGGATGTCCTGTATTGTGCTGGCAGCCTATCGCTTGGCCTGTGTTTGTGCCATACATTACATTTATGCTTCCCACACAGAACGTGGGGCATAAAAAGGGATGTATGGACGCAACTACCTA
The DNA here is from genome assembly GCF_019279795.1 of Protopterus annectens. Classification (NCBI taxonomy): domain Eukaryota; kingdom Metazoa; phylum Chordata; order Ceratodontiformes; family Protopteridae; genus Protopterus; species Protopterus annectens. The sequence goes on from NC_056730.1 coordinate 568,289,715, forward strand.
AAACGTCTTTTGCCCCCAGTTCGATTGCCATTTTTGCCAGTTGCTTTGAATGCTTTTTTGATGTACTGAATATATAGCAACACCAGATAAGTATCCCATTGGGATTATTTTTTTTTAAACTACTTTGGCCTTTAGGGCTATTAATTACCAGATCCACATGACCAGGTATGCTCTGGCCTTGGTTGCCCATGCTTGACAGGGTATCTCTGCCCTTCTTGATTCTGATGACAAATCTTCTGCCTTATCTTTTTTAGGTTCTCAAGTAGCTTGCCACTCTATTAAGTGTAGGCTTGCTTTCTTCCTGACGATATTAAGGCCAAGTTGTTGGATGCTTCTTTGGATATTACTCATTTTTTTGGGGCTGCTGTTGCTGACATGCTTAAATTTCTTCAGGAGAAAGGCAAAGCCTTGCAAGACTTTAAACATATTTTTGTCTTTCCTATCCCTAGGTTCCAGAGGAATTATGCTTGTAGGCCTGCTTTTGTTCACAGGCAACCCCACCAGGCCACTTAAGGGCAGGAAGGGTGGGGGACAGCCCCTCTCTACTAAGGCTTCTCAGATTTCTGTGGCCCAGAAGACTCCTTTATTTAATAAGCTTGTTTCTATTTGACAGTTTGCACCCCTCTCCTTTAGACAAGGTTCCTTGTCCCTTTGGCTCTCCCTTTGTCATCCAAATTGGCGTCTCATCATTTCAGACTCTTGGATCCTCTCTGTCATCCATCAGGGTTACTTCATTGTATGGAAATCTCTCCCTCCTTTTTCTGGGATTCTTCAACCTCCTGTAGAACAACTTCTTCATTTCCTGGATGTTCTAGGGTCCCTGTTGAACCAAGGGATCATTCAACTTCTCCCCACTTCCGAAGTGGGAAAGGGTTTTTTATTCCAAGATGTTCCGGGGCCCACGAAAGGAGGGTACTTGGAAATCTATTTTACATTTCTCCCAGCTCAACACCTTTCTCAAAATCCCTTCTTTTTTGGATGCTTACTCTTCAAACTCTGTTTCCCCTTTTATTAGTCCAGGTTTTTCTGGTGTCCTTGGATCTGAAGGATGCTTACTTTCATATGTTTATTCACCCTCTCTCAAGGAAGTTTTTCTGTTTTTCTGTGTCTTTCTGTCATTTTCAGTTCTCTGTTTTGCCCTTTCGCCAAGGATATTCACAAAAGGTTTTACCTTCATATGGTCAGAAATGGTTTGTGCGATTGTGCATAACATTGACCTATATAAGCAAATTTCAGAATACGTTTGCGGCAGTTTGTCGAAACTCACTATGTGAATCCAGATGTCGAACAGATGTTATTCATTTGAATGGCACATTGCATTCGCAATTCAGCCATTCGAACATCTGTGAAGCGACATTCTGGATTTTTGCCGGTGTACTTTCGTTCAATTGTCTGTCGCACAAACCACAAATTACCTTATGGAGGTAAACCTCACAAAATGCCTAGCTCCTGTCATTGCCTTCTGTAGTCTCCAAAGTATTCAGATTATTCCTTATCTAGACCACCTGTTGCTTCAGGCGTCTTCTCGCTATTGATTGTTGCAGGATCTGCAGTTCACTATCTCTCTTCTTCAAAGTCTGGGGTTTATTAAAACCACCAAAAGTCTTTCCTGCTTCCCTCTCAGGATAATGTGTATCTGGGATGCTGAATTCAAATGGCGCTAGTGTTGGTCTCTCTTCCTCCTCCAAAGGTATTGTCATTGACAGTTTCTTTCAGTCTTTTCTTCTTCCGTGACTGCCATGCCAGCCAGGGAGTTTATTCAGGCCCTGGAATTCATGGCCTCTTCTATTCCTATGCTTCCTCTTGCCAGACTGCATATACAGAAGCTTCAGTGGTACCTCATGTCAGTTTGGCTGCAGCATCATCACCCTCTGAATTTCGGTGTACCTCTTCTTCCCTGTCTCAAGAAGGGATTTGAGTGGTGGATTTGACAGTTCACTCTCAACCAGGTTGCCTTTTTCAGCCTCCAATCCTTTCTCAAGAGCCTTTCACTGATGCTTTGGACATGGAGTGGGGGCCATCTCTTGGTCACCTGAAAGTTCAGGGTCTTTGGCCTCCTCATCAGAATTCAGACCATATCAGCATCAAAGAGATGAGGGCTTTGATTCTAGGCCTTCAGACTTTTCACCCCATGTTCTCTCTGAACCCCTTGAAGGGGTACACAGACAACAATACAGTGATGTGGTATGTCAACAAGCAGGAGGGCATGAAATCTTACCTCCCCTGCAGTATGGCGCTTCAGGCTTGGCAAGTGTTTCTCAATTATCATTTAACTCTTCAGGCAGTATACATTCCTTCATTGCACAATCTTAAGGCAGACTGTTTGAGCAGGTCCAAAACACAGGCTCATGAATTGATGCTTCACAGAGATGTGTTTCTGGACATTGTCCATCGGTGGGGTATTCCTCAGGTAGACCTTTTTGCCTCTTCTCTAAAATAGCACCACCATGGTTCATCATGGGGATGGTGTTCTTTTGGTGATGCAAAGTGTTGTTTTTGTGCCAAACGTACCTTTTGTAATTGTGGCCAAAAAGTTCAACCTTGGTCTCATCAGACCATAACACATTTTCCCACATGCTCTTGGGAGACTTGATGTATTGTTTTTGCAAATTTTAGCTGGGCCTTGATGTTTTTCTGTGTAAGAAAAGGCTTTCATCTTGCAACCTTACCCCATAGCCCAGACATATGGAGAATATGGGAGATTATTGTCCCATGTAGTACACAACTAGTACTTGCCAGAAATTCCTGCAGCTCCTTCAGTGTTGCTGTAGGTCTCTTGGCAGCCTCCCTGACCAGTTTTTGTCTTGTCTTTTTATCAATTTTGGAAGGACGTCCAGTTCTTTGCAATGTCACTGTTGTCCCATATTTTCTCCACTTTTTGATGACTGTCTGTGTTCCATTGTATATCCAATGCTGTGAAAATTTTTTATACCTTTCTCCTGACTGTTACCTTTCAACACTGAGATCCCTTTGATGCTTTATAAGCTCTGTGTGAACCATGGCTTTTGCTGTATCAGGCAACTGAGTAAATGTCAGGAAAATCCTACTAGGACAGCTGAACTGTATTTGAGGTTAATCAGAGTCTCTTTAATTGATGGCAGGTGTGTACCCAAGAAAACTGAATGCTGTAATTAAATCAACAGGTGCTTCAACAAAGTATTAGTTTAAGGATGTGCACACAATAAAGTATTAGTTTAAGGGTGTGCACACTTATGCAACCAGCATATTGTACGTTTTTTATTTTTTATATTTTTCCCTTAACAGGTTTGTTTTTGAATTGATTTGTACAGGTTATAGGTCACATTAAAGGTGAGAAAAGGTTTGCAATGATTTATTGCGGTCTCATTTTTGTATATAACAAAAACCTGGTATTTTAACAGGGGTGTGTACACTTTTTATATCCACTGTACATAGATATGTGTGTGTCTCTCTCTATGTAAATTATATGTATATATAATATACATACAGACACACACATGTATACATACATACATACACAGGTGGAGTTGGAGCTGATCTAAAAAGCTGTTAGTCTTTCCAACTTGACTGGAAGACCTACTCCCAGTAGGTTTATATGTTTCTGAAGCTTGCTGTCTGATACTCATCCCAACAGCAGTCATTTTTAAGTGCAAGTTGAAATAGATGGTTGTCAACTCCAAGCAGCAACATTAGTCCAATGATTATACTTAAAACCATCTGCAAAGTAGAAGGTCACAGATGGCAAATGGCAGCAGAATTCTTTGGAAGCACATATAATAGCTAGGTATTGGTAAACATGAACAAGTATATAGGATGCCTCTTAACAGGCTGTAGAGCAGGCAGCCGAACTATGGTGGCTAGTTTCAGCTGGTCCCATCCAGAGCCGCACATATGCCTTGTAGTCCAGTTGCTGATCTGCTGGTGATATCAAAAATCTGTTCGACTCTGGATAAAACAGCTGGAGACCGCAACAGCATAGTCAAGCAGACTTGATTTCACTCGAACAGCAGAAAAATGAACTTGCAAATGCTGCTGCACAGAATGGCAATGGATTCTGACTTCAGTGGCATTGCTGCCGGAGATTGTATTTGTAGGTGTCATTTGTTAAAATGGGCAATGAAGGAATCCACCAATGTCTGAATTGAAATTTAGTGAAAAGCCGCATGTTCCTCTCTCTTTCATTTATCATGCGTATCATTTTACTACTTGCAGTTGAAGATGACAATATTTTCTCATCAACATTATGCATCTCTAACTGCTCACATGAAAAGAGATATTCTCGTTTTTTCCCTGGCAGTGCTCTTAGTGGCTACATGTGTAAGATGGAGGGTTTTAGGCTGAAGTAGGAAGACTACATACATGGCACTGAAGGTAAAAATGAATTAAGCCTATTATTTCTGGAATTTTTTCTTTTTTTTTTCTTTTTCTTTTTTAGAATAGAAATGTTCTTCTGTCAAGTAGCATACACTGTCATAGGTTTATAGGTAGGTACTAGGCTATCGGCCCTGGGGCCTATACAAGCCCAGCCAAAAAGGTACCCTGGCTTTTGCCAGCCAAGAAAATTATTTTCCTGTGCCACTGTTGAGCAGAGCCACAGAGGTGATCCCCGGGGTGAATAATAAACAACCTCTGCAAGGCTCGAACCCAGGACCCTGCACACTATAGCTAAAGTGATTTACCACTAAGCCATACCAGATATACTAGATGTGTTAGATTGGGAACTGTATTCTTGAAGATGGTGTACAATTCCAAAAATCCTATCCAAGCCCACGAGTAGTTTCTGTTCTGTTATTCTTGCAAAGGCTGTCAACCTAAAATACTTAGAAGGGCAAAGAGAACAAGGTTTCCATTTGGACCAGAAAACCAAATTATAACTTTTTAAAGCTCAGTACCCTTATTTCCTCATTATTTTGCAACTGTTACTATATGAATGTAGGGAGTGACTTTGTTTTCTTAACATAGAATAAACCGATGACTTTTGTGGAGCAGTAAAAGAGTTTTCCAAGTGATAGATGTTATTGAATTGATAATAAAGTGCATTGTTGCCATTTTTAAAGTAGTTGTTACATTCTGTGGCAGCCATATTTTGTGACTTTCACATTTTTTTAAATTTTCTAATCTGTTAGTTGCATCGATTATGGGTTCATTTAAGTTTCACGAACCCACTGTATTGTTTAATGGCAGAATGTCAGAAGCCAATATTTAACACTAAAAAATGCAAAAAACAGTTTTCAGTTTTGAATGAGTACATTGAACAGTAAAAGTTGCTGTAAGTATATTGTTGCATGAGGATTATACCCCCCCACAACCCCTGACATGGTAAGACTCTCTTATTTACATATTTACATGTACATGTTAGTGTAAGGGAAATTCTTTGAGATATTGTAATTTTATTTTATATCTATACTTTGTGACCAGGTTAGTCCTACTATGTTAGTAGCCTCTTTTCAGGGGACACCTGAGGTGGTATTTATACTGCTAGGGGAAATTTAGCCATGCCATCAGGAAACTTCCCCTATTCTTTTTATTTGATGCCATGGGATCTTATATATCCACATCAGCTCCCGCCAACTCAAGCAGACAGGTTTTCAGTTTTAATGTCCCATCCCCCTAATGCTGCACAGTAGTGTCAGCAATCAGTGTTCCTGGTTTGGAAATAGCACCCACAACCTACTGCACCAGGCAAGTGTGCCACTGACACAGTTCAACTAGACCATGAATAGAATGTAGCTGGCAAAATAGAATCCCTTTCTGGGAAGGTGTTGTCAATTATCCATTTCCTAGTGCCATGGAAGTTTTATAGGCTGTTTTTTGTAGTGAGAAAGACCACATCATCCCCTTGCTATATAGTTTTTCCAAGGAACCTGCCTTGCCTCAGTGACCCTTGCTCAGGGGTGATACATGCCATGATCAGAAGTCTGTCTGTCAAGTCAGGTAGACCCACTCTCCTCACTCTTCATACCTGGTGAAATAGTACTTTTGTAGGTGGTAATGCCTGCACGGCCTCAGCAGAGGTGTTTGCAGTGGCGGATTCTGCTACCTGACAATAAGAGTTGAGGGTGTGCTAGGTCACATAATTAATCCTGAGTCAGACCACCTTTTCTTCCACTGCAGTTGCATCTAGAGCAGGATGGTAAGGCATATGCTATGCCTTATCTCCTCTTTGCACCTGCCCTTATACTCTACATTCTCCCTTTGAGTTTGGCAGTAAACTGCGAATGCAGCATTAGTACTGCTTGCCATTGCAGATACGTTCACAGGAGTATATGTACCTGCTAAAGATAAACTCCTCTTCCCTTCTGAGATGTTGCTATGCCATACAGCTGACCTACAGTTCCTTGAGCCACTTAGTTACCCCCCAAAGCAGTTCTCTTCTCCCAGCAAGATACAAAGCTGCAACACAAAAGAAGTGCTTTTCCTTTGATAACCATGTTGCCAAAGTGGTTAGAAAATCCTTCTGTGTGACCCATCTGATCACGAAAGGGTTCACATCAAGATCTAAGGATGTAATGGTGCCCCTCTACTCTTCCCTCATCAGACCCATTATTGAGTACAATGCACCAATTGGAATGTACCTGGCTAGACATCTCCAGCAGCTGGAGAGACCATAGAGGTACCTAACCAAGAGGATTACTGGCCTCAAACAGTTGCCCTATGCAGCACGATTGAAAAAGCTAAGTCTGTTCTCGGTTGCATACCGCTTTCTCAGAGGCAATCTCTGTCTAACGTACACAGCCATGTCCAACCCAGAATTGTTGAACATGCTCCATCTTAGCAAAACCAAATCTACTCGAGCTACACACTCTAGGGATATAAACTTCAACACAACAATGAATAGAACATGCTGGAGGGATAGATTCCCTTCGCAGAGACTTCCCTTACTATGGAACAGGGTCCCGATCTACATAAGACAGAGCCCCTCACTATCACTCTTCAATAGAAACCTTGATGAGTGGATGGGTAACAGATAGTTCACACCAGGGATCACACCAACAGCATTACTAGATAGGGGGAAAGGGTACTAGCTGCTAGTACAAGGGTCTAGGGAACTACTATAGGGGCGGTGAATACCGCGCAACGTGGCTGGGCTAATATATGCCTTCGGGCAGATAGCTCAGTACCAACCTATGAACCTATAACTTCTAGTAGGCAGCAGCTGCAGCATCAGCAGAAAAATAGGTCTTAAGTAGTGCCTATCAGTCAAACAATGATTCACAGCACCTTCATTTTGTTTGACTTTCTTGAAGTTTACAAGCATCTGCAGTGTTTCCTCGGTCTCAGAAATACTCCTTCGACTACTTATTACCCTTCCAAAGTGCCTAGTTTTGCCTTGCCATTTTTAATGCCAATACTACTTTAAAGACACAAGCATATTCAGCATTGTTAAGCACGTGTGTATAGCTGTGCACAATTTCAGTGACTGCACAATAGATCACAGTGTGCGGTTGATAAGTGTTCCCTCAAGTTGTGGTTTCCAACAAGATGGCCATCAATGAGATGACACCCAGCTAAAAGGATGCAGACAATGAGCAATGAACAATTATAAGCTTATCAACTCTAACATTCTCCTCAGTGTTGCCTAGTATTCTTTCACAGATAGTGGCTCTGTCACCCTCTACAGAAGAGTAGATGAATTCCCTAAAGTGTCCTGGGCAAATTTTCCCAAGTCCATGTCTGTATTGAAAGCAGATTATAGGCCTAGTAGGACTAACTCAGTCAATAAAAGTAAATAAGTAAAACAAGTAAACATAGTAATCACATCTGGAATGCTGTGTTCCAGATGTTAGATCCCTTGGGGATTATGCTACTGCTGCTTCAGAGTGCCTGAATGATGTTGCAGGACATGCCATTAACCTCTTGACACATCCCTGAGAAAGTTCTTTTGGTTTGTTGTAGGTTGGCAGCAGTTTCATTGCACAGTATTGCTGAGTGGTCTCTTTCTTTTGCACCCAGAATGTTGTAAGAGGAAGGATCTGCATGTTTTCTTCAATCCTGAATGACTGGCTGATATTAGAAAATTTTCCTGGTAACATCTCTCACTTGGGCTGTCACTTAGTTGCGGTACTTGGAATCAGAAATTAGGAGTGGTACAAACTGATCACATCACACATGATTTTTTCATTCCCCCAGAGGTATACACACTACATTGTAAGGTGTTCCTGCCTGGATGCAGTGGATGGTGTAGGCTAACACTGTCCAGCAACTTCTGGACTTAATTGTGGCCATGATCATTACAGTGATAGTGAACTGTAAGATATCTGTGGCTGCAGAGTCTCACTACAGCCTATAAACTTAAATCTGATTTCCAGTCTTTGCTTCCAGGTTATAGAGTGGATGTTGTTCCCTACCAAACTCATTGCTGTTTTTTCCCTACACCCAAACCTGTCATATGTTCTGACAATGGATGCATCACTGGTGGAATGGGGAGCCCACCTCACTTATTTCACTGATCAAGACAAATGACCTATTATTTTGTAGAGGCAGGGTGTATGTTAATTGCCTAGGAGCTATGGGTAGTCATTCTTACCAAGAAAGCTCATCATATTGAGCTTGAAACTGGGACCTTTTCTGAGTCAGTCTAATAACGAGTCTGTCTTATGGCACATGAGTGAGTAAGAGGGCTCACAATCATGCCCCTTTGCAGAGAGGAACTACAGATCTGGTAATGAGCCATAGAGAAGGACATTGCTTTTTCAACAGTTCACAACCTGGGAAAAGTGAACATGCTAACAAACATCTAGTTATCTTATGTGAAAGTACAGTACACACTCTCTCTCTCTCTCTCCTCCTTTGCAGCAGTGCAAAGTAACACTTGTGGTGGGCACATTTGTCCTGTGGCGGGGAAGTTACTCTACATTATCCTATAGTTCCCCTAGTTCAATATCTAATTTCAAAATGCAGAGAGGCAACACCAAAACTCACTGTCATGGCCTTCTGGTGGCTAACAAGTGCTGTTTCAGGCTTTTGGATTTCCAGCCGTGAAGGAAACTTTACTTTTACAACTTGTCAGGTGAATGGCCTATGTATTTTGTCTTTGTGTGGTACTTTGTATCATGGTGTAAACCAGCAGGGGGCAATTGTGCTCTTCAGTTTGAGTATCAGGAAAACAGCCAAATGATAGAAAAATAGAAGGACATCACAATAAATCCAGTGTGTGCACATGTGTGTAGTGGGGGAATCTCCTTGAAGTTCAAGTGATAATGCTAAGAATGTATGTTTTCCTTTTTGTACAGAGATTGGATTACATTGGAGGGAGTCAGTAATTAGAATTAGATGACCTTCAGTGCAGTCAGGGCAGAAATAAGTGAATTATAAAAATGTATATTTGGTTCATTGATAAAGAGAATAATCTTAAAAAAAGAGATGCACTTGTTAATTTGCAGTAGTTCCCAGAGAAAACAAAATAACCAGATTGTATTGTCTATTTGAGAGCAAAGTTCACACTTGGATTTATTGCAGATGTTTTTTTTTTCATTTGGTTTTTCAGATCAGTAGTCTAAAAACTGCCAGCATTTATCTAGAAGAGGAGTCCTGGCTTGATAAGCGAAGACGGACTATGAGTATAAAAAGTCGGTGCCTCACTTGGGCTAAATATGCTACTTTAAAGGAAGAGTCCATGTTCAAAGCAAGTCAGGAAAATCCCAACTGGTAAAAGATGGTCCATTTCTATAATTATTTGCTGATTGCTTAACTAGTGGGTTATCCTACTAGTCTAAGCCTATTTTCAGAGGTAACCTGGCATGAAAAGCTCCAAACGCAATATATGTCTGCATAATGGCAGTCTATTAGAAAACATAACATACCACAGTAATGTTTTATTTTTATGAATGTTACACTCACTATACTGTAAAGCTTTTACGTTACCAGTTTAATATGCCGCAATAACAGGAAATGGATTTACATAGCAGTGACATTAAACTACATTTACAGTACCTCTTTAAAGCTCAGTAGAAATCTGTTTCAGTTTGAAGTTCCTTTAAAAACTGTGTATTAAATTAATAATTGCCTTATTTTCTTGACGGATTTTTCACTACAGTTCAGAAAAATGCTAACTGCTCATGCTAATTGGTCAATGCAGGTCAGTCACTTTTACTCGGCTGAGAAAATCTGGGTCTGCAACCATTTGTGGGGGAGGGCACATGGATAATTAGTATTAGCCACCTCTCTGAAGTGCCACATCAGCATGCAGCTGCACTTTGTGCTAAGGCCTTACAGCCAGAAACTTGAGTGCTACAATGGTCTCCGAATTAGAAAGGCTTAGTATGTTGTGGAAGAGCGATGTACACAGTAACCCTTTCTGAATCCCAGACTTTGAATGGCAGATGCATTCCTGGGAGTATAATATAGTTGAATGTAGCAGGAAGAAATGTTGTTGACCTTATTTTTCACTTCCTTCTTAAATTAACATTATAGTGGCCTGGAATGTGGTACACATATAACACAGAGAAGGTCTCTGGCTAATAAAGTTTGCAGATGCCTACAAACTTGGAGCCGTAATAGAATCACCTAATGATGTAGACTTTCTACAAAAGGGCCTCACAGAGATAGATGCTTGGTGTCAAAGTCATGGCCTCAAGCTCAATGCCAAGAAGTGCATTATCATCCTCTTTGGGAAAAACTCGGTACCCATGAACTACCACATAAGTGGTAGTTCACTAAACACTGAAAGTGTGATAAGAGACCTCAGGATGCAGGTGGACAGTAGTCTCTCCTTTCATAACCACATCGCCACAGTAGTCAGGAAATCCTTCTACGTGGCACACCTCATCGCAAAAGAGTTCTCTAGGAAAAACAATGTCATTGTTCCTCTCTACTCATCCCTCATCAGATGCATTATAGAGTACATTGCCCCATTTATCATGTATCTCACAAGACACCTACAACAATTGGAAAGGCCACAGAAATACCTCACTAAGAGGATTACCGGCCTCAAACAGATGCCATACGCAGACCATCTCAAAAAACTCCAGCTCTACTCTATCGCATATCGCCTACTCAGAGGCGATCTCTGCCTAACATACAAAGCTATGTCAAACCCAGAGTTGTTGGACATGCTACGCTTAAAGAAATCCCAATCTCTCCAAACCACATGCTCAGGGACCTAAACCTTGTCACCACAATAAACAGAACATGCTGGGAGGGCTAGATTCCTGTTGGCCCTCTTTAAGAAAAAGCTTAATGACTGGATGGGAAATAGAAAATTCACCCTGGGGATCACTTCTGCAGCATTGCTTGACAGGGGCTCAGGAAAATAATTTTCTTGGGTGGCGAAAGCCAGGGAACCTTTTAGGCTAGGGTTATATAGGCCCCAGGGCCAATAGCCTAGTACCTACCTATGAACCTATGAACATGAAATGTCTTGTACTTCATGGTTAGGGAATGAGTTTTACGATAAGTGGTTTTGGTACTTGCCATGACCCAAGTTCTCTAATGCTATTGTTTGAGATTTTTCATGTGTCACACTGACCAGATACCCCCCATATCCCAGTTTTCATTTTATGTTATGTAGTCCTATCTCGCCGTAATTCTTGCTGGTTGGGTTTGGAGCCGATCCTTGGCTCCGATTAGGCCGAATACTAAAGCTCGAGAGCTTCCAGTGCCTCGAGGTTAATCCCTATCCCATGAAGCCCCAGGCTACATCCCCAGATCTTGTTTGCCTCGCAAGCTTTGAGACATTTCTCCAGTTGGCTCATTGGCTCATAAGTATAACTTTTCTTTTATTTGGTATTTTTCCTAGCTAGTTGTACTATTTTTTCTTCCCTATATACCCCTAACTTCTAGCTGTTCGTGTTGTCTGTGTTATAACCGTTTTAAGTCTTTCTGCCCCTTTTTAGAGAGTGCCATTTTTAGTTAGAGGCCTCTCTCAGCCCCTTAAGTTTCAGGGCCATTTTCTCTTCCAGGTCAGAACCCTTTTAAGTTAGAGGATTCTGCCCTTTCACCTTTCAGTAAAATCCGTTTCAGTTAGAGGATTCTATTTAAAAAAAAAAAAAAAAAAGTTTTAAATTTAGTACTTAGTAGTTGTTATTGTTTGTTCTTTGTCATTATTGTCTATAATGTCTAAGGAGAGTTCAAAGGGCCTCTCTAAAGAACCCAAGGAGCATAAGCCTTCTGGGTTCAAGAAGTGTGCAAAGTGTGCTGGAAAGATGTCATTGACGATGCGCACACTAATTGTGTTTACTGTCTTGGTGCCATACATCTGCAAGACCCTTACAGTATTTGTCACGGGTTTAGTACCAGAGTTTTGCAGGAGCGTAAAAATAAGTTAATGGCCAAAGGTCTTCTTCCTTTTCAGCAAGTTTTGGATGAAGGCTCAAAGTCATCTAGAAAGAGGCCAGCTTCCACTCCAGATTCGGAACCGTGCAAAAAGATTTCAGAACCGAGGGGTCTTGGTTCAGACAAGTCTGCATCGCCAACCTCTTCGGTGTCATTAGTGTCAAAAGAGCCAACTGAAGTTTCCACTCCTCGGACCCCAGCTTTGAATCCAGTGGTGGTGTCACCAGTATTGAGATCTCCCATAATGGAGTCTAGATCTCCCTCATTCTCCACCCACTCCTCCAGGAGTCTTTCAGATGATGATGTAGAGTGAGTGGTGAAGAGATTGCTATGCACACCGGCCCTGGCTAAATTGCTTTCACCTCCGGGCCCAAAGGCGTCAGTTCCGCCTGTCTCCACTCCACTTTCTTTGATTCTTCCTCCGATTACCCTAGAGTCTTTAGAGCCAGAGGGTATGGATCCGATTGTAGTGGAACCGTCGGCCCCGAGACCCTTGCTGGCTTCTTTGGTTCCGACTTCAGCTCTGGTGTCTTCAGCTCCATCCGGTGCTGAGACAGCTGGGAGCCAATGCTCTCCGGTCGGCTCCGGGGGTAAGAGTCGGCGTGGTATGTCTTCCGATCCGACTCTCCCTCTTGGTGCTTCGGCTTGTTTGAGCTCGGCACCTACCTCTGCCTCTGAACCACCTCCTCCTCCTCTGAGCCGATCTCCAGTATCCTTGGTGCGGGGGTCTTCTCCAGAGTGGGGTGGGGGTGCTTTCGATGTAGCAGAGAGGATGCTGTCCCCTTAGATGGCACCTCTCTTGGATCCACTCCCTATTCCCCACCAGGTGACTGTGTCTATCTCTTCTCCACCCCCTCCTAAGCATAGAGATCTGGAGCCCGAGGTGACCACCGCTGGTGGTGCCCCTTCTTCCGGGACTTCTCCTGAGTATCCCTTGGAGGATGTTTCCAGGAAGAGGCTTTGCAAGAGGAAGCACATTGACTCCCCTGAGTCCCGTCACTTCAGATACTGATTTGGATGAATCTGAGGAGTCCGCAAAATCCCCCTCTGAGGATGTTTTCTTTGCAGACATCCTAGAAATCCTGAAACAGAAGGGTGATTGGTAGCCTATCAACCCTTCGGAGGATGATTCAGTATACCTGGAGGCTTTCGGATCTTGGCCTTCCAACTACTGGGTGACTCCTCCTTACGACAGATTGTTAGATGTCATTTCCAGGAAAGCATGGACTTTGCCAGACACTGTGGAGCGTATTCCGAGGAGGCCAAACAAATTTATTACGGCCCCTAAAAAAAGGAATTTTTAACAAAAGGAGTCCCCATAGATGCCATGTTGGTGGCGGTGGCCACGAAGAAGGAACTGTCAGAAATCTCTTCATCTATGCATCCTCCTAGTAAAGAGTCTAAGACTATGGATAGATATGGCAAGTGCATATTCTCTTCAGTGACCTTCACCTTGCAGTCGCTGAACTATTTATCCCATTTTACTAGACTTCAAAGGGATCTCGTCAAAGAACTTGGAGACGCCCTTCACGGAGCAGCAGCTACCGGGTCCACAGACAAGGTATCCTCACAGCTGGCCACCCTTACCTCTATCGCAAACTCCTCCATGAGGCTAATCTCCTAAGCAGCTGACGGAGCGAATAGAGCGGCGGCATCAGGAATCTCTCTCAGGAGACATTCATGGATGTGCCTTTGTAACTTTGCTGACCCTTTCAAGTCTTCATTTACCAACGTCCCTTTTGATGGTTCAGCCTTGTTTGGACCCATGGTGAAAGAGACGCAGACCAGGTGCGAAAAGGACGGGAAAACCTTATCTGCCATGGGTGTCCATTTTTCTGCCCCTTCCAGACCTTATCTTAAAGGTCAAAAGGGTGGGAAAATGTGGTTCCGCAAATCCCAAAAAGGTTTCTTGGACGCACGTGACGATTCTTCCCCTAGGGGCAGAGGGGGAAGTTATAACTGAAGATGCCTCCCTCGCAGCACAGGGGGTCCGCAGAATCAGGGCGACAAGGAGACCTTCTCTGATAGGCCCTACCAGCGCTCCTGAAAGGAGACCAGCCTGTCCTTCTCTGGAGGCAATCGGGTGTCACTTGTCATTGTACCCATTCACCTAGCAGCAAATTTTCCAAGACAAATGGGTACAGGATATAATATCCAGATGTTATCTCATTCCCTTTTCTTCCACCCCTCCAAAACTTCAGTCCTTACCAGACGTTCCACCCATGCAACTCGACTTGGCAACTCTAGAGATTCAATTGTTGCTAGACAAAAGAGTCATCCAAGAAGTCCCCGCAGACCAGATAAGATTCGGAACTTACTCAAGGTTCTTTTTAGTGCCAAAAAAGACAGGGGACTGGAGATCCATCCTAGATCTCAGCAGAATAAACAAATCTGTAAAGAAAACAAAGTTCCGGATGATAACCCTGCAGTCAATATTCCCTTTCATAGGGAAAGACAACTGGATGTGCTCTATCGACCTCAAGGATGCGTACTACCATATAAAAATGGACAGACAGTCCAGAAGGTATCTGCGCTTCTGGCTGGGAGCCAGTCACTAGCAATTTCGAGCCCTGCCCTTTGGCCTCACTACAGCCCCTAGAATGTTCACCAAATGTATGGCAGTGGTCACGGCTCACCTGAGATGTCAGGGATTCCGAGTGTTTCCATATCTGGACAACTGTCTCCTCACCACCTCCACCAGGCATCTACTATCTCAGTCCAGGGATAAAACCTTTCTTCTTTGCAACAAGCTGGGCATCACTATAAATCTAGAAAAATCTGCCTTGTTACCGTCGCAACATATTGTCTTCCTAGGAGCAGAGTTAAACTCAAGAGACGTGACTGCAAGACTCACCCCAGATCGAATCCACTCCCTGCATCAACAGGTAAAAATTTTGATTTCAACAAAGAAAGTCCAGGCCAGATATGTTACAGACCCTGGGAACCATGGCTGCTGCCCTTAGCCCGATTACACATGAGACTACTACAATGGCATTTATTCGCACAGTGGTCGATGCAAGATCTCTCTCTTAAACATCCGATATACATCATGGAGTCTTGCAAAAGAGATTTAACTTGGTGGCTTCAGACAGACCAGCTGTATCTAGGTTGTCCCTTTATGTTTCCCCAACCAAAGGCAGTGTTAACCACAGATGCTTCCCAGATCGGGTGGGGATGGGGGGGTCATTATCTGGAAGGGCAGTTCAAGGTTTATGGTAAGACCACGAGAATCATCTGCATGTAAACATCCTAGAAGATGAAAGCAGTGCTTTATGTGTTGTAGGCATTTCAGGACTCTCTCCCTCTAGGAACAATTGCAATTCAGACAGACAACATGTCAGTAGTGTGGTATCTAAACAAACAAGGAGGAACCAAATCTTACCCTCTATGTCAAGAGGCGTTGAGTTTGGCAGTGGGTGATAGCTTCTCAACGCTTTCTAATTGCAACGCACATCCCGGGGAAATCCAATATGATAGCGGACAGACTTGGCAGGACTCTCCTGTTACCTCACGAGTGGTCCCTGAACAGAGAGATGGCGGAGATGATGTTCCGCTGATGGGGCCAGCCTTGCTGGGAGCTTTTTGCCACTCCCAAGAATGTCAAATGCAGCAACTACTTTGCTCTAATTCCCCC
The DNA here is from genome assembly GCF_019279795.1 of Protopterus annectens. NCBI lineage: Eukaryota > Metazoa > Chordata > Ceratodontiformes > Protopteridae > Protopterus > Protopterus annectens. The sequence continues at coordinate 568,305,601 of NC_056730.1, forward strand.
AAAAGGGAAGCCATCCAGGGATGCACTGGTTCATGATTGGCCCTCGGGATTACTCTACGCCTTTCCCCCTTTCCACTTATTCCAAAGGTGTTACAGAAAGCCAAATGGTCGAGAAGCAAAATGATCCTCATTGCTCCATACTGGCCTCGTCAGGTTTGGTTTCCTTTTCTACAAACCCACCTCTTGGAGGAACCTTGGATTCTGGATCCAGTTCCAGACCTTCTGACCCAGTCTTCGGGAGAGTTCCATCAGTCCATCCACACCCTCAAGTTGACAGCTTGGCTGCTCCGATTCCATGACTAGCCAGGTGTTATTTTTTCACGCCAGCAGTAAGTCATATCCTATCTTCTTCCCATAAATCTTCCACTAGGAAATTATACTCTAACAAATGGAAGAGGCTTTCATGTTGGGCAGCTAAACGAAATATTAAACCTCTTACTGCCCCTATCCCAGCAATTTTAGAGTTTCTCTAAAATCTGTTTGAAGAAGGCGCTGTGGCAGCTACTATTAGGGTACAATTAGCTATCTCCAATTTTCATACAGGTGAAATGGGTGTTCCCATTATGTCTCACAGATTATGTAAGGCTGTTCTCAAAGGTACTTTTCTACTTAGGCCTCTGATTAAGGAACCAATGACACCCTGGGATCTAAATTTGATTAAATTCTCTGACTACATTTCCCTATGAACCTGCTTCTTGTAATCTGAAATATTTATCGTGGAAAACCCTCTTCCTTGTTGCCATTACATTAGCCAGAAGAGATGTTCGTGTTTCACTGTTGCAGTCCTAACCAATGGGTTATCCAGCTCCCGGTAGCCCTCGATCGGCCAGAATACCAAAGGTAAGTAAATATGACATTGGCTGCCCTCGGTTGTAAAGGACGTCAGGACGTCCGATACAAAAGAAGGCAGCCAATGTCACTTCCTCAGTCTTCCTTGCCACAGAGCCCAAAGCAGAAGCATTTCTTGCACTAGTGCCAGTTGGCAGTTTACCTGTTTTGTTTCAGACTACAAAGTTGAAGTCAACTACAGCTAAGTACCCCATTGGGGATCCTCTTTTCTTGCCTTAACGAATGTCAGAAAAGGTTAATAATTGTCTTACCTGTGGAAAGCAGATTCCCCATAGAGATTTTCATTCCTATTGCATAATTTGTTTAGGCCTTGACCACGACGTACCTAATTGTGATCTCTGTGCTTCCTTTAATCCGCGTACTATTCATCGTTGGGCTAAGCTTTTAGCTAAGCATTTTGGAGTTTGGCCTAAGTTTGTCGGTATGGCGTCTGCTATTCTTCAGGCTTCGGATATCCCCAAGAAGCATAAGGATAAGGACTGCAACAGGCTTCAGAGGGTCAAGTCCTCGGATGATGTTAAGTTGGTCGTCAGTCATGCGGTAGCCAGTGAGGCGCTTTTGCAGCGCCTGCAGATTTCCAACCGCAGGCCTTAGTTGAGACCATTTCAGTCTCTCCCAGGCCTCCAGCTTCCATTTTGCCTTCTGTCTGACTTTTCACCTGTCGCCTCTTCAGCTGGATCCGGAACCGCTAAGCCGACTCCGGTGTCCGAGGCCTCTGTTCTTCATTCAGACAGCAAGCTCATACCGACGACCTCTGCTATGACTTCGGCGGCTGCCAGGCCTCCCGAGTCCTTCAGACTTGCAGGTAAATCTTCCAGTCGTAAGCCTGTGAAAAAGCAGGCTTCAGTTTCTTCTCGTTCCCCTCAGTCCCAAATGGTTAAAATGGCTAATGACCTTTTGACTCTTATTAGGGGTTCACAGCCTCCTCCTTCTAAAAGGGGCAGAGATGTTTCTCCTGAGGCTTTGTCTTTTTCTGGTTCTGATACTTCTAGCATTTCTGCTGATGAAGAGGAAGTTTCTCATGTTTTTTCTCCTTTCGAGGATTCAGACGCAGAGGAGTCCATCCCTTCTGCTTCTCCTCCAGAGGATTTCTCTTTTGGACAGAGATTCTTTGGTGGGCGGCAGCCTGTCTACAAAACAAAGGCATGCCTTTTCGCCCACCCCCTGCCACTCAAGTTCTTACCACAGACGCATCGGACTATGCCTGGGGAGCTCACCTGGATGGCAGATGCATACAGGGACGTTGGAATGCCCAGCAGATGCACGTGCTCATAAATCTAAAGGAGTCGATAGCAGTTCAGCAGGCCTTACTAGTTTCAATCATCTTCTTTCTCCAGGAACCCTGCTTGTCAGAACTGACAACACCACAGTCATGTGGTACATCAACAAGCAGGGAGGGACTCATTCTTAACCTCTGTGCAGGCAGAGCATGAATCTCTGGTCCATAGCAGCATCCTTGGACCTGCATCTCCTAGCTCAGTTTCTTCCAGGAAGGCTCATTGTTTTGGCAGACCAGTTGAGCAGACAGACCCCGGATCCTCACGAGTAGCAGCTGAACAGAGCAGTCTTTTACAGCATCATTCAATGTTGGGGTACACCTCAGGTGGATCTTTTCTCCTCCCCGGACAGCCATCTTCTGCCTCTTTTTTGCACCAGACAACATCACAGCAGAGCCTGGAAAGTGGATGCTCTGTCCTTCCTTTGGACGCTGCTGTCAATTTATGCCTTCCCTCCTCTTCCTTTTCTTCCCAGAGTATTATTGAAGATCAAGGATGAACGACCAAGGGCTATTCTCATAGCTCCGGACTGGCCCAGACAGCATTGGTATCCACTGCTTCGCAGTCTCTCCCAATTTCCTCCTTGGCATCTTCCTCTGAAGCCAGATCTTTTTGTTCAGGAAAGGGGAAACATTTTACATCCTCATCTTCAGTCTCTTCATTTGGCAGCATTGCTCATTGTATGACTCCATCCTTTTCTTCTTCCCTTTCCCAGCAGGTGGTTGACGTGCTGAGGGAGGCCAGGAAGACTAGGAAGTCCTATGCTGGCAAATGAGAAAGATTCTCTCACTGGATGCAGGCTAGAGGGGAATCTTCTTCTTAGCCTATCCTTCCTCTGATCCTGGAATACCTGGCTGATTTGCTTCAGGGTGGTCTTTTTTTCCTCTATCAAGATCCATGCTTCAGCCCTTTCTGCTCATTGTTCTTTTGAGCAACCCATTTTCTCTCATCCCCTGATGAAAATGTTTCTCAGAGGTACTTGCAACTTAAAACCTCCCAGAAGGGCACCTACTCCAGCCTGGGATCTTAATTTTGTTCTAGAGAAACTCACTCTTCCTCCTTTTGAGCCAGCTGCCACTGCAGATTTAAAGTTTCTCTCTTGGAAGACTGCCTTCCTCTTGGCTATAACTTCAGCAAGGAGGGTTTCAGAGCTGCAAGCTTTGATGGCTGTGAAGCCTTTTCTTATTTTCCATGCAGATAGGATCTCTCTGAGAACCAACCCCTCCTTTATGCCTAAGGTGGTTTCTAGCCTGACTCTTTATCAGGCCATACACCTTCCTACCTTCTTTCCTAATCCTCGAACTAGAGGTGTAAGAATCCTACATTCTCTTGATGTGCACAGACAGCTCAGGTTTTACCTGGACAGGACTAAGAACCTTCGGAAATCAGCGGAGTTATTGGTCAGTTTTGCCCCTGAAGCCCAGGGCAAGGCTATTTCTAAGCAAACCATTTCTAAATCAATTGCACATTGTATTACCTTTTGTTATTCCTTTCATGACAAGGTTCCTCCTCAAGGGGTTAGGACCAACTCAACTAGAGCAGCTACCACTTCTGCAGCCTTTTTAAGGGGTGTCCCTACTAAAGACATTTTGGAAGCTGCCACCTGGTCCTCTGTTCACACTTTCGCAAAGCATTATAATTTGCCTTTGTTTTCTAGAGCCAGGAAAGGGTTTGCCACTGCTGTTCTGCAGGGCATTATCTCCAATCCTTGATTCTGTTGGTTCCTCCTCCCTTTACTGTGGGCTTTGGTAATCAACCCATTGGTTAGGACTGCAACAGTGAAACACGATGAACATAGTACAGTTGTGTACACTTACCATAAATGTAGATGTTCGTGTGTATTCACTGTTTCAGTCCTGGTTTCCCTCCCTCCTTCCCCCTTTTTGGTCCTCTCCTGTTCTCTTTTCCTAAGGTACAGGCTAAATTTGGTATTATTTGCCAAAATAGCTTTTGATTTAAGCTTTGTTTTCTGGGGGCTTCTGACTGTTATGGCAAGAAAGACCGAGGAAGTGACGTCTGCTGCCTCCTTTTGTATCGGACGTTCTGAAGGCCTTCACAACTGATGGCAGCAGATGTCATATTTGCTTGCCTTTGGTATTCTGGCCAATCGAAGGCTACCGGGAGCCGGATGACCCATTGGATAGGACTGTAACAGTGAATACACTCGAACATCTACATTTATGGTAAATGTACACAACTGTACTTTTCAGAGCTGCAGGCTCTTTCAGTACATCCGCCTTATATTGTATTTCTTAAGGACAGGGTATCTCTGAGGACTAATCCCTCCTTCCTCCCAAAGGTTTGTTCGGAAAACAACATAAACCAATCCATGGAATTGCCAGTCATTTTTCCCAATTACACCAACAAGGCAGAATATAAACCACACCAGCTTGATGTGCACAGACAGTTGCGTTTCTACTTGCATAGAACAAAAGACATTAGAAAGTCAGATAAACCTTTTGTCTCCTTTTCTGATAACAAGACAGGGTTACCAGTGTCAAAGGTGATCTTGTCTAAATGGCTTACGGATTGTATCATCCTTTCATACCAAAAGAATGACATACAATTACCAGGGAAGATAAAAGGTCAGTCTCAACTTCTTTTGCCTTTCAAGCGAGGTTCCCTTTAGATTCGATTTGTGCAGCTGCTACATCCGCACACCTTTATCACTCATTACAAAGTGGACATGGCTTCCCAGAACAGGGCTTCCTTTGGATCCTTGGTGCTGAAAAGTCTTTTTTCGTGAGCCACCCTAGGGTTTAGGTGCTAGGGACACTGTCCCAACCAGCAAGAATTACGGTGAGATAGGACTACATAACATCTAGAAGTTATGTACTTACCATAACGTTCCATGTTTGTAGTCCATCTCGCCTATATTCTTGCATCCCAACCTCCTTCCCCCTCCCGTTCCTGGAGGAACTGATGGACGAAATTATGTGCCTGCAGAGATATAATGACTTTCAGCCTCTTCCTTGACTGAATTTTAGTGATTTGTAAATATATATATATATATATATATATATATATATATATATTTATGTATATATGTTTATATACATATAGAAGAGAAGGTGCTTCTTGCTTGTTTGCAAACAAGATCTGGGGATGTAGCCTGGGGAATCATGGGATAGGGATTAGCCTCGAGCCACTGGAAGCTCTCGAGCTTTAGTATTCTGCCGAGTTAGAGCAGAGGATCGGCTTCGAACCCAACCAGCAAGAATATAGGCGAGATGGACTACAAACATGGAACGTTATGGTAAGTACATAACTTCTAGTTTTTTAATTTTTACTGCAGTATATTTTTGTTATGTTACAGTAGTGTTTTCCACTGACTTCAGTGGGCTTTATTAATTGTCTATAAATTTCTACTGAATAGGGCTTTAGGTAGTTTGTATGTATTTATATGAATGACATGTCTTGGGATTAGATTTGTAATCTATTTCTGATGTACAAATTAATTAATTTTTACTTATTTTTTTGACGTGGCACTTCATTTATATGATTTTTTTTTAGTAGTTAGTATAGTTGAGGGGTAGGCAGGGTTTTTTTTTGAGGGGCTTGGATTTTGTGTGTGCTGTATCTAAAGATTTTTTTACATTGTAGTGAATGGGAAAGGTGGTCAATGCTTTTTTTGTTTTAATTTTTTTAAGTCACTTCAAATAGATTTGTGAATGAAGTTTTAATTGGGGTAATGTATATTTTGGAGGGTGAAACTGTCTTTTTTGCATGCACTGTATAGAGTTACTTTTTTGCATTGCTGCAAATTAGAAATGGGATCTGTCCTTAAGTTTTATACACTAAGTTTAACTTTGTTTAAATAGGCTATTTTGTGTGAGCTAAGGTGTTTTGGGAGAATGTCAGTGTTACTTTTCAGTGTTTGCCATTAATTTTTATCTTGGTTTTAACATTTGGTGGATTTAAGGAAGTTTTATTATCTATCATGACAGTTCTAGCACATATATATATCTATATATCTATCTATCTATATATCTATATATATATATATATATATATGTGTGTGTGTGTGTATATATGTATGTATGTGTATGTATATATATATATATATATATATATATATATATAATGTATGTATATGGGTCTACTTCATATAACCGAACTCTGAAATGTTCGAAATTCATATGGCCGAGACCATATGATCGAACATTTGAATGTTCAAAAATGTGAACTAGACCTGTAAAAATAAAAACACACACATTAAACTAGGTTTAGCAGGGGGGGGCTTCACCCCCCTACTTAAATATACCAACTGTGAGATCGCACTACAGCGAGAACAAGGGAAATCTCCAGGTCCACACTGTATGCGATTTCCCGTTCAGAATGTTGGTATTTCAAAACTTCGAACATATGGTCTGCGGTCATTCTGAAGGGGACCCATATATACACACACGTGCACACACACACACACACACATATATATATATATATATATATATATATATATATATATATATAAACTATTTAAACTCTTGATGACATATTGAGACCCTTTTTGGATCTCAGCAAGTTAAATCAGTTTGTTTAGTATGCCATGGTCATGGTTCAGTCCATTTTGCCTTTGCTGCAGAGATTGGATGTGCTCGACAGATCTTCAAGATTTGTACTATCACATCAAAATGAACAGAGCCTCCAGGAGATACTCTCCGCTTCCAGCTGGGAGCCAGTCATTACTATTTCAGCACACTGCCCTGTGGTGTCACCACAGCCCCCCAAGGTGTTCACCAAATACATGGCAGTGGTAGCAGTTCACTTGAGACTGCTGGGATTCTGGGTGTTTGTGTCTAGACGACTGGCTCCTTACTGCCCCAACCAGACATCAACTAAAACAGGCAAGGGACTGCTTGCTCCATTTTTATTCTAATCTGAGAATAACAGTCAATTACAACAAATATGAACTCACCTCAACACAGAGTCTGGAGTTCATAGGGGTGGTTTGAACACAGTCAGCCTGTGTTTCCTGTAATCGAAAAAATTGTTCCATTGGCCAGGTTCCATATGAGGATCCTTCAGTGTACTCTGTCAACTCAGTGTTATATTCTCCAACATCCATTATCCATGCCAATCAGACTCACTGAAGCATGCAACAGATATCTTCTGTGGTGGATTCATTCGAGCCAGCTACACAAAGATCGTCCTTTTGTTGCTCCCCATCCCACGGCCACAGTGACCACAGATTCTTCCCATCTTGGATGGGGGGCACTACTTGGGAAGGACAGTCCAAGGCATGTGGTCCCCCTGAAGAGGCCAAGACGCAGATCAATGTCCTGGACATGAGGGCTGTCCTACCATTGCAGGCTTTTCAAGATGCTGTCCCCTTTGGGACAGTTGCTAATCAAATGGCAATATATCGGTCGTCTGGTATATCAACAAACAAGGGGGGACCAGATCTTACCCTCTTTGTGTAGAAGCTCTGAGAGTTTGGCAGTGGTCATTCTCCTCCATTTGCTTTTTAATAGCAATGTACATCCCGGGGAAATCCAGCATGATTGCAGACAAATTTAAGCAAGTACATTATGAAGCCTAATGAGTGGTCTGTCAATGTAACATGTTGGATAAAATTTTCTATCTGTGGGGCCAGCCATGCTGCAGTCTGTTTGCCTCTCCCCTCAACAAGTGCAGCTGATTCTTTGCCCTGATCCCTCCATTGGAGGAGTCACTGAGAGATGCTGTAGTTCACAATTGGCCCCGAGGACTGCTGTATGCTTTTCCACTCTTACCATTAATTCCTAAACTTCATCAGAATGTAGTTTGGTTGAAGAGCACAGGTATCTTCATTGCCCCCTTTTGGCCTTGTCAGATTTGGTCCCAATCTGGCCTCATCTTATACATCCACCACCATGCCTGACAGGCACGACCCATCTAAACGTAATAGGCCTCAAACTGACCGCATAGTTTCTCCAGTTCTGCTAATTGCTAGACAGCCTAAGCTGTCTTCCCTGGTCTTTCATATTTTGCTATCTTCCCGTAAGGCTTCTACTAGAAAGACCTAACAAGAGTAAATGGAAAAGATTTGTTTTCTGGGTCCATAGCAAAGACTGGACCCCTTTTTCAGCACCCATTCCAGCGATCCTCAATTTTTCAGCTTCAGTCTTTAATGAAGGAGCTAGTTTTTCCTGTAATATCTCAGTTGGCTTCCATTTCTGATTTCCACTTGGGTGAAAATAACTCTACATTAGCCTCTTCTAAAGTATGTAAGGCCTTTCTCAAGGGAGCTTTTTTGCTTAGACCTCCATTAAAAGATCCTGCACACCCTTGGAATTTAAGTCTAATGCTTCTGGCTTTAACTCAGTCTCCCTTTGAACCTTCAGCCAAAGTGGACCTAAAATTTGTATCTTGGAAACCATTTTTCTAGTGGCTATTATGTCAGCTTGAAGAGTATCTGAACACCAGGCACAGTCTTCAAAGCCTCCTTATCTAACTTTTCACAAGGACAGAGTGTCTTTGCAAAAGAATCTGTCTTTTTTTTTTTTTAATCTAAGGTAGTTTCTGAGTCAGATATTAACTGGGTCATTAATTTCCCAATTTTCTTTCCGAATTTCTCAAACAAAGGGGGCCACATGTTACACCTGTTGGATATGTATATTTTGCTTCTGCCTTCATAGAACTAAAGACTTTAGGAAGTCTGAACAGTTATTTGTTTCCTTTTCTACTACCAGACTAGGCAATCCAGTATCTAAAGTTACATTGGCCAAACAGATGACGGACTGGATAACCTTTGTGTATGGTAAATTGAGTTTATCTCTACCGAAACCTCCTGGTGCCCATTCCACAAGATCAGTGGCGGTTTCTTCAGCTGTTTGGTGGAGAGCATCTTTAGATGATACATGTGCAGCTGCAACTCGGGCTAATCCACACAGTTTTATTGCACAGTATAAGTTGAATTTGATTTCTAGGAACAGAATGGCATTTGGCTCAGCAGTGTTCCAGATTATTCTTCCTTAGGGGCCTCCCAAGGTGGTAGAAGCTGGAGATTGCCGCATCAGTTGAGGAATGAATGAAAATGACAACATCAGATTATAAATGTATGTACTCACCATAATGTTCCATCTGTATTTTCATTTTTTTATTCTTCCTCATCTCCCAGCCCACTTGCCCCCTTCTTTTGCATTTCTGGAGAGATCTGCGAGGTGTATAAGAACTTCCAGCTTCGTTTTTCCTATTCTGCCTCAGCCTTTATCTGTTATTGTTTGCCCATTTGCATCAGGGGGCAGCAAACTCAATCTGAGGTACATTAGGTTGGCAGGGAGGAGCTAGAGAGTTCTAGGATCTGGTTTAAAAGAAGTGACCGAGTCGGATCTGAGCCCCATCTTCTGAGGAAAAATGAAAATGGAAAACACAGATGGAACGTTATGGTGAGTATGTAACTTTTTAATTCATGCAAATATTTGGGTCATGTGAGTGCAACAGTAAGCTGTTTGACAGCAATTTCAAATGAGCAAACAGATTTTGACTTTTGAGCTGATTTTTTAAATTCATTTTATCGTTGGAGACCTCCAACCCAGATGCAGGGGACTGTGTTCCGTGCATCTGCCTAATGTAGTCAACTTTGAAGCTACTGGACCTCAGAGGAGGGGAGATTCTCCCTTGCAGTAATGATCAATGAATGTTGAATTCCTCAGGTTTTCATTGTTACATTATCAAGGCCTCAGTCATGTGCCTGGGTACCAAGCAGATGTGTTAAAAAGTGCAGCTTGTTATAATGCTTTCTGCCTGCACTAGTTGGCTTCCTTTGAAGTTCCCTTATCTTGTCAAAACGTAACTCTTAACTGCTGAATTTGCCATACTTATACAGCTAGTTATGCCCTATTTGTTGGACACTGTCAAAGATCTGTGACTTAACATTCATTAAGGAAGTAACTTTTTCCAGGCAGAATTATACAAGTCCAAGCCAAAAGGACTCCACAAAACACATAAATATTTGTATTAGTGTTTACAAACCTGTCTTTCTCACTGTATCTGGGGACATATGTTAGTTTCTCCTGAAAAATAAAAATGTTTCTGCATAGTGCCTCACTAATACACAATGATATATAGGTCTTTTATGATGCAGTCAAATCAAAAAGCCAGTTTCTGTTAGGCTACAATAACAGTAAAACATGCATCTAAATCTGTCAACATGTGTAGTGAAAAGCTGTCCTGATGGTGACATTTGGTTTATAGAAACTAATGTTCTGTAACTCCAGGGGTGAGTGTATAGCAAGGAAAAATAGAACAAAAGCAAAAGTCCCAAAGCAGATACAATGAGGAGCCAGCCAGAGAAAGCCTGACAGAATACCGAAATATATGTACCAAAATGTTTTCAAACCTCCGTTTGTTAAGGTATTGTTTGAGAGATATGCTTTCCCCATTTGCAGAGTCCATATGTATGTTCTTATTTTCCTAGCTGAATATTTTCTTTGGGGCTCAGCTCTCTAAGTGATAAGTAAATTAACTAACGCTGCCCATATATTACTAATTGCTGAGTGATTGCATTCTAACAGGGCGTTTAAGCATATTTTATTATGTTCTTTCCGAGATAGGCCATTGTTAAAATGTTCCCTATTGACATTAGTGCAGTGTTGCTTAAATGGTGAGACCAGTCTTTCAGCGCAGGAGTAGGATTGTTGCAGGATAGTTCCATGAAGTCTGAAAATATTGTAGTTTATGACAATAACTACATATAAGCTGTTTTATGCAGAATTAGGCTATGTGCAAATCATAATGCTTAATGAATATGTGTATTTGATTATAAAAGTAATGGAAAATAGTAATGCATTAAGCCAAATCTTGCTTACTGTGTGTGTGTGTGTCTGTGTCTGTGTGTGTGTGTGTGTGTGTGTGTGTGTGTGTGTGTGTGTGTGTGTGCGCGTGTGCGTGTGTGTGTGTGTACACCTTTGAAATGGGGTGCTTAATCTGCCTCTCTTTAGTTAAGCATGTATATTTTTTTCAAGAGGCCAAAAGTAGTAGAGGCTCGTTTGGAGAGTTTTCTGGGATACCAGGAATCTCACTGTGACAGAAGTTGAGAACTTGTACTTGTATTCTGTCATCAGTCAGTAGGGCAGGTTTACTACAGGCAACAGAGCCAAGTGTTAATGGCTTGCAGTCAGTTACTTAAAAAGTTTGTTTCTGGTGATTTTGTCTCTGAAAGAAGCAAAGGAATTATTATTTTTTTATTCACGCTCAAAAAATGTAGTCCAAGTTCCAGTGTGTCAGCAAATGTTGATTTTTAACATTTGATTAAAATGAGTAATGTGGGAATATAACAATGACATTGGAAGGACTATGCATTCTTTAACCCTCTCAAGAAAGATCTTCAGTTTTCCTACTCAAAAAATATGTGGATTTCCTGCTAGGTTTAGATAAATTTGTATTAGTTATCACACGAATGTACTATGGTACAGATTTTGTATATTGATAGGTCAAGAAAAATAAAGTTTGTCTTATAGGAAAACAATATTGATACTTATATGAATAAATGTTATGAAGATTTGCATTTGATACAGAAAGACAAAGAAAAGTAATCACAAAATGTTATTTTCTGAATATGCTTAGGGAAAGTTTAAAGGCCTTTTTAATCTTTCATGCAGATTCTTTTACTTTGTACTGCCCAAATTAGCTCCATTTATGAGGAGCTGTGTGGTGGGTTGTATGATTTTGACTCTTATAAATGTGTTGTTGCTTGCTCCTAAAAGAAAATACCCCATAATAATGTGCTCTATATGACTTTCCATACTGTAACTGTAACTCTGCATTTTACTAGCACCTAGTGTAAACTTTGTCTAGTAGCCCCACTCCCACTGAAGGCTGTAACTTCAGTATATCTCTGATTAAAAAGTTAATAAGCTTGGAGGCTGCATAGAGGTAGGAGCATGTCATCTTTAGGCTAAAAAACTTCATCCTCTACTCACCTTGTTAGGTATTTATATATTTATGTGTTCAAATATTTGTCCCCTGAAAGTCTGTCAGTGCCTTGTGTCATTGTTTACTAAAATATTTGTTGCCTATTTCCATCACAATATACATTACACAAGTTAAAAATAAAATGATTACAAAAAAGAAAAGACAGTGTCTGTTAATGAAGTCTGAATCATTAAATGAAGCCAAATCCTGCAACCATTATTTATTTATTTATTGTATTTAATTCTGTAACACCCACTTGGCAGTCAGTTATTGATGTATTACATTCCTGATTATTAACAGGCTGGAGCAGTTACCTAGATCTGAGAATAAAAAAAAAAAATGAGAACATATGTTTTAGCCAAACAAGACAAGTAGATGTTCATACATATTGCTACCTGAGCTGAAGTGGTTTTCTCACATGTAGCCTGCTTCATCAGTGTACTGAATACTGCAAATTCAGTGCCAAAATGAATGTACAGTGAAACAAAATCAGTTTGCATGGTCTGATTTTCATGCATTGTTGTCTTGAATTATATAAGGCAGCCCACACAACTAGCACTACAGGCATGAAGTAGAACAAAATGTGATTAATTCTCTGGGTGTGAATTAGTTAACTAGAATGAGTCCTTCTGTTTTTATTTATTCGTGTAAAGAGCATGGTTGAATTTTTTTTTTACTGAAGGACTGTCTTTCAGAGAAATCACCCATCATTTTCAAAATTATATTTTTGCACTTGTCTGCCACTTTTTCTCACTCTATATCATGCAAAAGAGGGAGGTATGCTATAGCAGCAACACACAAAGAAAAAAAGACTACAAGTAAAAGAAATATCTTCAAAAGACTGCATCATGTCACTGAAGGTTTCCTTAACTTGTAGTTGCTAAAAACGCCCAGGAGGATCAGAGGTATAAGAAAGTGGGGTCTTTAGAAAATGGTAGGAAGAAATTACATAGAAAAAAAGGCAATTTTGGGAACAATACATGCAGAAAAATGATTTGGAGGAGGAATGAGAAGACTGGTCTTCCCCTCTGCACTTTGGTCTTCGATAGCTCCGGGCCAGTATCATCCCTGGGTCATGGTGCTGTTTCCGGACTTGTTCCCCGTCCCAGGGGGACCTCTCCCTCAGATGGGTGGGTCAGGTCTGCTTCCAGCCTCTTGGGTTTCCTGACAGTAGAGAGGATCTTCTCCAGGGCTGGAGTTTTCTTTGCCACACTTCCAGGTCCCTCCCTGCCTCTCTCTACTTCGGCTGGTGAGACCTCCCATCCTGTTCACTGTCAGCCCTCATGATCGAGCCTTTAGGAAGATTTCTTCCCACTGGGAGTCTCTGCCTCTTACGAGTCCTCCCCAGAGCCCCCTCAGAGGAGGTAGATCATAAGAGAAAGTGCAAGAGGAGGCACTTGGACTCCCTCTGTGAAGTCCCTTGCCGAGGACACAGACCTCAAGGAAGGAGACAGGTACCCCTTATCTCTGCCTGACGATGTCTTCTTTGGAGACATCCTTGAAATCTTGAAGCTAAAGGGCGGATGGTCTCCCCAACCGCCATCTTCAGAGGAGTCCATGTTTCTTTAGGCCTTCGGGATGGGCCCGTCTACCTCCAGTGTGTTTCCTTCTGATGAATTGGTAGATTTGATTGCCAGCAGCCAGACACGGTAGAGGCAGTTCCAAAAAGGGCCAAGAAATTTCTTAGCCCTCCTGCGGACTATTCTTTCTGGAGCAAAGGTGTCCCAGTTGATGCTGTTGTAGTTGCCATTGACACTAAAAAGGAGCTAGCAGAGCAGAGCTCCATGATCCATCCCCCGATCAAGGAGTCCCAGGCAATAGATCATTTTGGGAAGCATGTGTATGCCTCAGCTACTTTTGGGCTGAAAGCAGTAAATTACGTGGCACATGTTACCCGCCTCCAAACGGACTTGATCCAAGAGCTTTTCCCTTTCCTTACAGAGATGTTGCCTGAGGAGGACCTCAAGAAGGTGTCTCCCAAGCTATCCACTCTGACTTCCTCATGAATTCCTCATTTGGGATTCATTTCCAGTGATATGAAAGCTACCTCTCAGGCAGCTGGTACTGGCATCACTTTGAGGCGCCATCCTGGTTTCATTTATGTGGATTTGTGGAACCCTTCAAGGCATCCTTTACAAATGCCCCCTTCGATGGTTCTACTCTTTTTGGATCTTCTGTGAAGGACACTTTGACCCACAGGGAGCAAGACTTTGTCTGCAGTGGGGATCATGCTTTCTACTCCCCAGAGGTCCTTCTCTAAGACTGAACAGGGAACTAGGAAGATGTGGTTCCATAAGTCACAGTCTCCCTTCCAGGAAGCTCTTGATGACTCCTCTTTCAGAGGCGGGGGTTCAATGGCCAATGTCACCCTTGAGGCGGGGGGGTTAAAAATCAGGGTGCAGGGAACCCTGTCAGTGCTCCTGAAGTGTTGCCTGGCTGCTCTGCCTTAGAGGCAGTCAGAGGTCATATTTCCCTACACCCACTAGCCTGGACAAGTGTCACTTCTGATCAATAAGTATTAAATATAATTTCCAGGAGCTATTTCATTCCCTTTTCAGAACTCCCTCCAGTAAGAAGTTACCTCCCCGATGTTCCACCCAGTCAGAGGGAGTTGGCCTTCAAAGAAGTTTAACAACTTCTAAAAAGAGCCATCCAAGAGGTTCCAGCAGGAGAAAGAGGATCCAGTACTTACTCCCACTTCTTTTTAGTGCCATAAAAGTCAGGGGGCCTGTATCCTATTTTGGATCTCAGCGAGCTCAGTCTTTCAGTCAAGAAGTCAAAGGTCTGGATGGTCACTGCTCAGTCTATTCTGTCCCTCTTACACAAGGACGATAAGATGTGCTGTGTAGATCTCCAGGATGCCTACTATCACATCAAGATTGACGGGCATTCCAGGAGACATCTTCGCTTCTAGTTAGCAGCCAGTCATTACCAATTCAGAGCCCGACCCTTAGTCTCACCACAGCCCCGTGGGTGTTTACCAAATGTATGGCAGTGATAGCTGCTCACCTGCAACTGCAGGAGTTTCAGGTCTTTCTGCACCTCGACAATTGGCTCTTCATGGCACCTTCAAAGCATCGACTGATGCAAGTGATTCATTATGTTCTTCCCCTCTTAAATCAGTTGGGGATCACTATCAACCTTGCGAAATCCAATGTGATCCCCACACGACAATTGGAATTCTTAGGAGTGCAGTTGCACTTCATTTCATAGATTGCAGCGTTACTTATGCACAGAATTCAGTTGATCCAGGAACAGGTCATGCAGATCTGAGACCTGTCGCCCCCCCGGTTCACCTGGTTCTTCGGACCCTCGGATCCATGACTTTGGCCATTCATAACATTCCTCCGGTCAGGTACCACATGTGAGTGTTACAGTGGACCTTAGCAGTTCAGTGGTTGGCTCTGTTTCATCCCCTGTCAATGACAATAAAACAGTGTGCAGGCATCACCTCTGGTGGTGACTTCAATTTCAGGATCTCACTCTAGGCAGACCCTTTTCTGTCCCTCTTCTCAGGGCCACAGTGACCAGAGATGCCTCCCTGCTTGTGGGGGGGCATTTTCAGGGGAAGGCTGTCCGATGCACATGATCCTCAGTAGAGACCAAGTTGCACATAAACATCCTAGAGATGAGAGCAGTTCTTCTATTGTTGCAAGCCTTCCAGGACTGCTTCCCTCTAGGGATGATTGCATTTCAGGCAGACAACATGGCTGTGGTCTGGCATGTCAGCAAACGGGGGGACATGTTCTTACCTGTTGTGCGAGAGGCCCTGAGAGTGTGGGAATGGGCAATGTCCTTCAGACGTTTTCTTCTTGCAATGCATATACCCAGGAATTCCAACGTGTTGGCCGACAGGCTCAGCAGATTGATCTTGAGTCCTCACAAGTGGTCCCTCAATCCTTCAGTGATGAAGCAGATTTTCGACTATTGGGGTCAGCCATGCTGCAACCTTTTTGCCTCCCCAGCCAACCACAAATGCAGCAGGTACTTCGCCCTGACCCTGGGAGTCACTGAGGGTTGCCATAATCCATGATCAGCCTCAGGGTCTGCTATGCACCTATCCTCCTGTTCCTTTAATACCCAAGAGTCTGCAGAAAGTGCAACACCTGAGGACATCCCTTATCCTCATTGCTCCTTTCTAGCCTCATCAACCATGGTTCCCTTTCATCAGGTCTCATGTGAAGTATCCGCCAGGGGTACTGGATCCCTGTCTGGATCTGATTTCCCATCCACTGGGGCTTCCTCTCCCAAACCTCCAGTTACAGTGATTATAAAACAGTCCAGGCTAGTGTCTCCCATTAAAATTATCATTCTAGCCTTCCAGAAACCTGCCACTAGAAAGGTTTATAGTAGTAAGTGGAAAAGTTTTCTGTCTGGGCCAAGAGCCGGAATCGGGATCCCTTTTCTGCTTCAGTTTCAGACATACTTTTGTTCTTGTCCTCCCTTTTCCAAGCAGGAGCAAGTTTCTCTACCATCAAGCTGTAGTTGGTGGCAATTTCTGACTTTCATGAGAACTCTGAGCCTACCTTTTCATGTAGGTTTTGTAAAGCATTTATGAAAGGGGGGGTCTTCCTGCTTCAGCCACTGATTTAAGGCTCCTTCTCCTCCTTGGGATCTTATGTTTGTTTTGCAATCTCTGACTAGGAGTACTTTTGAGCCTCCTAGTTCCTGCGATCTTAAGTTCCTGTCTTGGAAGACAGCCTTCCTGTTGGCTATTACCTCAGCTAGGAGGGTCTCAGAACTGCAAGCTCTTAACCATTACTCCTCCTTACATGATTTTTCACAAGGGCAGAGTCTCTATTAGGACAAACCCCTCCTTCTTGGCCAAGGTTGCTTCCGCATCTTCTCTGAACCAATGTATTCAGCTTCCAGTGTTCTTCCACAACTATTCCAACAAAGAGGAGTATATTCTACGTACCTTGGACATACACTGACAGTTACGGTTTTACCTGCATAAAACCAAAGGTTTTCATAAGTCAGAACAGCTTTTTGTGTCGTTTTCCCCTAGTAGATGCGGTCTTCCAGTTTCTAAGGTCATTATTTCTAAATGGATCTCTAGCTGGATCTCCACTGTTTATGACCATAGCCACCTTGAGGTTTCAGGAAGAATCAAGGCTCATTCTACGTGTTCCGTAACCTTTTTTGTCAGGCTTTCTATTGATAACATTTGTGATGCTGCCACTTGGTGTAATCTTCTTACATTTATTTCTCACTACAAAATAGATTTGGTTTCTAGGAGCAGGGCTTCCTTTGGCTGTACAGTGCTCTGGAATATCCTTCCTTGAGGCCTCCTAGGATAAATGGTAGCTGGGGACTCTGACCCTATAGTGATGAATGATGGTTTGGATAACATCAGATAAAGTGTTATGTACTTACCATAACTTGGCATCTGTGTTATCCTATGTCATCATTCATCATATTTTTCCCTCCCACTATCCCCCTACCTTGTAGATCATGGAGGAAGTTGGAGTATTTTTCCATCCAGCATTGCAGGAGTAGCCTTGAGGTACTACGGCAAACTCAGTCTGGGGGTTAGAGGGCAGTGGGGCATCATGGGAGAGGGAGAAGCTAGAGCCCTGGATCTGTCTGTAGTATTTTACAAGCTTGGATCCGATATTGGATCCTAAACCCTATAGTGATGAATGATGATGGTAGGGTAACACAGATGCCACGTTATGGTAAGTGCACAACTCTTTTTAGTTGGTATTATTTACCATATTAGTACAATGATTGACAAAGACCAATTTTATGATTGCACTAGGTTCTGGAGGTATTAAAGATGCAGCTATAGAAACAAAATTAATCCGTTGCTTCTCATCCAAGAAAATGCCCAGTATAAAAAACATTTGTTTGTAAGTTCGAGGATGAGAAGGTCAGTATTGTAAACTAAAACCTGATACCCTGAAAATAAATTTGATTTCTGCTGCTTCTGTCCATAATCACATCATTTCTGCTACTGCTCAATGCTCATAATTGTAGGATGGGATGGAGGCTGAAATTCAGGAACATGGTCATTGATTGCATAAGAGTTGATAAACAGTAAAACCCAATACCAAAGCCCTATGCAGTTTATAGCAGTGCCACACCCCCCTTGGTTAACTACATATTGTACTGTTACCTGGTGAAAGTCAGATATGCAAATAAGGTGCTGCATTATCATCTGCAGCAGACAAATACATGAATTGTGGACACTATTCTGTAAAACAGCCCAAGTCTGTAGCTGTCTTGTAAAGTGCTGGTGCAAAAATACTAATGAGATACTTGACCTCCCCATACACTGATGTTCATTGCTGAATAACAGCATCAGTATACAAGTACTGTGCAATACCAGATGCCATTTAAAAGTGTATATACATGCTGCAGAGCAAGACAGTGGATTTCCAAGAACACTAATCCAGCATTAACAGCTCTACATATGGTGTGTCCCCAGACATAGGCACAAGATAGCTCCCACAAATCACAGCCTTCCCACCAGTAGATCTCCTTATTTATATAATATGTAAATAATGCCTACTTCACATTAGTGCCTACTGAAGACAAAACCTTTATGAATTTCCCTGTGTCTGGTTACTGTTGGACTGCGGACAGTACATCCCCAATACTCTGACATATACCTGCCCTACATTCAGTTTCTGTCAGTGATATGCCATAAGGAAGAGTTACTGGAGAAATGGGAGTGATCCTAGAAAATAAAATTAATTGAGAGGTGTAAGTTGTGAGGTAAGGTATAATCTGATATCATTTTAATTCATTCCTCAAGTGATAAGTTCATATCTGAGACTTTCTACCAGATCATTGTATCCTAGAACTCTTGAGCTCCTTCCTTTACCTATAATGCCTTGCCAACTTAACATACATCAGATCTCATTTGCCGCTATTAGGTATAAGACATGGATTCCTAGCTGTCGAGCATTTATTGAATGTTCTTGGATTTTTTCAGGTATTCTGAGTTAGTTTGACTAGTAACTTTATTCTTCCCTTCTCCCATATTTTACAGTATTTAGTTCACTCTTAAATAATTTTCTCTATCCCCTTTCTCTTAGATGTTCTTCATCTCACATTGCTGCAGTCATAACCTGTGGGTAGTCCGCTGTCCTCGGTCGGCCCGAATACCAAAGTATTAGGCTGGCGTCGGTCATGGTCGCTCAGATCTGACGTCAGTACGCCTAGGTACTAAAGCGCATGACCGACGTCATATCCCCAGTCTTTCTTGCCACATGGTCTGAAGCAGAAGCAGCGTTTGCAAGTGCCGTTCGATGTCCTGAAATTTTCGTATTCTGAGTTTCAGACCGAAAACCAAGTTGGGCTAAGTACCCCGTTGGGGAATATTTTTGTCTTTTCTTGCCTCAGTTAAATCCGGATGTCAGAAAAAGTGAATAATTGTATTTCTTGTGGGAAACAGATACCTCATAGGGATTACCACTCTCTCTGTATTCCTTGCTTGGGGCCTGAGCACGACGTAGTCGGGTGTCGCTTTTGTGCTAAATTTAATAAGCGCACCATTAAACGTAGGTTAGATTGTGCTAGGCTTGTCTTTGGTAAGCGGTGTAATTACAATATGCCGTCGGATCCTCCGACGCCCGCTACCGCTAAGAAGCGTAAGGAGAAATCGTTAAAATCCAAACAGGATGAGTCGTCCGTTCCGGACGCCGGTTCTTTAGAAACCACGGTGGATTCAGTGGATCCAGCTGAGGTTTCAGTTGAGTCTCAGGGGGAACCTTTAATTTTGCAAGATGTGGCCTCTCAGGAGTCGGGTCAGGCTGAGGGGGCCTCTCAGGTTGCTGTAATCCCTTCTTTACATAAGGTGGTTAGGCCTTCTCCCTCTGTCTCTAAGGTACCTTCCAAGGCCAGGCCTGGTTTGTCTTCCTCTGGCGTCAGTCCTAGTTCTGCAGGTTCTGTACCTAAAAAACACATGCTTAAAATGGCAGAAGATTTGATTTCCTTGATCAGAGGTTCTATGCCCCCTCCAGATAAGAGGCCTAGGGTGGAGCCAGAGGTGGAAGGATTGGAACATTCTACAGATTACTCAGAGTCTTCGGCTGAAGACATTCAGGATTTTCCCCCTTATTCTGATTCAGACGCAGAGGATTCTAGTCCTTCTGCTTCCCCTCCAGAGGATTTTTCTTTTTCAGAAACCCTGCATTCTATGAGGGAACATTTTAAATGGGAAGGTCAGGATTTCTCAGATTCCCGAAAGAGGCTTAGGGAATTCTTATTTTTACCACAACATAGACCCTTGGCTATACCTCCTGTTTTGGATGTGGTTCAGGATGTTTTCTCTGAGGCTTCCCTTAATCCAGACTCTTTGCCTCCTGCCCCGGTTAAGCCAGACAGGTATTACAGAGTGCCAGAGGCTCATAAATATTTGTATAAGAGCCCTAGGGCTGACCCAGAAACTATTAGCCAGGGACCTAAGGGTGTCAGGACTTCTGTTGTAAAGAATCCAGTTCCTATGGATAAAGACTCTAGAGCTTTGGATAGGTGGGGTAAAAAGGTGTATACCTCTTCCACTCTTGCAATGAGGGCTTTGAATTGCCAGTTTCTTATGCTGAAGTACCAGAATTTTCTCCTTAGTCAGTTGAAATCTAAGGTAGATGCTTTAGCAGAGGGCATAGAGTGTAAAGAATTACAGGATTTGGTTCATGCCTCTGATCATGTGGGTAAGCATTCTTTGCAGTGTGGTTTTGATGCTTTACAGGCCTCTTCCAGGGTGGCTGCCACTGGATCAGTTATTCGTAGGCATGCCTGGCTTAAGGATCAGAACTTGTCAGAGCATGTTAAAGCTCGAATTTTGGATGCTCCCCTTCAGTCTGAAGTTTTGTTTGGTTCTTCTGTGGAGTCAGTCTTGAAGAAAATGGAAGACAAAGCTAAGTCTATGCAGACTGTTAAGGATTTTTTTGCAGGTGCAGCCCCCTAAGTTTAGCAGAAATTGGCCTACTAAGGGATGGGCTTACCCTTCTTCTGATTTACAGTCTAGGGGTAGATCTAGACGTGGTAGGGGCAGAGCTCATGCACAGGTTTCTTTTAGGCCTAGGACGTGGAGTTCCCCTGCACAGTCTACAGGTGAGGGCAGGGGCCAGTCCTTTCGTAAACAGACCCAATGACCTGCATCTTCAGCTGCCCGATCCTTCCTGTCTGGCAGCTCCTCTGGGAGGAAAGTTGGCACTTTTCAGGCAAAATTGGCTTTTAGTCACCCAGGACAAATGGGTGTTGGACATTATAAACCGAGGCTACAAGTTTTATTTCCACACATTGCCCCCTTTCAAAGGCATGCCAGACGTTCCTCCTCAGCAAAAGGTGGAGGCTCACAAACAGATTTCTTTACTTCTACAAATAGGGGCTATCCAGCAGGTCCCTCCGTCAGAAGTGGGCCTAGGATTTTATTCTCGCCTGTTTCTTGTACCAAAGAAAGGAAACACTTGGAGGCCAATTCTGGATTTGTCTATTCTCAACACATACCTGGACATTCCAAAATTCAAAATGTTGACTTTGCAACAACTTCTGCCTCTGCTAGGCAAAGATCACTGGATGGTAACTCTGGATCTCAAGGAGGCTTATCTTCATGTTCCTATCAGGCCCAGCTGCAGGAGATTCCTGCATTTTCGGGCTGGGACTTTACATTATCAGTTCTCTGCATTGCCCTTTGGCTTATCTACCGCGCCCAGGGTGTTCACAAAAGTTCTGGCTCCGGTGATAGCCTTCTTAAGGTTAAGAGGAATACAAATTTATCCTTATTTGGACGATTGCCTGATTCTTGCTCAAGACAAAGACAAGCTACTTCACCATCTTCAGTATGTTATGGCAGTGTTAAGGTGCCTAGGGTATTCTGTGAACGAAATAAAGTCCAGTCTAGTACCCTCTCAGGACATGTGCTTTCTGGGTGTGAGACTGAATACAGCCTCTCAGATGGCGTTTTTGACCCCGGACAAGCAAAGAAATCTTACACTTTACTTCCAAAAATTGTCTCTCCTGTCCAGGCTGACTGCAAGGACAGTCCTTCAAGCCTTGGGGTTCATGGCATCTTGTATTCTGGTGCTTCCCAATGCCAAACTGCATATGAGGAAGCTACAATGGTATCTCAAAAGTGTATGGACTCAACACTGCCACGATTTGGACACTGTCATTCAGATAATACCTTGCATTCAAAAGGAATTTTTGTGGTGGGCTCAGGAATGTCACCTAAACAAGGGACTCTCTGTGACCCGACCAGAGGCGAGTCAGATCTTAACGACAGATGCCTCAGACAAGGCTTGGGGAGCACACCTCAATGGAAAATGGGTTCAAGACAAGTGGCCTGCCAGACTTCAACATTTGCATATCAACATGAAGGAGATGTTAGCAGTCCAATTTGCATTGATGGCTTTCAAGGATCTACTTCAACCAGGACACGTGTTGATTCAAACAGACAACACAACTGTCATGTGGTACATCAACAAGCAAGGGGGAACCCATTCGTACCCTCTTTGCAGGCAAGCTATGATTTTGTGGGTGACTGCTCTCAGTTTGCACCTCACTCTTCTGGCAAGTTTCTGCCAGGAGCACAGAACTCCTTAGCGGATGTTTTGAGCAGACAGATGGTGGATCCCCACGAGTGGAAATTGGATCCTCATATATTTCGACAGTTGACAGTGCTTTGGGGGACTCCAGACATAGATCTGTTCGCTTCTCCACTAAATTTCCAGCTGCCAAAGTTTTGCACAAAGCTGTTTCATCCAAAAGCTTGGAAAGTGGATGCTCTATCATTCAGTTGGAACAATCTTCACGTCTATGCTTTTCCTCCTCTGCCTCTCCTTCCCAAGGTGCTCTTGAAGGTCAGACAGGACAAGCCCTCCATGATTCTAATAGCTCCAGATTGGCCACGTCAGCACTGGTACCCTCTGCTGAGGAGTTTAGTACTGGAGCCTCCTTGGCCTTTGCCATCAATTCCACACCTTTTGTCCCAGGCAGGCAATCATTTCCTCAATGTCAGGATACAGTCCCTGCATCTGACAGCCTGGCATATTCTGTTTTAGACCCTGGAGGGTCGCAGCTTCCTCAACAAGTTTTGGATGTTATTTTGGAGGCCGGACGGCCTAGTACAAGGAAAGTTTATGCTGATAAATGGAGGAGATTTTTTCTTTGGAGCCAAGCAAAGAGTTTTGATGTTACAGTACCTAATTTGAGTGTTTCTCTTCAATATCTTACAGAATTACTAGACAAAGGTTTGTCTTTCTCCTCTGTAAAAGTTCATGCTGCAGCCATTTCTGCTCACTATGATTGTGACCCTCCATTATTCTCTCATCCTTTGTTTAAGCAATTTCTTAGAGGGGCGAAGAACATAAGACCCCCACGTAGAGCTCCTACTCCTTCCTGGGATCTCAATTTTGTGTTGGAAAAACTTACTTTACCTCCTTTTGAACCTGCAGCTACATCTGAGTTGAAGTTTTTGTTTTGGAAGACTGCTTTTTTGTTGGCCATTACGTCTGCTAGAAGGGTATCTGAATTACAGGCTCTCATGGCAGTTGAACCCTTCCTGATTTTTCATAAGGATAGGGTATCCCTACGTACTAACCCTACTTTTATGCCTAAAGTTGTTTCAAATGTGGCCTTGAACCAATCTATTCATTTGCCTACATTTTATGCTGATCCCCAAAATAAAGGGGAAAAAATTTTGCATTCTTTGGATATTCACAGGCAGTTGCGTTATTATTTGAGCAGAACTAAAGGGTTCAGACAGTCTCAACAGTTGTTTGTTTCTTTTGCTTTGGGATCTCAAGGGAAACCTGTTTCTATACAAACTATTTCTAAGTGGATTGGCCATTGTATTGCTTTTTGTTATTCTCATCATGGTAAGGAGATTCCGGCTGGAATCAGGCCTCATTCCACTAGGGCTACTGCCACTTCTACTGCCCTTTTAAGGGGTGTAGCTACTAAAGATATTTTGGAGGCAGCTACTTGGAGTTCAGTGCACACTTTCTCTAAACATTACCATCTCCCTCTTTACTCCAAATCTAGGGCTGGGTTTGCCACTGCAGTTTTACAGGGCATGTTAGCAGCTCCCAATGCTTTATAATTTTGCCATCCTCCCTTTACCTTTGCTTTGGGATTCTACCCACAGGTTATGACTGCAGCAATGTGAGATGAAGAACATAGTACAGTTTTGTACCTACCATAAATGTAGATGTTCAAGATCCACATTGCTGCAGTCTAATTTACCCTCCCTCCTTCCCCACTGTAGTTTGGGGTGGTTGTGTGTTTTGGGTTGTAAATATTGTTTTTTGGCTATGGCCTTTCTTTTTAGGGCCTTCTGACATCTGGGGCAAGAAAGACTGGGGATATGACGTCGGTCATGCGCTTTAGTACCTAGGCGTACTGACGTCAGATCTGAGCGACCATGACCGACGCCAGCCTAATACTTTGGTATTCGGGCCGACCGAGGACAGCGGACTACCCACAGGTTATGACTGCAGCAATGTGGATCTTCGAACATCTACATTTATGGTAGGTACAAAACTGTACTTTTGTTGTCATTGTTGGTACCTCTTTCTACTCTGAGTACTCTAATATTGTGGGTAGTTTCTCCTTTCTCTCCCTTCTTTATTAAAAATAATCTAAAGATACTTATTTTGTAAGCTTTTTCAATTAATCTTTACCAGTGTATTGATTGCTTGTTTTGTTGCTAGTAGTTATTTATTGTACTTTATGATGTCGGACAAACCTACTGGTTTTAAAAAGTGTGTTTCCTGTGGGTACAAGCTTCTAAATTCAGATGCCCACAGGGAACGTGTGTATTTCCTTGGTCCAGCACATTTTGACGTTGACTGTACAGTCTGTTTGGGGTTTAATTATAGGGCCTTGACAGATCGCAGGAACAAATTAGTTCTGAGGGGTGTCTTGCCCTCTACATCTTCCTCTTCAGTGGCTGGGGCTGAAATCCCCTCAAAAGAGTTGGAGAATGCTTAGTCTGATAGTCTGTCTAAAGAGAAGGTGTCCAGATCGATCCTCAGTGTTGACTGTGGCT
The DNA here is from genome assembly GCF_019279795.1 of Protopterus annectens. Classification (NCBI taxonomy): domain Eukaryota; kingdom Metazoa; phylum Chordata; order Ceratodontiformes; family Protopteridae; genus Protopterus; species Protopterus annectens. The sequence goes on from NC_056730.1 coordinate 568,330,624, forward strand.
TCTTCAGTGGAGTCTCCTAATAAGATTCATAACAATCAGATCCATCAGTCTCGGATCTGACTTCTCAAAAACATAGGTCTCCTCGTATCTGCACTCCACCGTTTCTATTGGATCCAGTTATGTCCAGGCTATCTTCTCCATTTCTAGAGGGTTTGCCTCAAAGACATTCTAGGTCTCCTTCGAATATGTCCTCTCTCTGATTCTCCAGAATTCTTCCAGAAGCAGACGTGGAATGTGGATGATGAGGAAGTTCCTCAGAGCACAGATATAGATGTTTTTTTTTTCTGGCTGTGACCCCTACCGGGCCTGGGAGCTGACATCTGTTCAGTTCCCCTCTGGTATCCCCTTCTCCAGTCTGATTTTCTGTTTCAGGGCCATCAGATCTGGATGTTTATTTTGGTTCCAAAGAGAGTTTGCCCTTTCCCAATGGTTCCACTGAGCCGACCGGTACTGAGTGTTTTGGAGATAGAGGACTGTCATAGCAAAGGCATAGGCATTGGATCTGGGGGGTTTGGAGTCTTCTCCAAAGCTTTGGAGCCATCCCTTCCCCTCGAAGCTTCAGCACTGTATAGATTGAGTCTGACTCCCTGTTTGGGTGGAGCACTGGTGGGATTGCAGGAGCCAATGATCCAAGAGGTTCCTGCCTTGTAACTATCAACTTCTGTTTTTCCTTGGTGTTCTGCCCTTGAGGTTGTGGAGAAGGTTTTCTCCATTGCTAGAGAAGAGATGTGATGGCTATCCTGCCTCACACTGTTTTTTGATCTAAGTTCGAACATCTCTTCTAATAGGACAGACAAACCCGATCAAGGCTCCAACCAGTCCATCAGGACATTATCTCTTCTGAGACTTGTCCAGAACACTCCACTGAGGAAGTCCCTCTGAAAAGGACATGTAAGACCCCCTCCTCCCCTCGGTCACCACCACCACCTGATGATGTCTCCTTTCGAGACATCCTAGAACTCCTGAAACCAAAAGGCAGTTGGTCTTAACGACATCCTTCTTCCAGGAGGAATCGGTGTTCCTGGAGACTTTTGGGTTTGGCCCATCTACTTCTTTGGTGCCCTTCCCAGCCAATGAGCTCATTGACCTAGTTCCTTATGGGTGTGGAAGGAGGTGGACACTGTTGAGCCAATCCCAAAAAGACTGGATAAAATTCTTGCCCTCCTAAAGACCATGCACACTGAAGCAAGGGAATACCGGTTGATGCCAGGGTTGTGGCTGCAGGTAGAAAGGAGGAAGTAGCAGATCAGAGTTCTTCTGTCTATTCCCCCAATAGAGAGTCTAGGATGTTGGACAGATTTTGGAAGTGTGTATGCTTCAGCGACCTTTGCCCTTAAGTCATTGGATTACTTGACACATTTTGCGAGACTGCAAAGAGATTTGATCAAGGAGCTTACCAAATCTCTTTCTAGATCCAGGTCTTCCAAGGATGAAAACAGAATCTGTTTGCAACTGGCTGCCCCCCAGTCTATCTGAAATGTGTTCATAAGGCTGGTCTCTTATGCTGTGGAAGGTACCCTATGGGTGGCAGGTTCAGGCATAGCCATCAGGAGACATGCCTGGATGCAGTTATGTGATTTTGTGGAACCATTTAAATCTTTATTCATCAGTCTGCCTTTTGATGGATATTCTCTGTTTCGACTAAAGGTTAAGGATACTCTCTGCAGGTCTGAACAAGTGGGAAGGACCCTATCTGTCATGGGAACATGTTTTTCTACCCGTCAAAGGCCCTTCTTTAGGAATCAATGAGGTGGTAGAAAAACATGGTTTAAGAAATCTCAGGGCCAATCAAGATCATCCAAGCATTCAAAAGATATCTTTTATGGTGGATCCATTCAAATTAAATCCATTAGGTCATCCTTTTGTTCTTCCCCTTCCCAAGGCAGTGGTGACCACAGGCACCTCCCAGCTCAGGTGGTGGAGCACTACTTTGGAAGGACAGTCCAAGGCGCATAGTCCCCCTAAGAAGCCAAGATGCATATCAGTGTCCAGGGGATGAGAGCTGTTGTCCTAGCATTGCAGCCCTTCCAAGAAACTCTGCCATCCGAGACTGTTGTGAAACAGACACCTTGTGGATAGTCTGGTACATGAGCAAACAAGGGGGAGCTAGATCTTATCCTCTTTGTCCTAAGCTATGAGGGTATCACAGTGAGCGATCTCTTCCAGTCACTCACATTCCGTGGACATCCAAAGTGATCTCAGGCAAAGCAGGTCCATTGTGATGCCTCATGAGCAGTCTCTCAACATTATTTTGGTGGAGAGAATTTTCTGTCAGTGGGGCTGGCCATGCTGTGATCTATTTGCCTCTTCCACTCAACAACCAGTGCAGCAGGTTCTTTGCCCTGATCCCCCCATTGGGGGAGTCATCTAGACATGTTCTAGTTCGTGATTGGACCTCCGGTATCCTGTATGTCTTTCCACCTGTACCATTAATTCTCAAGTTCCTTCAGAAAGCAGTTCAGTTGAAGAGCACAGTTATCCTCATTGCCAACTTTTGACCTTGTCAAATTTGGTTTCCAATCCTCTGGCCTCATCTTCAACATTCACCCTGGTTTTTGGAACCATCTCCAGACCTTCTGTCTCACCCAAGAGGCATGACTCATCCAGACAGAACAGGCCTCAAACTGACCACATGGTTTCTCAAATTCTGCTGATTGCTAGACAGTCCAGGCTCTCCTCCCTAGTCCATTGTATTTTGATGCATTCTGAGTTCTTTGCATGCCCTCATATGGTGATAGCCATCCTGAGCTCTTAAGGAGATGGCAAGAGCTTAATATAGAACTCAGCAACAACTGTATGAAGCTGCTCATTGATTATTTTTCTCCCTTATTAGCAAAGGTAGAGACTCTGAATAGAGATCTGCATAATCGTTTTAAAGGTGAAAATTATGTAAAGAGACTGGACAATATGTATTTGCAAGTTACTACTTATAGTGACAAGCTACAGCATATTAAATATCGCAAACTCCAGCGTGATTACAGGGATTTCACTCTCGGTCAGTTGTTTGTCTGGCCGAGAACCAATACGACTCAGCAACCCAACAATGATGCAGCATCTGTTTCTTCCACCTTTCATAATCGTGAATCCTCCATGGCTAATGGTGCTGCCCCTCTTACTATGGATGTTTCTTCTACCATTCATGAAACCACGTAGTAATAAAGTGACAGAGGTTCCACTTAGTGTGGATACCCCTCCACCGAACCAACAGGGCTATAAAGATAGACAGACAGAAAATATGTTGGGAGCCAGGTCTAAACTTCCCATTGGTAATATACAGCGTTTTTACCACTTCCTGTGCAAAAGCGAACAGCATCGAGGTACCGTTCCTACAGTTGAGGCCGCAGAAAGAGAAAGTTTTCGGGTGGATACCAGGACCAGAGGCGTCGCATGAAGGATTGAATCATTTAGTGTTTAACTACTCCAGGTTTGAGCTTACTTTATCTGACTATTCTTTGCTTAATAAAGGGCTCACCTTTATTCCTTCACAAGATACCAGACTGAGTGAACTACTAGCTGACTTGAGAATTTTTGGACATTTAATATCCTTAAAATTGTTTTTTTGTAATAAACAGGATACGAAAGAGGTCTTTAAATTGCTCTTTTAAACGTAAGAGCACTTTCTCACCTGTAATACCAGCACAAATGGAATGTTTTATTAAATTATGTGAACAAGACTTTTATAAATATTTTTTGCAAGGTAAACGGAAATGTCTATATTTTAACATTACTAATAGTGAATGGCATTCGTTGCAGAGTTTATGTAGCAACACTGAGCTGACTATCAAGCCAGCAGATAAGGGGGGTGGGATTGTCTTACTCAATACTATAGATTACAACGAAATAATGTGTTTAATGCTTGAAGAAGCAACTACATATAGTGAGATTAATGGTAATACATTAGTTGAGATTATTAGGAATATTCATGAAGTGATTTATGATCTGCTTATGTGCAGGCAAATTAGCCATGAGTTGTGTGAATATTTCCTAGTTGAACAACCTTTAATTCCTTACATTAAAGGATTACCAAAAGTTCATAAGGAGGTTTTTCCATTACCTATGCGCCCTATAGTGGCAGGTGAAGGGTGGGCCACTGAAACAATATCTGTATATTTAGAGAAGGCCTTGAATCCCTTAGTTAGGGATATTTCAACTGTACTAAGAGACACTTACCAATTAATTGACACTTTAGAACAGTTTCCTATCAATGCGATTACAGACACCTATTTACTTATTACTCTTGATGTGAAGAACCTGTTAACTTCGATCCCTAATGATTATGGTATCGAAGCAATCAGGGAGTTGTTGAATCATAATATCAGTATTAGTAATGATCAACAAATACTTATATGTACCTTGTTAGATATCGTCCTCTCTAATAATATATTTATGTTCGGTGATGAGCTATACTTACAGAAATGGGGTGTTGCTATGGGCACCCCATGAGCTAATACATATGCTAATCTTGTAGTATACCATTGGGAGAAGAATTATCTTTTTAATAGCATATACTATGAGAAAATGTTGCTGTACAGGAAATTTGTGGATGATATACTGATATTTTGGAATGAGACTATAGAAGAAGTTAGGGAGTTTATTGCCTACTTAGAATCGACTACAAACCTCTTAAGATTTACCATGGAATATTCCAGCTCCACTATTGATTTTTTAGATATTACTATCAATTTAGATGGACGAAGTTATATTTCAACATCCCTTTATAGGAAACCATGCTGGAAGAATACGTTACTTCAATATGATAGTATGCATCCGCTGTTTGTTTTTCCTAATATAGCCAAAAGTCAGTTTATTAGATTAACTAGACTGTGTAAAGAGATTAATATACTAAATGAACACGCTGATGTTATGGAGTATCTTTTTATAGAAAGAGGATATAATAGAGAAATGGTGAAAGATATAAGAACTTCAGTTCTTAAAGAACATTATAACATGGAAAAGAAAGGGCACACTAGGCATAAGGGCCCTTTGTTTAATAATGACAACTATAATACGAAAAATATGACAGTGATGTTTACCACTAGGTTCACTAATGATAACAAGGAAATTACAAGAATTATACGGAGGAACTGGCATATTTTGACAATAGATTCTTCTATTGTCAAAATAGTAGGTGAAACACCAAAATTTACCTATAAAAACAGCAAAAATTTGAAAAGGTTACTATGTATAGATCATGGACAATATGTTAATAAACAGCATCTTGAACATAACGAGAGGGTAGGTACATATCCCTGTAATAAGTGTAACATGTGTAAAATGATTGTTGACACACAGATATATATATACATCCTGATATGGAATATGTTTTTAAACCCAGGTTTTTAGCTTCATGTAATAGCACTAACCTTGTTTATTTAGCCTCTTGTATACAATGCCAAGCATTTTATGCTGGCATGACAACAAGAAGGCTTAAGGATAGAGTTTATAACCATTTATATGATATTAGAAAGTCTAATCAACAGAATGCTTTAGCTAGACACATTATGTCGAATGAGGGACATGATTTTAGATTTAGAGTGTTGCAATTAGTAACCCCCAATAAGAGGGGGGGGGGTTAACAATATGAACCATTTGGAGTTAGTGGAACTCCAATGGATCTTTAAGTTATGAGCGCATCAGGCGCCTGGTCTTAAATCCATAACCATTAAGCCTATACTTGAAGCACGCAGTAATAAATGATGCCATATATTATATGTTCTTTATATTATTCATCAGTATATTTTTATATATTTTTATTATATGGAATCTCGGAATAAATATTTATTTATTTATTATTATTAATTTATTAATATGCTTTAGTTTATGCTTCGTTATGACTTCAGTGACAGAGTTTCACAGTAAGTCATTTATGTGATGTATAGGCTTTGTTTATATGTTCTATATTAGAGACGCATAAGTCTCTTGGGTTTTGTATCTTAAGCCATGTATTTTAAGCTAAGTTTTATTATGGTTTATAAATGCCTATCTTGCAGAATGTTTTTTACATTTCATTTGTAAGATGAATATGCTCACAGATTTATTGCGGTAATAGAAATGTTTATGAATTGTTAGTGTGCTTTGAGCACTTGTTGATGCGTAGCATTTCTGTAGATTTCTAACTGTGATTAGAGTGTAGGGTAATTACTAAATGCACTCAGGTAATTGTGATTTTAAGTAACTGATTGATTGATTAATTACTTTGCTGAAATGAATGGATTATACCTTTTGTATAAAAGGAAGTTTTAAATGGAAATATTTTAAGATCTGATGAAGCGTACCTGTTAGTACGCAAAAGCGCTCATCTTTTTTGCTTGTATTTTAATAAATGTCGTAGAATTCTACAGTTTAGTTTATTGGATGATCGTGGTGGTATCTACTCGTATTCATCATCATTGATATTTTGCTGTCTTCTCATAAGCCTTCTACTAGAAAGACTTGTAAAAGTAAATGGAAAAGATTTGTCTTCTGGGCCCTTAGCAAAGATCTTGGTCTTTTTTCAGTGCCTGTACCACCAATCCTTGAATGTTTAGCTACAATCTTTAAAGAAGGAGCTAGTTTTTTAACTATTAGAGTTCAACTGGCTGCCATTTCTAGTTTCCGCATAGGTGAAATTAACTCTATATTAGCCTTTTCTAAATTATGCAAGGCTTTTCTCAAGGATCCCTTTTTACTTATACCTCCATTAAAAGATTGTACTCCCCATTGGTGGGACCTTACCTCAGTCTCACTTTAAGCCTTCAGCCAAGGTTGACCTAACATTTTTATCTTAGATAACCATTTTTTTGTGGCTGTTACATCAGCTAGAAGATCATCATTTTAAATCGAGTTGCTGGCTACTGAGACTTGTCTGCATATATCAACTGGACATAAGCTGATTTAAGTATATTTTCTGCACTTATTTAAGATTTGAGTGAGTAAATATTGTGTGTCTTGGATTCAGTAAATATTGTGTGTCTCTGAATTTCTGCAGTTAGCCATCTGAGCTCACTGGAAGTTATTAGACTGCTTTGAAATGTTAATTAGCTTGGGGGTTTCTGCTAACATTAAAATCTGTGTTGGTTACATTTCTAGTAATCATTTTAAATCGAGTTGCTGGCTACTGAGACTTGTCTGCATATATCAACTGGACATAAGCTGATTTAAGTATATTTTCTGCACTTATTTAAGGCTTGAGTGAGTAAATATTGTGTCTTGGATTCAGTAAATATTGTGTGTGTCTCTGAATCTCTGCAGTAGTTCCCCAGCCACCCTCCCTGTTTCTTGTTGTGGTGTTAATCTTGGTGGCTTTGGAATTGCCCGCCCCTGCTGTAAATCTCTTTTTGCACACTCCTCCTGGACCCATCTCATTCGCTCACTCAACTGAGTACAGTGAGGTCATATTTTGATTTTGGATACTCTTACCAGTCCCATCTCCTCTGCAGTGTACAGAGAGAGCACTTGGGAAGGGCATTCCCCTATAGTATCTTTATCTGCTCTCTTTCCTCCATCTCAAAAAAAAAAAAAAAAAAAAAAAAAAATGTTTGCACTTTATCTGCCTTACTGTATTTGTGTTTCTTCCTACTTTATTACCTTATTTTGCTTTTGCCTCTTTTAAAAGTACTCAATTAAATTTATTCTGCTGCCTTTATTACTGCTTGTTAGTAGCCTGATTAAATTGTAACTAAATTTAAATGGGAACCTGTGCATTGAGAGAGAGCCTTACAAGACTATCTGCAAATATATAGAGCTGAGTATATTTTTCTGTATTATTCTGTATTATAGAGCTAAATTGTTGCTTAGATATCTGTTGTCTTACTGTTCTGCAAATATACAGAGATCAGTATATATTTTCTGGTTTTATAATTTGCACTGTGATTCCTCACATCTCTGTTGAAACTGTCTTCTCCACCCCCCCCCTCCCTGTTCTTGGTTGTAGTTTAAATTTGGTGGCTTTTACAGTGCCCGCCCCACTGTAGATTTGATCTAGGACACTCCCCCAGTCCCATCTCTTTACCGCATTCTACCTAATAAACCCTTTCTGCACTTGCTTTTAGTCCTTTTTAATTTAATTACATTTTTTTCAAACTGTGTGTGGACTAATATTGCTACATACTCAAGTGTGCCAGCCTGCACTGCAAGTGAATTGTTTTTACTACTTTTCTGAAAAAAAAATTGTAAGCCTGTTTCCTACCTTTCCTATAATTAGTGTTCTAGATACAGATTTGCTGTATCCAGGACTGTTTGTAAGTATCTGAGCCCCCCAAGCCTTTCTGTGTTGGAGGGAAGCCTTCTAGCTTATCAGAGGGAGTGGTAAGCATTAGGTAACCTGTCTACCACATAAGGAGTGGTTCTAGCCCAGAAATTTTAGTTATTGGCCATTTGGGCAGTCTTCCATCTCTCTCAACTTTCTGATTTGAAGGCCTGCATTTGCACTTGTTTCTGTCCTGTAACTCCTGGGCCCATCTCATTTGCTCACTCAAAAAAAAAAATTTATCTGCTTTTACTGTATTTGTGTTTCTTCCTACTTTATTTTGCTTTTGCGTCATCTTAATAGTACTCAATTGTATTTATTACTGCTTGGTGTAACTTATTCTAAGCCTTTTAGTTTAAGCACTTGGGCTTCAAACCAGTTGTTTTACATTAAGAAGGTTTGTGGTCTGCACTGTAGTGGCAGAACAGGTAGCTTACATCCTTCTAAGTTGGGAACTGCTGATTGAGGGCTCAGTGTCTGTTATTCTAAAAGTGTATTAATTCTAATTTAAGCACTTGGGCTTCAGGCCAGTTATTTTACATTAAGAGGGTTCGTGGTCTGCACTCTTGTGGGAGGAGAGGCTGGACTCTGCCCTTTTGAGCTGGGAATTGCTGGTTAAAAGCTTATAGTGCCTGCATATTTGAACTGCTCCTTACTGAAATTGGTACACCTTGTTTGCTGTAGCATAGACTAGATCCAGGCCTGCTGAATCTAGCTTTGTTTGTATAACTTGAGCACAAATCCAGGCATTCTTTAAAGTATTCAATTGTATTTATTACTGCTTGGTAGTAACTTGATTAAAGTGTAGTTATCATTCTAAGTCTTTTGGATTAAGCACTTGGGCTTCAGACCAGTTGTTTTACACTAGGAAGGTTTGTGGCCTGCACTGTGGTGGCAGGACAGGTAGCTTACATCCTTCTAAGTTGGGAACTGCTGATTGAGGGATCAGTGTCTGTTATTCTAAAAGTGTATTAGTTCTGGTTTAAGTACGTGGGCTTCAGGCCAGTTATTTTACATTAAGAAGGATCGTGGTCTGCACTCTTGTGGGAGGAGAGGCTGGACTCTGCCCTTCTGAGCTGGGAATTTCTGGTTAAAGGCTTATAGTGCCTGCATATTTGAACTGTTTCTTACTGAAATTGGTACACCTTGTTTGCTGTAGCATAGACTAGATCCAGGCCTGCTGAATCTAGCTTTGTTTGTATGCTTGTTGTTTGTTTGCTTGTTATTTCCCTGAAACGCTAATTCCACCTAAAATGTGGCTTTTCAGCGCTTCTGTGGATCCCTAGTGATATCTGCATTGCTTACTGTACTTATTTCCTTGTTTCACTTGAAAGAACGTTACTGTTTGTCGTTTTTGCATTTAAGTTACCTGTAACACATTGCATTTAAGTTACCTGGCACTTGCTCACTAAAGCAATTATGCAAGTCAGCACTAAAAAATTAAAAGCACTACACCCTCAAAAACCCCCCTTGAGTACCTTGTTCCCCATTGGCCCTTTTTTCAGTTATAAAGGAATTCCCAATACTATTCTAGCATGTCCAAAAGTCAGTTGTCAATCTCCTCTCCGGTCCAGCTGGTGAATCTGGGAATCTTGAGGCAATGTTACAACTGCCTCATGTACACAGACAACCCTCTCCTCCTCCCAACAAATTCCAACACATGTGAGAGATGCAACCATATAGCCAAACTGGAGGCTAAGCTCTCTCAACTCAGTACTGGCGTAACCAGTTCACCATTTCACACTCCTTAAAACCGAGGTGGAATCCTTCAAAGCCCCCTAGCCTGTGGAAAATACGGTCCAGACCACAGAATCCTTTATAAACGCATTCTATGAACACCTTCAGGAATGCATGGATCATGCAATCCCAAATAAAACCAAGACCCAGTCCTCCAAAGGCAGACGTCCTGTCTGGTGGACCCCAGCCATAAACAAACTATACAATAGAAGGAGGAAGCTACTACATGATGGAGCAAAATCCCAAAAAGGGTAGGCATCTCTGATCAGTATTAGCAAAAAACTACGGGCACTCATAAAATCGTCTAAGGCCAGCTTTGAGAGAAAAATTGTACAGGACACTAAGGATAATCACAAGGCTTTCTTTAGTTATGTTAGGAACCTGGGTGGGAATTCCCAGATATGCTCAGAATTAGTCCAAAATGAGAAAAAATACATTGAACCCACAGACATTGCCAACATCCTAGCTGACAGGTTCAGCACAAACGTCCCCCCCCCCACCAAAAGGGCAAATATCTATCCCAGCAGAGTGGTGCCCCCCCCCGACATCTCAGATGCTCAGGTAAGAGCCGTCCTCTCCAAAGCAAAAAACACAGCATCAATGGGACCAGACGGTGTCCCGGGCTGCGTCCTACATGAACTCCAAGAAGAGCTAAACCCAAACATAAAACTACTGTTCAATCTCAGCCTTACTACAGGATATGTACCCAAAGAGTGGCGTACAGCAACTTTGGTCCCTCTCCACAAAGGTGATGCCTCAACGGATCCTGGAAACTGTCACCCCATAAGCCTGACTAGCTTGGTCTGCAAAGCTATGGAAAGGATCATCATGAACCTCATAAATAAAGATATTGGGGACCTACAGACACTGGATCCTACCCAGTTCGGCTTTGTTAAGGGCAGATCCTGCCTCTTAAACCTGGTCGATTTCTTTGAAACAGTCACCAAGGCCATTGACGAGGGGAAGGTGGTCCACACAGCCTACCTGGACCTCGCAAAAGCCTTCGATACAATACCCCACTTGGGCATTATAGATAAGCTCACCAGCTTAAATATAAACCCCTATGTCACTAGATGGGTTGCAAACTGGCTCAAGGACAGAACCCACATGGTTAGAATTGCTGGAGCCATGTCAGACTCCAAACCAGTTACAAGTGGTGTCCCACAAGGCTCAGTCCTGGGACCTCTCTTGTTCTGTATATATTTCTCGGAGGTACAGGCCAACACGGAAGGGCTGTGGCTGACCAAGTTCGCAGATGACTGCAAACTGGGCGCCATAATCGACTCTCCAGCCGACACAAGCATCCTTCAAAAGGGCCTCATAGAAACAGACAACTGGTGCCAGAGCCATGGCCTCAAGCTAAATGCCAAAAAGTGTTTAGTCATTCCTTTTGGCAAAAACAAAGTGCCCACAAATTACTGCATAGGTGGTAATCCATTAAGTACAGAAGAAGTAATTAGGGACCTGGGGACCCAAATTGATAGCAATCTCTCATTTGACAGCCACGTGGCCAAAGTGGTTAGAAAAACATTTTATATTGCCCACCTAATCATGAAGGGATTCACATCTAGATCAGGGGAGGTCATCGTGCCTCTTTACTCATCCCTCATCAGGCCCATAATTGAGTACAATGCCCCTTTTGGGATGTACATTACCAGACTGCAGCAACTGGAAAGACCCCAAAAGTACCTCACCAAGAGGATCAAAGGGCTCAAACAGATGCCATATGCTGCCCGGTTAAAGAAACTCCAGCTCTACTCAGTGGCATACCGCCTGCTCAGAGGCGATCTGTGCCTGACGTATAAAGCCATGTCCAACCCGGAATTAATGGACATGCTGCACCTCAGAAAATCCAAATCCCATCGAGCTACGCGCTCGAGAGACTTGAACCTCAGCACTGAAATAAATAGGACATGCTGGAGTGGCAAATTCGTAACCCAGAGGCTCCCTTCACTCTGGAATAAAATCCCAGTCCAGGTTAGGCATAGTCCCTCATTGACTCTCTTCAAGAGGAATCTTGATGAGTGGATGAGAGATCGTAGGTTTGCCCCGGGTATCACTTCTGTGTCACTGTTAGACAGAGGCACAGTATACTAACCTCGAAAAAGGGCATAGCAAAATTAATTTAAAATGAGTGGCGAAAGCCAAACACACTCTGGCTAGGCTTATAAATGCCCTAAGGCAGATATGAACTTCAGGCTCTGTCTTCAAAGCCTACTTATCGAATTTTTCACAAAGACAAGGTGTCATTGCGTACTAACCTGTCCTTTTTACCTAAGGTCATTACTCTCCCAGTTTTATTTCCCCACTTTTCAAACAAGGGGGAGTACGTTACACCATTTGGATGTGCATAGACAGCATTGCTTCTACCTTCATAGAACCAAAGACTTTAGAAAGTCTGTTTGTTTCTTTTTCTCCTACCAGGTTAGGCAGTCCAGTATCTAAAGTTACACTGGCCAAATGATTGACTGATTGTATAACCTTTGTCTATGGTAAATTGGGATTATCTTTACTAAAACCTCATTCCACAAGATCTATGGAGGTTTCATCAGCTTTTTGGTCTGTAGCATCTTTAGTTGATATTTTTGCAGCTGCAACGTGAGCTAATCCCCCATGTTTTTATTGCTTACTACAAGTTTGATTTGATTTCCAGGAATAAAGTGGCCTTTGGTTTGGCAGTGCTCCGGAATATCCTTCCAGAGGCCCTGCCAAGGTTTCAGTAGCAACTCTGTCCCATCAGTTGAGAAGTGAATGAAAATAGGAGCATCAGATAAAAAGGTTGCGCACACATGATAATGTTCCATCTGGGTTGTCCATTTTCATTCTTCAACTCTCCACCCACCTACCTCCTCTTTTTCTGGAGAGATCTAAAAGTTATACAGGAACCTCTGTTCCTATTTTGAGCTACAGCTTCAATTCTTTTTTTACCTCTGGTATTTTCTGTAATAGGCCGCCCTTTTATATCTAGGGGCAGCAAACTCTATTTGAGGTATGAAACAGTTTATTAAGCACCGGTCAGACTAAGTGCTTTCGCTATAACATTCAAATGGCTTCTTCAGAGTCAATGCAGACAAACCAAGTTGGTATTATTTAGTCTAACACTTCAATAATTCATTGACCCTACACCCAAATCAGTTTAACCCTGACTTAATCAAACCTTCATTTAAAGTTAAAACCATGAACAATAAAATCTTTAATATAAATATAAATCGACAAGGGAACTGTGAACTTCTATTGTTACTTAATATCTTAAGAAAACAGTCTAAGTTTAAAAAATTGAATTTATTATCATTGTTGCAGCAGCTCAAACCGCCGCACCCCTTTGCTTTAAAATAGGGACAATGGAAATAGTCATTTAATCCAGGTGTGCAACAAGCATTCAGTCTCAACTGCCACTTAGCTTCCCTTTCTTCTAATTCCAGTTTGTCATCACCACCCCTTATACTAGTGTGAACCCTGTCGATGACAAAAAATACAAATCTTTCATAGTTCGGACACTCCAAAGTGCGTAAATATAAATTATTGTGCGTGTTTTTATTTTTAATGTCCCTTAGGTGCTCAATTATGCAGTCTCGTAGTCTCCTGATAGTCTTCCCTACATAAAATCCTGAACAGGATGAACATGTGGCCAAATAAACTACCATACCAGTGTTGCAATTACATCTACCTGGGCACCCTATGGTACGTTCATATCCTCCTACACCAACACTAGTATCATTGATGCTCTTACAGACCCTGCACGCACCACATTTATACACAAGTGATCTGTGCATTCCATGTGATCTACCACCTCTCTCCAAAATATTTTTGATGTTCCTAACCCGGGCACCCTATGGTACATTCAAATCCTCCTACACCAACACTAGTACCATTATTGATGTTGTTAGAGACCCTGCACGCACCACATTTATACGCAAGTGATCTATGCATTCCATGTGATCTACCACCTCTCTCCAAAATATTTTTGATGTTCCTATCCCTACTAAACACTAGTCTAGGTTGAGTCCCTAATTTCTCTTTCATTTCATTATCAAAATGTAATTCCCATAATCTGTTGATACTAGCCACTAGTTTTGGTGTTTCTTCATTGCATTGTAACACCAATACATGTGGGTCATACTTAACTGTGGTCTATGTGTTGCCCATAACTTCAGCTTTTAGGATCGACTTAAATGTTGTACTCCTTTTCAACATAATTTCTTTCTTTACTTTAAGAAGCAAATCCAACAGGTACCCCCTATTCTTAAACATTCCAGTCAAACTAAAAATCTCTTTCCTGAAAAATTCATAATCACTGATAAGGTGAGACAGTCTTACCATTTACCCTTTCACTATACCCCTCCTTTGATGTACTGGATGGCAACTGTTGTAATGCAGCAACATATTGGAGTATGTTTCTTTACTGTGGATGGTGCTAAGTAATCTTCCTCTTGTAGCATCTCTTATCATATAAATATCAAGAAAATCAATCTCATCTGGGTGCCATTTGTATGTGAATTCAAGGAAGGTGGTTGCGCCATTAAGGTATTCAAGGAAGTTCATCGCTAAGTTTTCCTCTCCTCACCATAAAATCATAATGTCATCCAAAAATCTGACATATAACACTATATTGGCCATAAAGGCAGAGGAAAACACATCTTTTTCCCATTTCAAGAGTACCAAATTCGCAAAGTTTGGGGCACATTTGATTCCCATAGCCAATCCAGCTCCCTGATGGAAAAATTCACCTTCAAACATTGTATAGTTGTTAGTCAGAACCACCTCCATAAATTCAACCAATAGATTGACTTTAGTTTTGTCAATTACCTGCTACCAAACAAACTCTCCTGGAAAAATTCTAAACCCTCCTTATGAGGTATTACTGAGAACAAATTAACCACATCGACCTTCAGGAAGCTGTCAACAATAGTCCATGTTGCCTGTACTTTCTTGTCTTAATCATTCTAAACGGTGCCATGAGTCTTTCAGGATATGTGGGGCCTCCCTAACTACTTGACTAGCCCATTTGTCCACATATGTTGCGATGTGTTCTGTTTTGGACCCTCTGGCTGCAAGTATGAGTCTAAAAGGGGGTTTGTGCACATTTTTGCATGTCTTTGGTATCCCAAACATTACTGGAATACTCGGTGTCTCTACAGTTAAAAACTGTAAATCACTTACATCCATATAATTTTGAAACAAGGCATCAAACAAATAACTGTCTATTTTTGCATATGTTCTGTTTACCTCATTTCTCGAGGTCCTACAATAAGTCATATAGTCATTCAAAATTTCGTACATTTTCCAAATATAGTCAGTATGAGACATTATAACAGCACCCCCTCCTTTGTCTGGCTTCATTACACGGTAATTATGGTTACCAGCCAACTCCTTCAAAATTCTGAACTCTTCGTTGGTTAGATTGCTAACGCTATACTTTGTCTCTCTCACTATTTTCCTAACTTCTTGCTCACATAGTCTCTCATACAGTTATTACTGGATGACTAGGGGGGATAAGCGTACTCTTGCGTTGCAAACCTGAATTTCCATCAATTTCATTCAAACCATTTTTAAAATACCTACTTAATTCCCTTGTCTTTTGTATAGTTTTAAACCAATAAGCACATGCAATGTCTGTCCTATAACTAGGTACATAGGAAATTCTATTTTTAAGTAAATTAAAATATCCATCACATATTTGCCACTAAAATTATATATATGTATATATAAGCCTTCAATTTCTAGTATCTTACATTCCATTGCGTCATCAGATACTGATTTGTTAAAATTCTGAAGAATTCCATCAACAAAGTAAGTTTCAGCATCATTCATTTCAGTCAGTAAAAGTCTCTCCTCCAACCCCACTGTTGCCCCCTGTTGAAATACTTCTTGTTCTCGTTCATTTGTATGTTGTAATTCTGCCAGCCGCTCGAAGTCCCCTTCCCCTGATTTTTCAGTCTTTTGGACCTTCTTGGTTGTTGTCCTTCCTGCTCATTACTTTCCATATTTTCATCTCCCGTTTCCTCTCTCATTCCATAATTATTCCAAACAGTATCATTGTTAGGGGGACCATTGTTAGTAACAGAATTATCCTTTTGTTGGGGCTGTGCATTGCACGAGTAAACCTTATTATTTAAATAATCCACCCTGTCTCTATCTAATTTACTCTGTTTCCTTTGTATATTGCCTTTATCAAAACTGTCAATGTCTTTTAAAACTTTGTTATAATTAACTTTGTATTGTTCAAAAAGTAAGTCAGAAATAATACTCTGATTTAATCTGGTAATTTCATTCTGTAATAAAGCCAACTTCACTTTGGTTGTTTTTGATTATTATGTCCATAAGTTCAAAGCCAGTTCTGTCAAACAGCCCCACCAATTCACAAAACGCTGACGAGCCCACTTCTATCCCTAAGGGTTGCTTCCAAATTCTTAAATCCTTCGGAACTTGTTTTAAAGTCAATGACTTGGTTAAGACTGTTGTCTAACTGGAGCATTCTATATTTTCTACAAAATTTTTCAGTGGAAACAAGCTGCATTTTTAGAGACATTCCTTGATTCGCATTATTGTTGCCATTAGAATAATCCACTTCAAAGGAAACAAACCACTCACTGAGGTCAGTTGTTGTTCCAACAACCCTATTGGTGGTTTGAATAGTCTGTCTGTCATCCAGGGCCAATGGTGTATGCAATATAAATAATTCTGCTTGTGAACTCATCAGGGTATTTGCTGCCGTCTCTGTCACTCTTCCTTCCATCACCATGGCTGTCAATCTTTGAATAGACTGGTTCAGCTGAACTAGTAGTGTTTCCATAGTTCTGCCAAGGTGTAGACGTCTGTAAAATCGCCACAGGACTCCAAATAACTTGAAATCAAAACCGCATAGCAGCCTAAAAGGCTAATAAACTTAAAAACAACAAAAATAAAAAATAAAAAACGAGCCACCAAGGCAAACATCGCCAAACAGTTTATTAAACACCAGTCAGACTAAGCTCTTTCACCATAACATTCAAATGGCTTCTTCAGAGTCAATGCAGACAAAACAAGTTAGTATAATGTAGTCTAACTAACACTTCAGTAATTCAATTGACCCTGCACTCAAATCAGTTTAACCCTGACTTAATCAAACCTTCATTTAAAGTTAAAACCATGAACAATAAAAACTTTAATATATAAATCAACAAGGGAACTGTAAACCCCTATTGTTACTAAATATCTTAAGAAAACACAACTGAAAAAATAGTGAAAACAGTTAATAAGTATAAAAAATTGAATTTATTATCATTGTATCAGCAGCTTAAACCACCACACCCCTTTGCTTTAAAATAGGGGCAATGGAAATAGTAATTTAATCCAGGTTTGCAACAAGCATTCAGTCTCAACTGCCACCTAGCTTCCCTTACTTCTAATTCCTGTTTGTCATCACCACCCCTTATACTGGTGTGAACCCTGTCGATGACAAAAAATGCAAATCTTTTATAGTTCGGACACTCCGAAGTGCGTAAATGTAAAGCATTGTGTGTATTTTTATTTTTAGCCCAGAACAGTTGTCAAAATATGTCTATTACAGTGCAATTTTTTTTGTTCTTATTGTTACAGTTGTCCTTTCTTTTTAGAAACAGTTTTACTTGCAGTTTTGTTGTTGCTCTCCTTTTTTGCCTGCTGTCAGTACTGCATATATTTTAGTTACTGTATTACCTGCTGCCACAAAATCAGACTCCACAGTTTGTTGCTGCTTTCCTCTTTTGTTTTCTGTCACTGCTGCATAAGTTTTAATTGCTGCATTCTCTGCTGCCATATCACTTGGTTCCTTTTCTATGTAACTTTTTTCAGAAATGTTGAGTATGGTAATCTGCCTTCTCACCCTCATGAAACAGCAGAGCTTCTTCCTTAGATCACCCTGCTTGATTATTTTTAACAAAACATTATCTGCAAAAAAAAAAAACTTTCCTAACACTAGTTCTGTTATCTGCACCACATCACTAGACATGCCATTTGTAATATCCACCACAGAGGAATCTTAGTTTACATTCTGAAGCTCCATATCAAATACATTTTTCTGTAAATTTTCACTTTCCACCATCAAATTCTACATGGCTTTTCTGTCCTATCTGTTACTGCTTCCCTTAGGCCTCTTCCTTGCTGCTGTAGGAGACCTTCAGCACCATCTTGCAGCTCTAAAGAGTAGGCACCCTTTATTTACAATTTTTACATCATAGCTTTTATAGATAACTTATCTGCAATATTTACATTTTTATTTGTACATATAATCATATGCGTATTCCTAAATATGTATATATGTAAAGGGTTTTTCCATTTTTAACATATTTATACATTCCTGTTTAAGGCAGACTCCCTGTCTTTTTCATAACCACCATCTAATATTTCTCAATATTGCTAACAATAACCATTTTCCATTAAACACGATTGTATTCTTTCCTTCATTCCAAATTACCCATATTTTATAAAGCAGTTTTTTGTCAGTTCTTCTTTTTGATTTTTTACTTATATTTTTTTTAATATCTGTATTCAATCATCTCCATATTTGTCATTATTATCTTTAAAACATTCATGGGCGGCCACAGTGGTGCAGCGGTTAGCATTGTCGCCTCACAGCAAGAGGTTCCCTGGTTCCATCCTCGGCTGGGGTGCCTTCTGTGCGGAGTTTGCATGTCCTCCAGGTGCTCTGGTTACCTCCCACATCCCAAAGACATGCTGTAGGTGGATTGGGCACTCTAAATTGGCCCTACGCGTGAGTGCGTGCATGTGTGTGCCTTCAGTGGAAGGTTGGGCACTGGGCTGGCAACTCGACACCGTAAAACTCTACTGCTAATCATGAGCGGACAGGTGATCCGCTGTGGCGACCCCTAACCAGGAAAAGCCGAAAGAAGAAAAAAAATCTTTAAAACATGCAAAAAAACATTCTCATCACATAATGTATTGCACACTTTTTTTACTCTTATAACATTTCAAGAAAATATGTCCAGTGGCGGCTTCTTCAAGACAGTATAAACACACTGTATCTTTTCTTTTAAATGTCATATTACCTTTTAGCAGTAATTTTTTAATTTCTAATTTGCATAAGAAATCTTGATATTCTACTTTTTTACTGCACCATTCATTTCTTTCTTTAATTGCGTTAATCTTTTCCTGTGATAGTCTGTCATGGATTGATAAAATAATATTGTCTCATGTTTTTATACCATGTATCTTGATTATCTTCTATTTTATCAATATTTATTTTCCACATTTTTATCTCTCTTTCTCTATTAAAGCTGTTTCTTATTGTTTTATTATTTCTCATTGTTTTCTAAAATTCTTCATATTTCTATTGAATACTTACCTTAGTACTAGGCTAAATGCCCTTGTAGACCATTTTAAGCCTAGACAATTATCCCATGTGAGAATCAAACCCTGCACCTTGTCTCCATAAGGTAAACACCTTAACCGTTACGCCAACCTCCCACCCATTAATTTTTCTAATTATTTTAATAATGTTTCCTGCCTTGTATTGTATACTTCTGTACTAAAGTTTATACGCAAAACATTAAAATCATTTTTTGTAAATTGAATGTCTGCTTTTGTTTCTATATATCCTATACCTTTACTTTTATTTAACATCAGTCCTGTTCCTTTCAAACAACAAACTACAGAAAATATCGCTTCTCTCATCCCTGTACTATTTTTGGTTATTATAATATATTATCTGCATATGCCATTAATACCAGAATTTCTACATCCTTATACATAATATATTATACATTATTCATTTTTGTGTTAACTTCCCTAACTACCACATTTATTACTAGAGCAAATAAAATGCTGTTTATAGGATATCTTTGCCTCGTGTCTTTATCCAGCTTACTTTCTTTGCTTAACCATCCGTTTACCAGAATCCTTATTTTATTGTATAAATATGCTGTCATACAAACATGTCTAATTTTGTTGCTAAAATTATAATCCTTCATTATATGGGATAATATGTTATGTTCAATTGAATCACGTTTTATTAATATCCAGTACCTTCATTTTTTAATTTTCCTTTATTTCTAAAATATCAACCATTTCTTTTATGATCATTTGTAATTTTTGGGAACCTTTTCCTTTTATACCATACAGACTCTCTCCCATAATATATTCCATCTTATTTTCAAGTCTTCTTTATATTATTTTCAGAAATATCTTGTAATCTGTATTGTTTAACGTTACCAGTCTTTTATATTTCCTTTTTCTTTCTTCCTTATAAATTTTAAAACCCCACTGCATAACGTCTTTTGCCTGAAACCATCCTTTAACCATTCATTTAAACTTGTAACGTATATTTTTTTGTCAGTCTCAGTTTTTGTGCATTTCAAATCTGATTGTATCTGGACATACAGCTGATTCAGTGTTCGTTTCAACACTTAATTCATTTCAAAGTAATTGCTTTTTCACTTTCTTTAATCATTTGTTCTGAAAATTCTTTTAATTTCGATGTTTTATTGTATTCTCTTCTTGCTGTTTTAAGCATTTCTTCTACATAATTTATTATAATTTCCATAATTTAAACAATAAGGGAGAAGGTCACACTGAAAAAACAATCCGTAAAAACTAAATGAAAACTCCAGCCAAGCTGGAACTTCCAATGAGTGACCACTCAAACCTCTTGAATCAGAGGCACATGGGATATATGCAAATGTCCTTTATGAACATCAAGTGTTTCAGCTAATTGGCGATTCTGAATGCCCATGACTTGTTTCATTGTTTTAATGGACAATTTCATGCCAATAAAGCCAAACCTCACTAGCTGGGGAAATGCATATTTCAGCTTTGTTATGACCTCATCAGCACAGCACAAGCAGAGTGTTTGACTAAGCATAAGAAACACAGGGCTGTTATACCCAGCTGATGTACATTATCATTAGGATGACTGCAAAATATTCCAAATAAACTAAAACAATAAGTGAGAAGGTCACACTGAAAAACCAATCAGGAAAAACTAAATGAAAACTCCAGCCAAGCTGGAACTTCCAATGAGTGACCTCTCAAACCTCTTGAATCAGAGGCACATGGGATATATGAAAATGACCCTTATGAACACCAGGTGCTTCAGCTAATTGGCAATTCTGAATGCCCATGACTTGTTTTGTCGTTTTAATGGACAATTTCCGGCCAGTAAAGCCAAACCCCACTAGCTGTGGATATGCATATTTCAGCTGAAAGGTGATCCCCGGGGTGAATTTCCTATTTCCCGGCCAATCCAATTTCCTATTTTCCATCCATTTAGCTAGATGATCTGTAAATCCTGATGTCCTTCTACTCAGTGCTGCAGTATTCTTTACATGTGGGAAGTTCTCCACCCAAAGATCCAACATCCAGCCAGTATACAATGGCTTTCAGATACTGCAGGTACGTGAGACATCACAAGTATAGTCTGACAACATCAGCCATAAAAGAATGTCCGCACATACCATCCTTAGAACTTTTCTGCTGTCATTTGGAACACTTGACTTGTACGTCAGTCTGCTGCCTGAATCCATTTGTTGCTGCCTAATTTCAGATAAGTGCCTGTTGGGTATTTCTTTTTTTGGCTACTGTTTTGTGTATTTAGTTCATGTCATCCAGGAAGGGCAAGTGTAGGTGTGGAAGGCAAATTCCACATAAAGATATCCACAACTTTTGTCTTTTCTGCCTATGCCCCAATCACAACCATCTTTCTTGTTCCGTGTGTCAGGCCTTTGTTCCGAAAACTTTGTGTAGCCGACTTTCGGCTTTAAATCTGTAGGGAATCAGAGGCTTAAATGTCTAGCTAAAGATGTTAGAGGGTTCCAGGGGTCCTTCGGTTGAGCCGACTTTGAAGTGAAAGGTTAGCAAACCTAGGTCCAAGTCCTCTTCTAATGCACCCCTAACATCCGACATATCCCTTGAGGTCAGTGAAGACATGATGTTGCGTTCGGAGGTTGGGTCTGGTTCCTCAGTGGGTACGTGTTTGGAAGTCACTAGGGAATCCGACCTAGGCACATCCGTTGAGGCAGTGCAGATGTCAGTTTCAGGTTGACAAAAGGAACCAAGGCTCGCTGTTCTTGAGGGCTCCGGGGATGCTCCTTCCACTCCTGCTAGGGATGTACCACAGCATGCTCTGGACGTTAAGCATATGTTGGGCTCCTTCGCTTCACTTCATGGGGAAATGCGTGTCAAGAAAAAGAAAAAAACTAGGCATTCTCAGGTTCCTTCCACTCCATAGTCAGATTGTGATGCGTTCTCTCTCTCTTTATTTAAGTAAGGTTCTGATGGATTTGAAACGTTCTTCTGCCATCCCCATTCCTTTTTTTACTTCTGTTCAGACGGTTGGGGGAAAGGTTCTGTCCGCTGATAGTGATGACTCCTCTTCTGATGAAGATTTTTTAACATATTCCACTCAAATTACATCTCCTTTAGAATATGCATCTCCAGAGGAAGAATCTAATGGGGGGATCCCCCAGTAGAAGAGAGTTATTTTGGTGAAACAATTAAAATGAGGGAGTTTTTCAAATGGGACTGTTCCCAAATTTCTGAAGAGCAAAAAAGGTGTTGTATCCTTTTGCAAATGGAGGTTCCTTCCCCTTCTAAAGTTCCTCCAGTTATGCCAGCCTTCTTGGATGCTTTTGCTTCTTCCTCATAGACCCCCTGATTCTCAGACAGATTTTACAAGGTGCCTGATGATTGTAAGTTCCTTTATAAGAGTCCTTCAGATGATCTAGTGGCTGTTTCCAGAGCTTCAGACAAGTCTTCATGCTTATGCCCTTCTGCTAAACTTCTTCCTTCTGATAAGGATCGCAAAATTCTACAGAGACTTGGTAAGAAGGTTTACATATCCTTGGCTTTAGCAATCAGAGCAATGAATTACCAAACCTGTGTCTATGTATTCCTTGGCTCTGCTTTCACAGGCTCTTGCTCAATTACCAGATTCTAAGGTTAAAATTCAGGTTTTGTCTCTCTTGGCATCTTCTTCACAAGTAGCTAGACATTCCATTAAGTGTAGCTATGATGCTGTTGAAGCACCCTCCAGAGCTGCTGCATCTGCTTCTGTACTTAGGAGACACTCCTGGTTGAGACTTCAGCCATTACCAGATGACATTAAAGCAAAACTGTTAGATGCACCTCTGGATAACTCTGCTCTTTTTGGCTCTGCAGCTGCCGATTTAAGACTCTGCAAGAGAAAGGAAAGGAACTTCAAGATTTGAAGCACCTGTTTTTCTCCTCTTCCGAATCGCCATAGGAATTTTCCTGTTAAATCATCTTTTCTTGTCTACTGCTTCTGCTTCTAGGCCTAGGAAATCTGTTAGGAGGCCCCCTCAACTCAAACCTACTGCTTCTACCCCTTCCACTCAGCAGCCTTTTCAAGCTAGGCCCAGCTCTCTGTGGTACCAGCAGCCTCTTCCATGTCATACTCCTCTGTCCCTTCATCTATCTCTCTCTCTTCAACTCGGACAAAGATCACTCAGGATTCTTGGGTTCTGTCTGTTGTCCTACAGGGTTACTTCATGACTTGGAAAACTCTTCCTCCCTTCTTGGGAATCCCACAGCCCCCTTCAAGTCAGCTGCATTTGTTTCCAGAGGGTCTATCTCAACTACTTTCTCAGGCACAATTCAAAAGGTGCCAATGGATCAGAGGGGAAAGGGGATTTACTTAAGAATGTCTTTGGTTCCCAGAAAAGATGGCCCATGGAGACCAATCCTAGATCTTTCCCACTTAAAATACTTTCCTTGAAACTCCATCTTTCTGCATGCTGTCCTTACAAACTCTTTTCCCTATGATTTCTCCTCATTCTTACATGACCTCTCTTAACACAAAAGATGCTTATATATACATATTCCCATCTAGCTTCTGTACAGGAAATGTCTTTGTTTCTTGGTGGTTCTTTGCACTTTCAGTTCTCTGCCTTGCCTTTTAGTCTTTAAACTGTCTCAGGGGTATCCACAAAGTGCTTGGTTCCAGTGATTGCCTTCTTGAGAGTCCAGGGTATTCAGGTATATACATACCTGGACGGTCTTCTCTTCCTGGCTCCTCTGCCAGACTAGTTGT
Organism: Protopterus annectens; assembly: GCF_019279795.1. NCBI lineage: Eukaryota > Metazoa > Chordata > Ceratodontiformes > Protopteridae > Protopterus > Protopterus annectens. The sequence goes on from NC_056730.1 coordinate 568,354,611, forward strand.
CTCAAACTCTAGAGGTGGTCATTAATTTTCTTCAAAGTCTATGGTTCACCATAAATTTCAAAAAATCCTTTCTGAATCCATCCCAGGACCACATCTACCTAGGGTGCAAGTTTAAGACAGACCTTATAATGTTTTTTCTTCCTATGGACAAGGTTCAGTCCCTCATTGCCTTTGTGGAGACCCTTCTACCTCTTCCATCCTTTACAGCAAGGAAGTTTGAGACTTCTTGGGTTCATGGACTCCGCAATTCCCAAACTGCCTTTTGCAAAACTCCACATGAGGAAATTTCAGTGGTTCCTAAAGTCAGTCTGGATGCAGCATGTTCACCCAGTTGATTTTGATTCCCCTCCTTACTTGCCCAAAAACAGAGTGCCTTTGGTGGATTCAACAGCTTTCTCTGAATCCTGGCCTTCCTTCTCTTCTGCCCCAGACGACTCAACATCTGTTCACAGATGTGTCAGACACAGGATGGGGAACAACATTTGCCTCCAAGAAGGTTCAGGGTCTTTGGTCTCCCTCTCAAAAGAGAGAGCATGTCAACATCAAAGAAATGGCGGCTGTCATTCTGGCTGTGTACAGGCTTTTCATCCTCTTTTTCATCCAGACCCTCTGAAAATATTTGCAGGCAACACCACTGTCCTCTGGTATATAAACAAGTGGGGAGACGAAGTCTTACATTCTTTGCAGGTTAGCTCTCAGGGCATGGTAATTAGCAATTAAGTACAATGTGACTCTTGCGGTTTATATTCCTTCCACTCAAAATTATGTGGCAGACACCCTAAGCAGCTCAGTGACTGAGTCCTTTGAATGGATGCTTCACAGATGTGTGTTTCTGGACTTGGTCCACCCATGGGGTACTTCTCTTCTGGATCTATTTGCTTCTCCTCTAAACAGACAACTTTCTCTATTTTGTGCTGGACTGGTTTGGAAGGTGGATGCCTCATCTTTCTCATGGAAGGGTATGTTTCTCTATGCATTCTCCCCTTTCCTCTCTTTCAGAAAATTCTGTTGAAAATTCAACAGGACAAAGAAAAAACTGGTGACTCCTTTTGGCCAAGATAGCATTGGTTCTCTCTTCTGCAATTAGCCAAGGGCAATCATCACAATTTACCCCACAGAGTGGACCTGCTCACACAAGACAAGGGATCCCTGCTTCATCCACATTTGTCAGTTTTACACCTGACTCTGTGGGTGATCAACTTTTGATTCCTTTTAGGCACCTTTATTCACAGGACGTGCTTAGGGTTTTGCAGGACGTCAGGAAACCAAATACGTAGAAATCTTACACATCCAAGTGAAAGAGATTTTCTATCTGGTGTCTTCCAAGAAAGTTGGATCAATTCTCAGTAGCTTTCCCAGTAGTTCTTCCTTACTTGTGCGAATTACTTAACAGCGGCATATCATATTCTTCTGTGAAAGTTCATTTGTCTACTGTTTCTGCATGTCTGTCATTATCTCTACCTTTAGCATACAGATGGGAGGTAAATCTTTTCCTTAAAGGCGTCCTACATATTAAACCTCCTAGGAAAACAGTTGCACCTCCTTGGGATTTGAACTATGTCTTAGAGAAGCTGACTGTGGCTCCTTTTGAGCTTGCAGCCTCAGCATTTTTAAAGTTTGCATTTGGAAGACTGTGCTTCTGTTAGCCTTGATATCTGCCAGGAAGGTTTCGGAGATTCAGGCTTTGATGGCTTCCCCACTTTTCTTGGTTTTCCACAAGGGATGGGGTTTCTCTGCATACCAATCCTTTTATGCCTAAGGTAGTTAATGAGGTCTCTCTTAATCAGTCTTTTCAATTGCCCACTTTTTTCCCTTCTCCTCAATCCTCCAGTGAGAGGATCTTGCATACCTTCTATGTACATAGACCACTTACATTCTGCTTGGATACAACTAAGGCTATTAGGAATTCTGATCAGGTTTTTGTTTCTTTTCATTCCAGGGCTCTGGGTTTGCCTGTCTCTAAGCAAACAGTTTCTTCTTGGATTTCCAAGGCTATTGTTTTTGTTTTGATTTCCATGGTAAATCTTTTGCTGAGCCAGTTAGGGCTCATTCTATTAGATCTGTGTCTTCCTCAAGGGCAATCTTTAAAGGTCTGGATGCTAATTAAATTCTGGAGGCTGCTACATGATCTTCTGTGCATAGTTTTACCAAACATTACAAAGCTGGACACTTTCAAGAGTAGGGTTTGCTTGGGCCGTTCTCCATGGCTTTGTTGAAAATTCTTCAATGCAAAGTTCCTCTGCACCTTCTTCCTCCCAGGGTGCCTACTAAGCTTTGGTATTCTCTCACATGTAAAGAATATTGCAACATTGAAAAGAAGGACATAGAATTGTTGTGTAAAATCTTACCATAACCATAGATGTCCTACTCTTCAATGTTGCAGTATTCTGTCCGTCCCACATTCCCTGTACATCTTATTCCTTTCTTGGATGGTTTTATATTGGTCCTTAGTTCTGGTGTTCCTCCTGGGGCATTTCAATTTTGAGGATGGTATGTGCAGATGTCCTTTTATGGCTAGCATTGTCAGACCCACGCATGCAACGTCCCACATACCTGCATTAGCTAGAAGCTGTTGTATACTGGCCGGACGTCTGGTCATTGGGTGGAGGACTTCCCACATGTAAATAATACTGCAACATAGAAGGAGAAGGACATCCGTTGTTATGGTAAGATTTTACACAACAGTTCTTTATATCTCAATCTCCTCTTATTTTTATTCTTTCAGAGATTAAAATAATAGTCTATTCCAGATTTTAATGTACCTCTCCTATATGCCCAAATTACTAATTTGCCACATTAAATAACTTCCCTCATTTTACTTTAATCTTTTTTATTCATCTTTCTTTTTTCCCCCTTAAATTGTAATTAAAATCTTTTATTTTAATGTTCAAATTTACTACTACATTATCTAAAAATTGTTGAAATAAATTGTCCCTCTGTAAGAGGTGTATGAGTATATAGCTATAAGTCTGTAAATTTTCCCTGCCACCTTAAATCTATAATGGTGAGTCTCCCCATCCTAACTAATTTAACATCCAGAATTTTCATCGTGTTTCTACATAAGATTGCTATACCTGAGCAATATTCATTACAAAAATTCCAGATTATCTTTCCATTCCATATTCTCTCTGTAATCTTTGTTCTTTTGCTAGAAACCTTGTGTTTTCTAACACAATTAAGTCTACATCACATTTTTCATACCATTCTAGAATTGTTATACTTTTATTTATATGTTTATATTTCTGACACTTACTGAAAGAATTAAGTTATTGGTTTCTCTATTCCATAACTTAATAGAAATCATCTTCTTAGCATACTGTTACTTTTTTTTCCATTTTCTTCTTTTAAATCTGTATTTTTAAATTTTTTTTTTTATCTTTTAATTTTTTTTACAAATATTTGATCTGATATTGTTAATCATCTTTCCATTCATCACTGATGGGTTCAGTTCCGAGCCCTCGGAACTGAGTCGGCCTTTTTATCAAGCTCGCACCAGCCAAAAACCTCTTGAGCTAAGTCTCTACCCAGAATGCACTTCTCCCTGTTACCTCAGATCTCTTTTGCTACATAACCGTAAAGCCTCATTTGTGTGGAAAATTTTGGATAGCTTCATATTTTATTAAGCAGAAAAAAGAACACACCTCCAAGTCATGCACTGTACCAAAACCAAAATTAAACCAAGTCCAACAAAAGAAGTCAGGTACAGTTCCACAGCTGAATGAACAAAATCCAAAAGTTCGTAAAAACAAAGAACTTTAATGTGGAAATAGATGAGGATGAGCGCTTTCAGAATTTAAAAATTGCTTCTTCAAATCAAAGAATGAAACTGAAAAACTTCACATATATATAACAATGAGTAAGTAAAACCAATTAAATAATTAACCTATTAAGACATCTCATTGAATCTTGTAATAGTGAGGTCAGCATAACCAAAAAACCCTTGTGCTTAAAGGCATGTGTATATATAGTTTACCTCTAAAATATATAATGCATAAAAAACACATATATATAAAAAATATATGTGAATGAATACATATATCTTAAACTTCTATTAAGTTCTGGCTTTAGGGGAGCAACATCATTAAGGCCAGAGCCCTTATGTGCTCTAGACCTTAAAATCCACCTGGTTTCATTGCGTTTAGTGTCATTGGTTAAATCACCCAACCTCATATCTTCCTTCACTGTTTCTATCACTTGAAATAAAAACTTATGTTGATTCCTCTCTTATGCTATATTCTTTGCTAATGCACTATATTCTAAGCCCTTATTGATGCAATATACATGGTCCCTTATTTGTTGTCAATGTCTGTTGGTTTTGACAGCATAAAATTTATTACAGCACACACAAATAGCTAAGTAAACTAAATTCTTCATGTTGCAGTTGGCTAAGATGTTGAACCTAAATTCTTGACCAGAATCAGGATGTATAAATACTGGATGTTCGAGTATGTAATGGCAAAAATTACATGCCCCACATTTTTTTGTACCTTTCATCCCATTATTTACCCCTTCATCGTTTACTTTAGGGTAACAAAGCTGTCTCCTCAAGGATTTTTTGTTCCTATAAATAAAAGAGGGCATCTTTCCTATAATGTCAGTTACATTCTCATCCATATGTAAAACATGCCAATGTCTGCGAACTATATCTTTAATAACATTAGCCTCACTACTGTATCTTAAAGTGAAAGAGACCTTTCTATTCCTAGAGTTTCGATTTTGCACATTGCCTCTATGGTGTGAAGATTAAAAAGGTTTACCCAAACCTTTCCTTTCTTTCTTAACTAACCCACTATTTTTTTGAATTTCAATACTATTATGTCCTCTATTCTCAAATTCTCTCCCAAGCCTGTCTAACTCCTTCTCAAAATCAGTGTCATCCACTGTTAGCCTAGAGAGACATAGCATTTGTCCCTTGACAACAGTGGGGAATATATGTCCTGTATGCATGTTATCTCAGTGCAAATATGATGGAACATAGCATTCCTTTCTGAAAACATTTGTAGAGATAGTATTGTAAATATTCCTCTCAATATGGATGTCTAAATAGTTAATACTGCTGGGAGAATACTCGGCAGTGAATTTCAAAAAGTCACTGCTAGAGTTCATCTGTTCTAGAAAATCACAAAACTCTTTCTCTGTTCCTTTCCATAGCAGAAATACGTCGTCCACAAAATGATGAAAGAATACTATGTTCTTAGGTTCATAGGTAGGTACTAGGCTATTGACCCTAGGGCCTATACAAGCCTAGCCAAAAATGTACCCTGGCTTTCGCCACCCAAGAAAATTATTTTCCTGTGCCCCTGTCAAGCAGAACCACAGAAGTGATCCCCGGGGTGAATTTCATATTACCCATCCAATCATCAAGATTTTTCTTGAAGAGTGCTAATGAGGACAAGGTTTAGGTCCCTAGAGTGCGTAGCTCGGAGGATTTGGGATTTCTTTAAGTGGAGCATGTCCAACAGCTCTGGGTTTGACATAGCTTTGTATGTTAGGCAGAGATCACCTCTGAGTAGGCGATATGCGACGGAGTAAAGCTGGAGTTTTTTGAGACTGTCTGTGTAAGGCATCTGCTTGAGGCCATTAATCCTCTTTGTGAGGTATTTTTGCGGCCTTTCCAGTTGTTGTAGATGTCTTGTGAGATACATACCAAAAGGGGTGTTGTACTCTATAATGGGTCTAATGAGTGATGAGTAGAGGGGAGCAATGACCTCTTTTTTTCTGGATGAGAAACCTTTTGTGATGAGGTGTGCCACATAGAAGGATTTCCTGACCACTTTGGCGATGTGATTATCAAAGGAGAGACTACTGTCCACCTGTGTCCTAAGGTCTCTTATCACACTTTCGGTGTTAAGTAGACTACCACCTATGTGGTAGTTCATGGGTACAGAATTTTTACCAAAGGGGATGACAATGCACTTTTTGGCATTGAGCTTGAGACCATGTCTTTTACACCAGGCATCTGTCTCAGTGAGGCCCTTTTGTAGGATGTCCACATCGTTAGAGTTTCAATTATGGCGCCTAGTTTCCAGTCATCTGCGAATTTAGTTAGCCAAAGACCTTCTGTGTTAGCATGTACTTCAGAGAAGTAGATACCAAACAGGAGAGGACCCAGGACTGAACCCTGCGGTACTCCACTTGTCACTGGTCTGAAGTCTGATTTGGAGTCTGCTACTTTCACAGTGTGGGTTCTTTCAGTAAGCCAGTTGGCAACCCATCTTGTGACATAGGGATTTATACCTAGTTTAGTGAGTTTATCTATAATTCCAGAGTGGGGAAAAGTGTTGAACGCCTTGGCGAGATCTAGATAGGCTGTGTGAACCACCTTACCCTCATCTATGGCTTTGGTGACTACTTCAAAGAAGTCTATCAGGTTTAGGAGACATGATCTGCCTTTTACAAACCCAAACTGTGTGGGGTCCAGGGTTTGGAGATCTCCAATATCTTTGTTTATGAGTTCCATGATGATACGTTCCATGGCCTTGCAGACAAGGCTCGTCAGGCTAATGGGGTGGTAGTTCTTGGGGTCCGCTGTGCCTCCCCCCTTATGGAGTGGGATAACTGTTGCGGTGCGCCATTCAATGGGCACAAAGCCTGAGGTGAGGCTATGATTGAACATGGTACTTAGGCGGGGTGCCAGTTCATTCTGTAGTTCATGTAGAAGGCAGCCTGGGATGTTGTCAGGTCCCATGGATGCTGTGTTCTTGGCTTTGGGGAGTGAAGTTTTTACCTGTGCAGCCGTGATTACAGGAACTTTGCATTCTTCCGGTATAAAGATGGGCCGTTTAGGGGGTGAGAGGGGGGTAAAGTTAGCACTGAAATTATCTGCCAGGATATTGGCAATATCAGTTGGCTCTGTATATTTAGTGTCATTGTGCTGCAACTCAGAGAAGATCTGAGTGTTGCCATTGAGATTTTTGACATAGCTATAGAATTCTTTGTGGTTGTCTTTAGAATCAGTAGCAATTTTGTTTTCATAACTAGCTTTGGAGGATTTTATGAGGGATCTCAGCTTCTTACTGAAGCTGACCAGGGAGTTCCTCCAATCGTGGGATTTTGCTATTTTTTGCAACAGTTTCTTTCTTCTGTTGTAGAGTTTGTTTATGGCAGAAGACCACCAGATTGGATTCCTTTTTTTGGAGGATAGCATCTTGGTTCTGTTAGGGAGAGGACGATCCATGCACTCGTGTAAGTGCTTATAAAGTGCATTTGTGTAGGATTCAGCAGTCGTACCTCTATTGTCCATCTGCATGGGTATCATGAAGTTTGCCACTTCTGTCTTAAGAAGCGTGAAGTTCTTCCCTAATAAACACTTAATGTGCTGGAATTCCCATTCTGCCATAACTAGGTTGGCATAGCTATTGGCACAAGAAGTACCCATAGCTATACCAGTCAACTGTAGGTAATACTCCTGATCAAAAATGAATACATTGTGTTCCAATGCCATTTCTAGTAAGAAACAAATAAAATCTGTTTGTTGCATATTATAATCGCTATTCCTAGCAGTAAAAGCTTTCATCACTTCGATCCCTTGTAAATTAGGGATCACAGTAAACAAGGATATTACATCCATTGTTACAAACAAATCAAAAGTACGATGTTCAGCAACCTTCAGATATCCATGCAACTCCTCTAGGAACTGCTTGCCATCTTTTAGTACTAAATCATACTTATCTAAAACTGGTCTCAGCTGTTTTTCAATATAAATGGAAACGGTTCGGTTCACCAGCCAGCCCCTGATACAATAGGTCTAAACCTAGGGGTATAGGGCTCTTTATGTATTTTGGGCAAACCATATAAGTTGGTTCCGCTATGAAATACTGGAACATTTCCTTAGAAATAATACCCTTTTTCAAAATCTCCATCAATGCTTTCTGAATTTCCCCTTTCATATTATTTGTAACATTTCCATTTATCTTTTTATATATGCATGCATCATTTAACATACCTCTAATAGTGGCAAAATAAAAACTCCTATTTATAACTACCACTAGACTGTTTTTGTCAGCTGGTCGGATAACTATTCTGTCATCATTTTGTAGTTTGAGCCATTTGCTCATCTGAAGTCATATTCACAAATTTCCTGCTCTACCTATTCCCATATTGCATCAATAAGGGCTTAGAATATAGTGCATTAGCAAAGCATATAGCACAAGAGGGGAATCAACATAAGTTTTTAATTCAAGTGATAGAAACAGTGAAGGAAGATATGAAGTTGGGTGATTTAACCTATGACACTGAACGCAATGAAACCAGGTGGATTTTAAGTCTTAGAGCACATAAGGGCTCTAGCCTTAATTATGTTGTTCCCCTAAAGCCAGAACTTAATAGAAGAAGTTTAAGATGATATGTATTCATTCACATATATTTTTTATATGTATATGTTTTTTATGCATTATATATTTTAGAGATAAACTATGTATACATGTCTTTAAGCACAAGGTTTTTTGATTATGCTGACCTCACTATTACAAGATTCAGTGAGATGTCTTAATAGGTTAATTATTTAATTGGATTTACTTACTCATTGTATATATAAGAAGTTTTTCAGTTTCATTCTTTGATCTGAAGAAGCAATTTGTAAACTGTGAAAGCGCTCATTTATTTCCACATTAAAGTTCTTTGTTTTTATGAACTTTTGGATTTTGTTCATTCAGCTGTGGAACTGTACCCAACTTCTTTTGTTGGACTTGACATTTTATTAAGCTATTAGTTTTTCTAGTGTATTTTCTTCTGTCTGACCTTGTTTTTTTCCTCTCGACCCATAGTTACCATTGGTACACTTTCAAGTACCATTGTTGGTACGTCCTTTCCTCCCTTACTCTTGTGGTATTTCATCAATACCATAGTTGGTATTGTTTAACCTGTTAGCTGACTTTTATTCAGGTCTTTCCCTTCTTTTCTCTGTTATACCAGAGTATTGTTATATTTGTGACTTTTTTGTGGTGTTTTTTCTCTATCAAGATGTCTGATAAGGTTACTTCAGGTTTTAAGCACTGTACTTCATGTAAGGGCAAGTTCCCTAACAGTGATTCTCATGATGACTGTGTATACTGTTTGGGAGTGTCCCACCTTTCGGTGCAGTGTCTATGTGACGTTTATCAGAGTTTCAGTCAACGCAGTCTTAATGAATGCAAAAAGAGTCATTCTGAAAGGGTTACTCAAGTCTCCCTTCTCAGAGGCCATTTCTGCGATGGAGGTCTCAACCCCTCCTTCTAAGGACAAAAAGAGATCCCACTATCTTCCTTCTTCACCATCGGATGATCAGAGCAAGCCTGGGAAATTAAAGGTCCTGAAGTTATCTTCGGAGCATAAATTAGCCTCCTCGGCTCTGACCATTTCAAAACCTTCAGTATCGGTGCCAGTTTCGGCACTGGTGCTGCCTCTGGCACTGATGATAGACCTTACTATGCCTAATTCGACTTAGGCTCCTGTGGTCCCTTCGGCTGAGGTCACACCTTCGACTACGCCATTAGTTTCCATTTTGAAACCGACCGTTTCGGCTCCGTGTGCCACTTCGGCAATGAGCGTTGTACCAACCCCACTGGATTTGACCCCTTTACTTCCAGCCTTGAAACTAGAGACTTCAGTGCCAGCAGACCTTGCACCACAGATCCGATACTCCCCTCCGTAGATCCATTTCTGGGCCAAGTGTATAGCCCCTTTATTGAATGTCCTGACTCTCCGTCTGGCGTATCCACTAGATCCAACAGGAGCCTTTCTGAACATGACGTGGTGCATCTTGTAGACCAACTGTTGTTAGCTAGGGGGATTCCCTCTCTTTCTAAGACCCATCCACCTGCAGGACTTGGGTTACCTTATCCATGGACTCCATCTTACATTCCTCCTTTAACCATCTTGGTTTCGAAGCCTTGTCCTCCGACAGCTTTCTTGGAATCTATCACCTCGGCGCCTACGGTGCATCTCACTCTGGCTCTGAGTTTGTCTCTTTGGTTCCCACTGAACTGGTCCTTCCTCAATCTGTAGATTGGGAGACGGGCGTTTCGGCCCGGGGTACGGAGCCACCTCTCTCCTCGGTTCCATCCTTGGTGCCGATAGCTCTTTCCGCGCCGATCCTGCTTGGGGCTCCATCCGTGGGGGTGGGTTCATCGGAGCTGGGTGTGACCTGGGTGTGTAAAAATAAGAAAATCACCAATTCCTTATATGTACATAGCACTAAATGTCCAGAATTTAAAAGATTTTTATTTTTTGCTATAGACAGGATCCCAGGAAACATTAATAAGGGAGGGGACATTAATAATTTACTGGAAGTTAAAGAATGTCTGTGGCAACTTAGACTGAATGCCAGTAACACACTAGGCATTAATGAACACATCTCTATTTCCAGTATTTTAAAATATAAGTCCTATTGTATTTGAAATTATTTCATACAAACGTTGTCCTGCATTAAGTTTACATTGAATGCATTGTATTTTTAAATTGTATATATTTTTGTAATTTATTCAAAACAAGTTTTTTTGCTGGTGGAGTATTATTGTATATATATTCATTTTTTAATATTATTATTTTTGTTATGAACTTTTTTTAAGATTTATCAGATATTTTTAAATGTATTTGAAAGGAACAAGGAGGCGTTGAACAACCTATTGAACTACTTATTTAATTTTAATTAGGTAGGAAGATGAATTTATTGAATGATTGGTTTAAAGTTTATTGGAAGTGGTATAAAATGGAATGAGTTTTTATGTAATGGTACTCTGAAGATACCCACGGAATGGATGGGTGAAAGCGCTTAGTGTGCGTCTGTTAACCTATTTATGTATTAACTGGTACTATCGTTTTTACGGAATTACCTTGGAGGTTTATTTCTTAGTTTTATTGTTCACGTCATTTTTGTGATACCTGTCTTTAATAACTGAATCTCAAGTCAACTCAGGCCAGTCTCATGTGGTATGAGTGAAAATAAATTACAAACATCAATGGTAACCAAAAATATGTCAGTGTAAAGTTGGACCATGTTTAGTTTTTCCAAAAAATGCCAAGAATCCCTACAAATATACTCAAAGCACCCCAAACCTTTTTGCATATGTGAATCCAGAAACCTACTCATGAAACAGGTCTTGCCCGCTTACCATCAGCTATGGGTATGAACTTTGGATTATTCAGCCCTTTGTGAATTTTAAGGATGCCAAATATATTACACACCATAGGATAGTCATTCCTTATAAATCTGTATTGGTCCTCATTCAAAATGAGTCTCATATCAATGGTTCAATTCATAATATTACAATCATTGAGGGAACTTTCCTCATAAACATCCTCCATTAATAAGGCATTGATGGCATTGGAATAATCACTAGAATTCATTATCACTAAGCCACTGCCCTTCATGACACGAATACTTTGATCCTTCACAATTGCCATGAGTAACTGATACTCATCTTTAGTTAAATTGTATTCAGGAACCTTTTTTACAGTCCCTAACTGCTTCCTAATATCATTCTCATGAACTTTCTCATAAATACCAATACAATTTGTGGTTGGTGGATTAAATATACTTGGCTTTTTTAATAACGATCCCCCATCATAATTTTGAACATCAACAAATCACATTTTGCAAGTAAGCTTTCGTACAAATAATTTAAGCTGTATAAGTATTTGTGCCATGTTGCCCCTCCTACTTGGAACAAAAGTTAAACTTTTTGATGCAAATTAGCCTGCTGTGGAATTAAAGACCTGCTGGAATAATTGTATATTTTAAAATCACCACTCACATTAGTTATAATATGTAGTACTAAGTATTTTTCATTCAACAAAGCAATCAAAACATCCAGCTCGTCTTGCTCATTACTAATATCTATGGCATCATATTCCTGTTCAAAGCTACAAAGTTCTTCACTCAAGCCCTCAAAATCTACATTACTAAATAAAAATCCTGATTTAACATTTTTTTCACCAATGACCATATCAGGAAATACACATTGCTGCTCACCTTCACAACCCCCCTCAGTTATACTTTCTCAAACTGCACCAAACTTTAAAAGTCTTGACTGCATATTGTTGACATTCTCCTGGCTGACACTGTTAAGGTTAAAAGTACTTACAGCTGAAGATTCATTAATCGCTAAGCCCATCAATTCCTCCTGCGATAATTCCGACCCCTCTGCGTCTTCAATCTTGCCCGCTGTAATCCCTCTGTCCGTCCCCCGAAAGATGGGGCTGCTGCTGTTCTCTTTCTCTCAGTCGATCGGAATGCCATAAATTGCCGCCATTCTATGCCTGTTTCCGCATTTCCTAGTCTTGAAATACATTACGTGATGATGTCACAGCCTCCTCTCTAACCCCCTAATTGGCTTTGATGTTGCCGTTACCATGGTTCCCGGGTGAATACGGATACACCCTCCCTTTTTGGTATTCATTTAGATCCCTTTTTATCTTATTACATTTATGAACGAATATTTCAGAGCTGAAATTGTCCACTTTGTTGAAAATATTAGAGTAATTTGTTTGAAACCGCTCAAACAAGTCATTTTTAATAAATTCATTATTGTCCTCCAAAACTTTTGTTAAACCATCCAATGCTCTCATGTTGTATTTCAGCATTATTATAATTAAATCCATCCCTACCTTATCAAAAAACTTCCTTCAGCTTATCTGGGTTGCCTTCAGCCCCATTTGAATATTTCCACTTTCTCGGTCCCTGTGGGACTTGCTGCAACTCAAGATTCCTCTCCAGGTATGAATTTTCAAGGTGAAGCCTTTTATAAGCGGTTAAGTCTTTTTCTAAAAAACAAGCCTATCAGTCAATGATGCATGTCTATGTTGCCCAGCATTACCGGAGACCGGATCCTCACGAAAGTTCAAGTCATTGGCCCTCCAAGCGGTAAAGTCCACTCCGGCTCCTCTTCAATCACTCCCCCTTGGATCAACCACATTAACTTCTTCCACTGACTGGTTAGCCTGGGAGCCCCTAGTACCTTGTGTTAAAAGTAAACCCAAGCTACCAAAAATACTTGGGAGATCCATTTTGCTTATCAACCAAGGACTTTATCTGGGTTGTGTGCATTGCGAGCTGCTGGTTAATTTGCTGCAGCAGCTCCATTATATCGCCACTAGCTGCGGATCCTTCCATACTGCAGAAGATAAACCAGATAACAAACTGCCTCCAAACTCCACAGTCCACATACTTTGTCCAAAAAACACTTCACACCAGCTTGTCAGAACCAGTACAGCTTTATTCACATAAAACACACACTGGTTTAGTGCTTTCTTCCCTACTGAAGGGAATTCTTCAGAACAATGCCATTTCCATAACCCAGTCCTTTTATACAAAACCACACCCAATTTAATGAATGAATAATGCCTAATCAACCCATGGGTGCATAACAAATGCCTAAAATACATATTGAATTCACACCACCACATCAAAACACAACATAAGAAAATACCTTTTTATTGTTAATACATTAAAAATAAATATATGTAATGGCATAAACACAACTTATGCCATTACCCTAAAATATGCTTTAATTTCAGTATACAAGCAATATTTACATTTTCATTGATACCAGGTGGTTGGGTGGCATTTAACCTAAGCTACCACCTTAACTCACAGATGTCTAGCAGCACATCAAGCACCCTCCCTTGAGTATCTTTAATCAGCTGCTGCAAAATTAAAAATCTGGTCCTTATTCTCAAATACCTTGCTTGACCCCTTCATGTCTTCCTTTTTGAATGCTCCCATCGAAGCTTCGTACCTTTTTGGCTCCAAAATGAAGGACATGCTAGCCAGGTGCGAGCAATACTGAAAGACCCTGTCTGCCATAGGCCTACTGTTTTCCAGCCCTCAATGTACCTTCTCCAGGAATCAGAGGAGTGGAAAGATGTAGCATAAGAAATCTCAGGGTTCCTTCCGTGCTGCACATGGTGATGATACTCCCAGAGGCGGGGGGGGGGGGGTAACAATTCTGGAAGATGCCCGTATAGAGGCAGAGAGAGTCCTCATAATCAGGACTCCAGGGATTCCTTCTCTGGACAGCCTTATGTGCTGCTGAGGAGCAGCCCGATTGCTTGCCTCTGGAAGCAGTCGGGGGGTCATTTCTCTCTGCACCAAGCTGCCTGGCAGTCCATCACCATCAGTTGTTGGGTGCAGAGCATTATCACCAGAGGTTACACCATTCCCCTTTCTTGTCAGCCAAATTTCCCAAGAAAACTTCCTGATGTTCCAGCCAGTCAAAGGGAAGAAGCAGCTTCAGAGATTATAAAGCTGTCTTAAAAGTGTCATCCAACCAGTCCCACCAGACCAGCGTGGATCTGCGTTTTACTCAAGATTCTTTGTGGTGCCAAAAAAGACAAGGGACTGGAGACCCATTTTGGATCTCAGCAGCTTAAACAAGTCTATCACCAAACCAAATTCCGGATGGTCACGGTTTAGTCCATTCTCCTCTTTTTAAGAGAAGGCGATTGGATGTGTTATATAGATCTCCAGGATGCGTATTACCACATCAAGATGGACAAACGCTCCAGGAGTCTGCTTCGCTTCCAGCTAGGAGCCAGTCATTATCAGTTCTGTGCCCTGCTGTTTGGTCTCTCTACAGCCCCCAGAGTGTTCATGAAATGCATGGCAGTGGTAGCAGCTCACTTGAGACTAAAAGGATTCTGGGTGTTTCCATATCTGGACGACTGGCTCCTTACTGCCCCCACCGAGCATCTTCTGGTAACAGCACTGCATTATACTCTCTCTCTTGCAAAATTGTTGGGAATAACGATACATTTGGAGAAATCAAACCTTGCCCCCTACAGAGTTCATTGGAGCAGTGTTCAGTACTCAGTCCTGTCTGGTATCATTCCTAATTCACAGACTCCATCGATTGAGGCTTCACCTCTGGGTGATTCTTTCACAAACAACAGTTTCTGCAAAGGAACTTCTTCAGGCCCTAGGTACTATGGCAGTGTCAATCCCAATAGTGCCTCTTGCAAAGCTACACATGCAGATTCTGCAATGGGTCCTTCTGTATCAATGGTTCCCAAACTGTCACCCCCTCATTTACCAGATTTGAATAGCCAACTCCTGCAAACAGGACCTGCTTTGGTGGATGAGGCCAGACGTAGAACTTTGGAGTCATCCATTTCAATCTCTGCCCACAGCCATTGTGACCACGGATGCTTCCCTGATCAGGTGGGGGAGGCATTTCCTGGGAAAGCCTGTCCAAGGCACATGGTCCACCTCAGAGGCCCACCTGCATATCAGTGTTTGGAACTGAAAGCTGTGCTGTTGGCATTGCAGGCCTTCCATTCGGCTCTCCCTTCTGGGACAATTGCAAATCAATCAGGCAATATGTCAGTGGTCTGGTATATCAACAAACAAGGGGAAACCAAGTCCTATCCCCTATGTCAAGAACCCATGAGAATCTGGCAGTGGGCAATAGCTTCCAACAGCTTTCTAATAGCAATGCATATCCCAGGGAGCTCCAACGAGATTGCGGACAAGCTGAGCAGATGCATCTTCATGCCTCACGAGTGGTTCCCTCAACCCCGAGCTGACGTCAGCAATCTTCAGCCACTGTGGCCAGCCCTTCTGCAATCTTTTCGCCTCCCCATTAAACACCAAATGCAACAGCTATTTCACACTACTTCCCCTGGAAGGGGAGTCACCGAGGGATGCTCTGATCCATGATTGCCCTACGGGACTTCTTTATGCTTATCCTCCCATCCCTCTGATCCCACAATTTCTAAAGAAAGCTCTTTGGTTGAGATGCAAGGTGATCCTCATAGCCCCATTCTGGCCTGGAAAAGTTTGGTTCCCCTTCCTTTGGCCTCACCTAATATACCCACTGTGGATTCTGGACCCTCTCCCAGATTTAATTACTCACCCCCAAGGGTTGAGTCACCCAAGTCTGTCCAGTCTCAAGCTGACAGCTTGGTTTCTCCACTTCCACTAGTAGCCAGGCAAGCTAATCTCTCCTCGCCTGTTGGAGACATCATTCTGGTCTCTCATAAACCATCCACCAGAAGACTATACCAGGATAAATGGAAAAGATTCTCCATCTGGTCCAAGGATAAACATGTTAGACCCATATTCGGCTCCAGTTACTACAGTGCTTCAGTATTTGGCTAAGTTTTTTGATAATGGAGCCTTAGCCTCTACCAAGGGTACATCTAGCGGCAATCTCCAATTTCCACAATGGTATAGATGGCACCCCTCTTATCTCTGTGTACATTTGCAAGGCTTTCCTCAAGGGAACTTCTCATATCATGCCTCCTGTCAGACAGCCCGAGGAACCATAGAACCTCACTCGTTCTTCAGTCTTTGACTCAGAAACCTTTTGAACGTGCTGCGAAGTGTGACCTAAAGTTTTTGTCTTGGAAATCCTTGTTTTTGGTTGTCATCACGTCTGCCAGAATAGTCTCAGAGCTGCAGGCTTTGTGTATTAAGAGGCCCTATCTGGACTTTCATAAAGACAGAGTATCATGAATCCAGCCTTTCTCCCCAAAGTTGTTTCTGAATTCTCCATAAATCAGACCATTGACCTACCAGTGTTCTGTCTGAATTTTTGCCAATAGTGGAGAGTACTGCCTTCACTCTTTAGACATACATAGACAATTGAGATTTTTATGTAGACAGGACCAAAACCTATCCATAAATCTGAACAGCATTTCAGCTCCTCTTCTGGGCCCAGAATGGGAGAGGCTTTTTCCAAGGTTATGTTATTAAAATGGCTAAGGGACTGCATACGTTTCATCTATTCCCTCAGTAATAAACCTATGCCAAAAGTTAAAGCTCACTCCACTAGATCTATGGCAACATCTGTAGCTTTCCATTCCAGGGCTTCCATGGATGACATCTGTGCAGCAGCTACTTGGGCTAAGCCTCATACCTTTATCAATCATTACAAATTGGACTTGGTCTCCAGAGGGAGAGCTGCCTTCGGCTCAGTGGTACTCCGGAATGTTTTTCCATACAGGCCGCCCATGGACCTCAAGGTAGCTTGGGATTCTGTCCCATCAGTGATGAGTGGAAAGACGATTAACATCAGATAAAGAAGTTATGTCTTACCATAACATTCCATCTGTGTTGTTCATCTTCTTTCATTCATCACTTCCCAACTTCCTTCCCCCTCCAAAGTCTCCTGCGGGATGCTTTGGGTCTAACTGGTGCCCTGGGGTAGTTGCGCAGAAGTGGCCTCGGCTTTATTTCCTTTTCTCTAGCAAACTCGATCTGAGGTAACAGGGAGAAGGGAATTCTGGGTAGATACGTAGCTTGAGAGTTTTTTGGCTGGCCCGAACTTGGTAAAAAGAACTACTCAGTTCTGAGGGCTCGGAACTGAACCCATCAGTGATGAATGAAATAAGATGAACATCACAGATGGAACGTTATGGTAAGACATAACTTCTTTTTTTACCTTTTACTAATTTTCAACTTGTATCTTCTTCATCATTGACCTCTAAATCTATTTCTGTTTTATCTTCATCTTTTTTGTTGCCATCCTTTTCTTTTTATACATTTTCTGTTACCTTTATTTCAATTTATTTATTCTGCACCTTATTTTCTGTTTCATTATTTTTCCTTCACAATTCACTCATGTATGTCCATTTTTTTTACATTTATAGTATTCAAGTTCACATTTATTTACATCATGTCCAGTTTTTATACATATAACATTTTTTATCATAACTGTTCACTACATGTCCTTCTGTACCACAAAGATGTTCTTGTTTTTTCCGGAAATTTACCACATCCCTATTACAGTCAACATTTATAATACCTGGGATGTGTAAAATTTTTTCATTTTTCATTTTCAAAACAACATTACAATCCCATGCCCCAGTCCATAACCCACAATTGTCAAACACTTTAGAAACATCCTCACTTCTTTACAAACACTCTTTCAACTTCTGATGTCCTTCTATATTACTGTTGCAGTATTCCTAACAGAAAGGATCACCTGCCAAGGACAGCCCAACGTCTGGCCAGTATATTAAAGCCTTTAGTACTTATGGGGCTGTATTTCACACATAACACTCCTCATGCAGGGCATTGGGCATAAATGTGACTTTTAGGTGCGCACACTCAAAACTTATTTGCCTCCAGTCCAAATGCCATCATTGAACGTCGGTATAAACATCTTTCTTCTTTCCTGATTACCAAGCCACTTTTTCAGATAAGTGCCTCATTGAGGTTTCTCCTTATCTTGTTTTTTCTTTAGTATTGTTTGGTTTCATGTCATCCAGAAAGGGAGCATGTCATTGTGGGAAGCAGATTCCCCATAAAGAGCGTCTCAACCAGTGTCTGTTTTGTGTGGGTGCTTCCCACGACTATATGCAGTGTTCTGTCTGCCAGGCTTTTGTCCCTAGGACCCTACATAACCATGTGTTCTTATCTATTTACCTTGAAAATCAACTTCTTAAACTGCTGGTTCAAGGTGGTATGGCCAAGTTTTCCTGTCCCAAAGAATGGCCGTCTGTCAAGAAAAAAGAAAAAAAACTTTGGTCTGATATGGCTGTTGTCCAGCCTCCCCTAACATCTCTCTTGAGACTAGTGAAAGCTTAGGCGATTGTCCAGTGGTTGCTTTGTACGCCTCTTCCATGTCCATATCAGAGGCGGGCTCACATATCCTTGGAGGCTTTACAAATGTCTGCTCCAGACATTGAGGGGGAATCTTGGCTGATTATATCTGCGGGACTGAGGGGATTCGACAGATTTTAGTGAGAAAGGAGATTCCCACTATGTTTGAGTGTCACCAAGGGTCTAACCCATCTATGGTGTTTTGTGTTGATGTCCCACAGAAAAGAAACAGAAAACCAAGCAGATTTCCTCTGCAGTTAACGATCCGCAGTGAGAATGGTAGGATTTTACCCAGGGGTTGTTTAATGCTTTAATGGCTTTAAAGCCTCCTCAAGGGATGTCTGTGCCTACCCCTCCTGGTCTTCCACTCCTCTTTAAAGACCTAGGGACCTGGATTCCTCTGATGAGGATCATCATTCTTAGGAAAAGTCCTTGGCCTACTCTTCTCAAAATCGTTCCCCAAGGACATCGTTTCAGAGGAAGAGGATTCTATTAGTCCAGATTCCCCTTAAGAGGAACTTGACACGGATACCCATATCATGGAATTCTTTAAGTGGAATGCTCTCATGTTTCTTACATTCAGAAAAGGTATTATGAGTTCCTTCAGATGGCGTCTCCTAAACCTTCAGCTGTTCCCCCTGTTCTAGTTGCCATCCTGGTAGTTATCTTTTCAGCAGCTTGTATAGCCCCTGATTCTCAGCCCCAAGCTTCCAAGAAACTGGACAGATTTTACAAGGTGCCTGATAATGTTTGTATAAATGCTTTCCTGCTTATTTTTCTGTAGTGTCTGTCTTTTCTGACAAGCCCTCCAGGCTGTTGCTCTCTACCAAGCTGCTTCCTTCAGACAAGGATATTAGGCCATGGAGAGGCTTGGTTATCTTTTATGTCTATTAACTACCAGACTCATATGACCAGCAACATCTTGGCCCTCCTTTCTCAGGTAATTTTTGATCTTCCAGACTCGGGGAAAGCTTCTTTTTTTCCTTTTAGGGTTCCACCTCTGAAGTTGCCCGCTACTCTATCAAGTTGCTTCATCCAGGGTTGCTGTATTTGGTTAGGTTATGAGGTGTTACTAATGGCTTCATCTTCAGATGTTTCCTGATGACAGTAAGGCCAAACTACTGGATGCTGCTTTAGGTAATAACACTTTTTTGGTGCTGCTGTTACTGAACTCTTTAAGTCTCTCCAGGATAAGGGCAAGGCCTTGCAGGAGTTGAAACATATTTTTGGTTCTCCTATTCCAAAGTTTCAAAGGCATTACCCTTCCAAATCTCCTTTTGTTTGCAGGTATGTTGTCCTCCACCAAAGGTAAAAAGAGTTCCAGATGTGTGTGCCGTGCTATGTCTAGTCAAACTCCTACTTCCCAGAAACCTACTTTTTAGGACAGACCGGGTTCTATTTAACAGTTTGCTTCCCCTTTCCGTCGTCCATGTTCCTTTATCTCACCATCTTTCTCTGTCCCTTCCAAACTGGTTAAGAATCGCAACAGACCCTTGGGTTCTATTCATTATCCACCAGGGTTTTCATGGTTTGAAAATCCCTTCTGCCCCTTTTTTGGAGATCCCTCAACTTCCTCGGGAACAACTTTCTTTTTTCCCTCAACTTCCTCGGGAACAACTTTCTTTTTTCCCAGAGGTGCTTCATTCTCTTTTGGTCCAGTGAATCGTTCATGCTTTTCCCCCTTCCTAGGTAATTTGGTCAAGTTATGACTAGTATAATTAAAAATTTTGAACCCTTTGTATTCATAAAGTATATCACAATTGTCATCTAGTGGAACTATCTCGTCTTCTTCCCCACTTTTTTCCATCCATAATTGGTGTCCAAATGTCCTGAATGTCCTGGATCTGGTGGAAAGGTACTCCTGCTCACTATTCTTTCTGACCTCCTGGGGAGAAAAAAATGACCCTCTTCCCCTCCAAAAGAGTCCAATTCATCCAGTGGTCTATGTCTAGTACTTTCCTCAACTTCTTGATAAATATTGTCTGAAGGCTTATCAGACACCAAACTATTTACTCGAAATTCTCCTTTATCATAACCTTTGTGGACATAGCCTTGTGTTCTGTTACCTCTTTTAAAAGGACCTACATACACTTTTTCAATTTCATATGGTTTTTTATCTCTGTAAAATTTCTTTTGTTTTGTAAAATAAATATCTTGTATTTTTTTCTCAGTTTTTATCAAAATGTTGTCATATAAACTCTGATATTCAGAAAACAATAAATCATTAGTAATATCAGCATTAAGTTTGCTTATTTCTGCAGTCAGAGTCTGTAAAAGTGCTTCATTACATTTCATCATACATTTAATTAGACCCAATCCACAAGTGATTTTTATGTATGTTTCTTTAAAAGTTGATTGAGTGCAATTAACTTGATTTGAATGAGTGTATTTAAGTTGTAATTTGTACCAGTGCTTTTATCTGATGAAGTCTAGTCATTAGACGAAAGCGCTTATCCTCTGTGCTTTGTGAATTTTATAAAGACTTTTTAACCTACGTGGAGTCCAGGACTTTTTTGATATTATATTTGGTTGAATTGTTACAATTTATTACACCTATTTTGACTTCGGCTCCTATGGCCACTTCGGCTCAGGGCACACCTTCAACTACACCATTAGTTTCCATTTTGGAACCGACTGTTTCAGCTCCGAGTGCCACTTCGGCACCGAGCGTTGTACCAACCCCACTGGATTTGACCCCTTTACATCCGGTCTCGAAACTAGAGACTTCAGTGCCAGCAAACCTTGCACCATGGACCTGATACTCCCCCCTCCATAGAACCATTTCTGGGCCACGCATATAGCCCCTTCATCGAATGTCCTAACTCCACTAGATCCACCAGGAACCTTTCTGAACACGACGTGGTGCATCTTGTAGACCAGCTGTTGTTAGCCAGGGGGATACTCTCACTTTCTAAGACGCATCCACCTGCAAGACTTGGGTTGCCTTATCTATGGACTCCATCTTATACTCCTCCTTTGATCATCTCGGTTCCGAAGCCTTCTGCTCTGACATCCTTCTTGGAACGCATCTCCTCGGTGCCTATGGTGCATCTCACTCTGGCACAGAGTTTTTCCTTTTGGTCTTCGGTTCCCGCTAAACCGGTCCTTCCTCAATCTGGGGATTGGAGGACAGGCACGTTGGCCCGGGGTATGGAGCCACCTCTCTCCTCGGTTCTATCCTTGCTGCTGATAGCTCCGTCTGCGCTGATCCTGCTTGAGGCTCCATCCGTGGGGGCAGATTCGTCAGAGCAGGGTGTGACCCCGGTCCCGAAGTTGTCATTTTTGATTCCGGGCTCCTGTCCCTCTTCGGGCGGGCGTGCCTTCCACGCGATGGAGAGGGCTCTTGCTTCTGACAGCACTGCTTCGATGTCGGAACCCCAGTTTTCACCCCCTGAGCTAAAGCTATCACAGACCACCCCCCCGGGATACCGGGTAGAGACGCCGCAGGACACCCCTGTTCAGGGTACCCACTCTTCCGAGTCCTCCTCAGAGACCCTCACAGAGGAGCCCCTCAAAAGAATTTGTGCAAGAGGAAGCACGTGGACTCACCCAAGGAGTCCTTAATGGAAGACATAGATTACGATAATGGTGAAGGGTCCCCACTGTCACCTCCTGATGATGCCTCCTTCGGAGACATCCTGGAAATGTTGAAGCAGAGAGGTGACAAAGTCCCCCAACCCTTCTTCTGAGGAGTCCGTGTTCCTGCAAGCTTTTCGCACCCGCTCTTCTACCTCTTGGCTGACCCCACCTACTGACAAGCTTGTCCAGGTCGTTATGCAGCGTGCTTGGAAGAACCCTGATTCCATTGAGGCGATCCCTCGAACACCAGGCAAAATTCTTTCCCCTCCCGTGGAGAACCCGCATTTGTCCAAAGGGTTACTAGTTGATGCTATGGTAGTGGCGGTGGCCATGAAAAAGGACTTGGCTGAGGAAAGTCCTGCTGTCCACCCACCCAACAGGGAGTCCTGGGTGGTGGACAGACTTGGGAAGCGTGTTTTTGCATCAGGGATCTTTGCCATACGGTCCCTGAATTATTTGGCACATTTTACGAGGCTCCATAGGGACTTGATCTCTGAACTCTCTAGGATGCTCGCAGGACAGTTCTCTGACGAGGTCAGGGATAAAGTGGCCTCGCAGCTCGCTACCCTGGAATTGATATCAAACTCATCCATGAGGTTGCTGTCACACGCAACCGAAGGGGCGGCTAGAGCAGCGGGTTCGGGCATTGTTATGAGGCGTCATGCCTGGATGCGCATTTCTGATTTTGTGCACCCCTTCAAGTCTTCCTTTCTGAATGCTCCCATCGAAGCTTCGTTCTTTTTTGGCTCCAAAGTAAAGGACACTCTAGCTAGGTGCAAGCAAGACAGAAAGACCCTGTCTGCCGTAGGCCTACATTTTTCCAACCCTCAACGTACCTTTTTCAGGAATCAGAGGAGTGGAAAGATGTGACATAAGAAATCTCAGGGTCTCTTCTGTGGCACACGTTGTGATGATACTCCCAGAGGCAGAGGAAGTAACAATTCCAGAAGATGCCCCTATAGAACAGAGGGGGTTTTCGTAATCAAGGCTCCAGGGATTCCTTCTCTGGACAGCCTTATCAGCACATCTGAGGAGCAGCCCAATTGCTTACCTCTGGAAGCAGTCAGGGGTCGTTTCTCTCTGCACCAATCTGCGTGGCAATCCATCACAACCGATCGTTGGGTGCAGAGCATTATCACCAGATGTTACAACATACAGCCAAATTTCCCAAGAAAAGTTCCCGATGTTCCACCCAGTCAAAGGGAAGAAGCAGCTTCAGAGATTATAAAGCTGTCTCAAAAAAAAGAGTCATCCAACCAGTCCCACTAGACCAGTGTGGATCCGGATTGTACTCGAGATTCTTTGTGGTACCAAAAAAGACAGGGGACTGAAGACCCATTTTGGATCTCAGCAGCTTAAACAAGTCTGTCACCAAACCAAATTCCGGATGGTCGCGGTTCAGTCCATTCTCCCCTTTTTAAGAGAAGGCAATTGGATGTGCTCTATAGATCTCTGGGGTGCATATTATCACATCAAGATGGACAAACACTCCAGGAGTTTGCTTCGCTTCCGGTTAGCAGCCAGTCATTATCAGTTCAGTGTCCTGCCATTCAGTCTCACTACAGCCTCCAGAGTATTCACAAAATGCATTGCAGTGGTAGCAGCTCACTTGAGACTAAATGGATTCAGAGTGTTTCCATATTTGGACGACTGGCTCCTTACTGCCCCTACCGAGCATCTTCTGGTAACAGCACTGCATTATACTCTCTGGCAAAATTGTTGGGAATAACGACACATTGGGCGAAATCAAACCTTGCCCCCTACAGATAGAGTTCATTGGAGCAGTGTTCAGTACTCAGCCCTGTCTGGTAACACTCCCAATTCACAGACTCCATTGATTGAGGCTTCAGCTGAGGGTCATACTCTCACAAACAACAGTTTCTGCAAGGGAAGTTCTCAGGCCGTACGCTCTATGGCAGTTTTAATCTCAGTAGTGCCTCTAGCAAAGCTATACATGCAGATTCTGCAATGGCTTCTTCTGTGTCAGTGGTTCCCAAACTGTCACCCCGTCAGTTATCAGATTCGGATAATCAAGTCCTGCAAACAGGACCTGCTTTGGTGAATGAGGCCAGATGTAGAACTTTGGAGTCATCCATTTCAGTCTCCTCTGCCCATAGCCATTGTGACCATGGATGCTTCCCTGATTGGGTGGGGGACCATTTCCAGGGAAAGTTGGTCCAACGCACATGATCCACCTCAGAGGCCCACCTGCATATCAATGTTCTGTAACTGAGATCTGTGGTGTTATAGTTGCAGGCCTTCCATTCGTCTCTCCCTTTCGGGACAATTGCAGTCCAGTCAGACAGTATGTCAGTGGTCTGGTATATCAACAAACAAGGAGGAACCAAGTCCTATCCCCTATGTCGAGAAGCCATGAGAATTTGGCAGTTGGCGATAGCTTCCAACCGCTTTCTAATAGCAACGCATATCCCGGGGACTTCAAACATGATTGCGGACAAGCTGAGCAGATACATCCTCATGCCTCACGAGTGCTCACTCAACCCCGAGGTGGCGTCAGCAGTCTTCAGCCACTGGGGCCAACCCTGCTGTGATCTTTTCGCCTGCCCATCAAACACCAAGTGCAGCAGCTATTCCGCCCTACTTTCCCCAGAGGAGGATTCACCAAGGACGCTCTGATCCACGATTGACCCACGGGACTTCTTTATGCTTATTCTCCCATCCCTCTGATCCCACAATTTCTAAAGAAAGCTCTTCGGTTGAGGTGCAGGGTGATCGTCATAGCCCCAGTCTGGCCTTGATAAGTTTGGTTCCTCTTCCTTCAGCCTAACCTAGTATACCCGCCATGGATTCTGGGCCCTCTACCAGAGCTGATTACTCACCCCCAAGGGGTGGTTTCTCCTCTTCCAGTAGTAGCCAGGCAAGCTAATCACTCCTTGCCTGTTTGAGACGTCATTCTGGCCTCTCATAAACCACCCACCAGAAGACTATACCATTATAAATGGAAAAGATTCTCCATCTGGTCCAAGGATAACATGTTAGACTCATATTCGGCTCCAGTTACTACAGCGCTTCAATATTTGGCTACGTTTTTTGATAATGGAGCCTTGGCCTCTACTGTATGAGTACATCTAGTGGCAATTTCCACAATGGTATAGATGGCACCCCTCTTATCTCTCTATGCATTTGCAAGGCTTTCCTCAAGGGAACTTCTCATATCAGGCCTCCTGTCAGACAACCCGTGAAGCCATGGAACCTCACTCTAGTTCTTCAGTCTTTGACTCAGAAACCTTTTGAACCTGCTGTGAAGTGTGACCTAAAGTTTTTGTCTTGGAAATCCTTGTTCTTGGTAGCCATCACACCTGCCATAAGAGTCTCAGAGCTGCAGGCTTTATGTACCCTATCTGGTCTTTCATAAAGACAGAGAATAATTTCGGACGAATCCATCCTTTCTCCCCAAAGTTGTTCCTGAATTCTCCATAAATCAGACCATTGACCTACTTGTGTTCTTTCTGAATTTTTCCAGTAGAGGAGAGTACTGCCTTCACTCTTTAGACATACATAGACAATTGAGATTTTATGTAGACAGGACCAAACCTATACGTAAATCTGAACAGCTTTTCATCTCCTTTTCTGGGCCCAGAATGGGGGAGGCTGTTTCCAAGGTTACATTATCAAAATAGCTAAAGGACTGCATATGTTTCATCTATTCCCTCAGTAATGAACCTATGCCAAAAGTTAAAGCTCATGCCATTCCAGGGCTTTCATGCATGACATCTGTGCAGCAGCTACTTGGGTTAAGCCTCATACCTTTATCAGTCATTACAAATTGGAATTGGTCTCCAGAGGGAGAGCTGCCTTCGGCTCAGTGGTACTCTGGAATGTTCTTCCATACAGGGCCACCCATGGACCTCAAGGTAGCTTGGGATTTTGTCCCATCAGTGATGAATGGAAAGAAGATTAACAACATCAGATAAAGAAGGTATGCCTTACCATAACATTCCATCTGGGTTGTTCATCTTCTTTCATTCATCACTTCCCACCCTCCTTTCCCCTCCAAAGGCTCCTGGGGGATGCTTTGGGTCTAAGTGGTGCCCTAGGCTAGTTGTGGAGAAGTGGCCTCGGCTTTACTTCCTTTTCTCTAGCAAACTTGATCTGAGGTAACGGGGAGAAGGGAATTCTGTGTAGAGACTTAGCTTGAGAGTTTTTTTGGCTGGCTCGAGCTTGGTAAAAATGCCGACTTGGTCCTGAGGGCTCTGAACCAAAACCATCAGTGATGAATGAAAGAAGATGAACAACACAGATGGAACATTATGGTAAGACATAACTTATTTTTTTGACTTGCTAGTTCTAGATGCACCTGTTAAAAAGTATGGCAGTGTTGTCCGAGTATAAATGTAGCAAACTAAAATATGTGTTTCAGTCTGAAATTAGAAAATTTAGGTAACCATTTAAAATTTCAGGACCCACAACAGTGAGTCCTGAAACAGAGACAAAATGGCTGAAAAAACAGACTAACATGCCAAGTTGGACATGGCCACTTCATAAGTTCACAGGCTGTTACTAGGCTAACAACAACTAGGGCCCTTACAATCCTAGCAGTGCACCCAAAGCCATTTGGATCCATAGTATCATGGACATTTATACAGGGTACGGGGGGTGTTCGGAGGGAGGTAGGGATTTGTAGAGGGTGTGCTAAGATAATACCCTTCTTATTGATGGTCTCTGTCCATAAGAGACATGGGGGCAAGGGTTAAACTTATGATTTCTCATCCAATTATCAAGGTTTCATCTGAATAGGACCAGGGATGAACTCTGTTTTATGTGAATCAAAAGCCAAACACTCTGCTCATTCCCAGAATATTCCCCTTTCTCCAAGATATGGCGATCTAGGAGTTAGCGTATATAAGTTTGAGAAGAGAGGGCTTGCCTACCTGCAAAAAAAGTTAAACAGTGAAGAGAGATGTTCAGTATTCACTCTTCTTGAGTTTTCTTTTTTCTTTTTTTTTAACGATCTGTCAGCACTAAGAAGTACGAGTTGCCTGCATTTCAATAGGTAGCCTGAAATATCATATTGCAGTTGCAAATATTTTTTTACATGTGCAATAAGACAGGTGAAGACTGAACTTAAAGAAAAATTCTTACAATGAAATGTTTCTGTAAAGCAAACAATGTGTAATATGATGACAAAATGCTTGGCCGTTTCACCACACATAATTGGAATGCAAACTAAATGGACTCAGAATGGATGCATCTAAGAAATACATAACTTAGTATGGATAAAGGTCTGCTGTAAGCATGGAGTTGTTCTGGACAAACTACACCATGTAACAGTAGTGATTTTATGTATGAAAACATTAAATCAGCATAACCACTGGTAGCAAGGCTGCTTTTCTCAATGAATTTGATTAAAGCACCTAGCAGACACAGAAACAAACCAAATAAACAACACGTGCATATAATTATCAGTAAGAACACTGACAGAAGTAAAATATTAAAATGCTTGAGAATTTACTTTTCTGTAATGCTGTAGTCATATCCTCAGTGTGCAACATATACATTTCAAATGGGTGACGTGCACACATGCACTGCTAGATGTATCATGATAAGAAGAAAAAGAAGGACATGATATGTAGACTGCAATGAATAATTAAGGGCAAAGTCATCTAAAATTCATTTGTCAATAAGAAAAACAAAGTGTTGGGTCACAGTCAATGACTATCAGACACAGCTTCTTTTTCTTTCACTGTATGGTTTAATAAACAGAATTTAATTAAAATAGTTTACAGACCAGCATGCATGAGGCATTGGTACTTTGTTAATTAGTGAGGATGTTGAAAGGGAAATGTATGCAGTTCATATTGTACAAGTATTACTTCCGATAGATATAGTGATAAGTTAAAGACCTGGCAGCTGAGAAATAGCTATGAAGCTACTGAATGACAGTAACTGTAATGCTTGATGCTAAGGGCAGTGTGACATTCAGAAAGGAAATATTTTATTACAGGTAATCGTAATGCATCATGAAATCATCCTTCCCAAGAGCAAAGTTCTTTTGATAAAAATATTCGGTGGTGGCTGTGACAGCTACCATTTTATAAACGCACATTTTCACAGATGGTTTTACATTAGAAAATACCTAGATATGTACACTACACACAGACTGTGTGTGTGTGTGTGTGTGTGTGTGTGTGTGTGTGTGTGTGTGTATATATATATATATATATATATATATATATATATATATATATATATAAAATCAACTTGAGTCAAAGATGGAATAAGGAAATACACTGTTAGCAAACAGCAGAACTGTATTTCTCTGGAAAAAAAAGTGTTACTACCTACAGAGAAAATACAACATAATACAAAAATCTGAAGATGGGACTGTAACTGAACCACGTAATGGGACAACATAGGTTCATAGGTGTTTACTAGGCTAATGACCACAAGGGCCTTTTTAAGCCTAGCCATACATCTCACATCGCAGCAGCATTACTGTGAACACCAGAAAGCTTCTGTCAACACTTTTACCATTTAATGGGTACCTACAATGCAAAAGCTAAAAAAGAAAGCCAAGACCTTTTAGACTTTCCTGCATTCCTTATGCTCATACTGTACCAAGGTTAAGGAACACAGAATGGTTTTAAATAACTGCTAAGTGAGTTCCTTTAGAAGTCAGGACTAGTGCACTCACAAATCAACATTTAAAGACTTTCAGATGAGACTAAATGGTTTTAATGCATGACCAGTCTCCATCAGAAATGTTGAAAGATGGAAGTGATACTGTATCAGGATCCTCATTAAAATTATCTACTGTAACATCATCTGTATGATTAATTTTACAATACGCAACATCTTTAACATTGTTAAAGGTCTTCATTTTTCTTTGTTTTTACTGCATTTACTTTTCAGGAATTGTCTGACTGGAGTATGCAAGACCCTTTTTGGGCAGAAGCCTGGGGAGAAAAGCTCCAGATCAAACAAAAAAAAGATTTACAAGGACATCATAGCTGAGCTAGTATGATGACTAGGCAAAGAATGTGGCAGGTAAAATATTTCATAGTTACAGACAAAGAAAAACAAACGCACATTAGCATCTTACAATTAGTTAAAATATTATAAAACAAATCAGTCAGTGTCGAAAACAGTTTTCAGTATTTGAGTGTTCCAAAACGTTAGATAAACGGGAGATGATGTAATTATAGTAGATTAGTTACAAATGATAGTAAGAAGGAGAGAGGAATATGTAAGCAGAGTGTGCATAGACAGGATAGTAGTCAGTCAGCCAGCTGGCATTGAATATTGATATAATTTAGCATTTAGGAGATTAGCATGACAGTTTCTGTTAAAACTAAGCATGTTGCCTATTTCCCAAAGTGGGCATGGTATTCCATATCTTGGAGATACAGCAGGAGTAGAGTGCATCCCCTGCTGGTGTATGACAACTTGCTATAACCCAGCAGAATTATTAGTTAATAATACTGTTAAACAAAGCAAGCAGCTGTACAAACAGCCTATATCGGTGAAACACGAACAGGCAAAGTGTTTTCAGTGCTTGGTTTGGGAAGCACAGTATGTCTTTGAACTATTTACTTATCCGAAGGAAAATCTTGCTGGTACCACCTATTGGTACTATGGAGTTTGTAAGTTTTGATTAATTACAAAGCAGTATTAAGAGCTGATTCATGGTTGCTGTTAACCCATGAAATTGTGGATGTTCTTCGTGTTTCACTGTTGCAGTCATCACCTGTGGGTTATCCCTGCTGTGGTAGCCCTCGGCCGGCCCGAATACCAGAGTCATTGTTTTTGTGCTCCAGCTGCTGTCGCCTGTAGTCTGACGTCAGGTCGTCAGTACTATAAAGCAAGCCAACCAACGTCATTACACCAGTCTTTCTTGCCGTAGATCCTGTAGCAGAAGCAGTTCACATGAGTGCCGGTTGGTCGCTGCCAGAAGTCGAATTTCAGCTGAAAACGTCTAAAGCTAAGTACCCCGTTGGGGACCCTTTTTTCTTGCTCTAACCGATGTCTGAAAAAGTTAATAATTCTCTTGCCTGTGGAAAGCAGATCCTACACTGAGACTTTCATTCTTACTGCATCATTTGTTTATGCCCAGACTACGATGTCCCTCGTTGCTGGTTCTGTGTCCTATTTAATGCAAGAACCATTTTCCATAGAGCTCTTTTTGTAGACAATTGTTTTTGTATTCCGTCTTTGAATTCCGATATGGTGTCCGTCAGCCAACTTGCTGCCGACATTCTGAAAAAACATAAAGATAGAGGCAGGCCACACAAGACTAAGCCTTCCGACGACGCTACCACTAAGCTAGTCGTCAGTTCTCCAGAATTCAGTGAGGTGCTTTTGCAGCCTCTGATGTCCGACTCGCTTTCTACGCAGGCCTCTGCCGAGACCCTTTCGGAGTCCGGTATGCTTCAGAAATCCACTTCGTCTTCCGAACCTTTGGCTGTCTCTCCCTTGGTTGCGTCCAGAGCCATAACGCAGGCACCGGCTTCTGAGGAGGCCGTTCACACTACCGATTCTAGACAAAAACTGACGTCTACTCTTCCAACTACCATTCCTCAGAGACTGACAGATTCGCTTAGGCCCAGAAGCCAGGCCACTCCTAGGAAATCTGCTTCTAGCCACCATCTTGCTGCTGCTCCCCCACCCCAAGCTCAAATACTTAAAATAGCAGAGGATCTCATCTCCCTTATCTGAGACACTCAAGCCCCCACTCCTAAAAGGAAAAGGGTACCTTCTCCTGAAATTATGACAGACCAGGAGTCTGAGGGTTCTGATTATTCTGCCTTTGAAGAGGAACAACAGCCCTTAACTGTTTATGAGGATTCAGATGCAGAGGAATCCAACCCCTCTGCCTCCCCTCCAGAGGACCTCTCCTTGGGGGAAACCCTTCACTCCCTCAGGGAGCATTTTCAATGGGAATCTCAGGACTACCCACAGTCAAAGAAACGACTTAGAGAGTTTCTGCCCCAGCACAGACCCCTGGCCACCCCCCCCCCATTCTAGAAGTGGTGGATGCTATTTTCCTTGAATCC
This sequence comes from Protopterus annectens, assembly GCF_019279795.1. NCBI lineage: Eukaryota > Metazoa > Chordata > Ceratodontiformes > Protopteridae > Protopterus > Protopterus annectens. The sequence goes on from NC_056730.1 coordinate 568,385,727, forward strand.
AGTTTAGCCCCTGATGCCCTGCCGACTGTTCCAGCTAAACCTGCCAAGTACTACAGAGTACCGGATTCTCACAAATACCTGTACCGGAACCCTGCTGCAGAACCTGAGGTCATTACACAGGGACCCAAAGGAGCTAAGACTAGTTCTGCCAAGAATCCTCTTCCTTCTAACAAAGACTGCAGAGCTCTGGACAGATAGGGCAAGAAGGTATACACCTCTGTAACCTTAGCTATCAGAGCACTCCGTTGTCAGTTCCATATGTTAAAATATCAACAACACACTTTGGAACAATTAAAACAGAAGATTGCTACCTCCCCTGACAGTGCCAATTCAAAAGAGCTGGCAAAATTACTGCTCTCTGCTTTTCAAGTGGCCAAGCACTCATTACAATGTGGATATGATGCCCTAGAAGCCTCTAGCAGGGCAGCAGTGACAGGATCTGTTATTAGAAGACATACATGGCTGAAGGAGCAACCTCTCCCTGATAATGTCAAGTCTAAACTTATTGATGCACCCCTAGATAAGGAACGCCTCTTTGGGGAAAAAGCAGAAGAGGTGCTTATAAAGATGGAAGACAAAGCAAAATCTATGCAAACAATAAAAGATTTCTTTCAAGTTCAACCACCCAGATTCAGCAGGAACTTCCCCTCTAAACACTGGGCCTTTCCTGCACCCAGCAGACAAGGCCAAAGTAACCCCCGCAGGGACAGGACATCCAGCCCCCCCCATCCCATAGCCAGCAAAGAAGCAAACAATGGACCACTTCACCTTCCAAGGCAGGGAGTTCTAGGCCAAGCTTGTACGGTAAGCACTCACAATGACTCTCCCTCCCCCCTCTGCTCTCCTTTCACTCATGTAAAACTAGGAGGAAGGCTCACCCTCTTCAAGGACAATTGGGTCTCTATAACCAAGGAACAATGGGTGTTAAAAATCATTTCTCAGGGATACAGATTCTCCTTCAGTGAACTCCCAATTTCAATAGGGTACCCATACCTCCCCCCAAACCAGTGGGCAGAGGCATTAAAACAGGTAAAAACCCTAATATCCCAGCAGACAAGGCCAAAGTAACCCCCGCAGGGACAGGACATCCAGGCCCCCCATCCCATGGCCAGCAAAGAAGCAAACAATGGACCACTTCAGCTTCCAAGGCAGGGAGTTCTAAGCCAAGCTTGTATGGTAAGCACTCTCAATGACTCTCCCTCCCCCCTCTGCCCTCCTTTCACTCATGTAAAACTAGGAGGCAGGCTCACCCTCTTCAAGGACAATTGGGTCTCTATAACCAAGGACCAATGAGTGTTAAAAATAATTTCTCAGGGATACAGATTCTCCTTCAGCGAACTCCCAGTTTCAATAGGGTACCTAGACCTCCCCCCATACCAATGGGCAGAGGCATTAAAACAGGTAAAAACCCTAATATCCCAGGGGGCAGTAGAACCTGTCCCTCCGGATCAAACAGGAAAAGGTTTTTACTCCAGACTATTCGTAGTTCCCAGAAAAGAGGGCACTTGGCGCCCCATCCTGAAACTGAACACCTCCTTGGTGGTCCCCAGATTCAAAATGCTAACTTTGCAGCAACTCCTGCCTATGCTCACTCAAAATGCCGGGCTGGTGACACTAGACCTAAAAGATGCCTACCTTCACATCCCCATCAGGGAATCATGCAGAAAATTCCTGTTCTTCAGAGCAGGAAGTCAGCACTTTCAGTTCTCTGCACTGCCCTTTGGCTTATCTAATGCTCCCAGACTATTCACCAAATGCTTGGCCCCGGCTATAGCTTTCTGCAGACAGAGAAATATACAGATTTATCCTTACCTGGACGACTGCCTATTCAGGCGAACAGCAAGGAAAAGTTGTTCCAGGACCTTATCTTTGTCAAAAAACTCCTAACTTCCCTAGGGTTCTCCATGAACAAGAAAAACTCAAAGCAAAATCCCAAGACACAGCAACCCTAGTGGTCTTCCTATCCCCAGAAAAGCAGAGTTTCCTGCTTCTCTACTTCACCCAGCTGACTTTCAGAAGTCACCTAACTGCGAGGAAGTTCCTGCAAACCCTGGGATACATGGCGTCTTGCATCCTCCTCATCCCTCTCACCAGGCTTCACATGAGAAAGATTCAGTGGTACTTAAAGAAACCTTGGTGTCAGCACTCTCAGTCCCTAGAGACCACCCTCCCACAGATCCCATGCATAAGGGACACATTTTTCTGGTGGGCAGAGGCCTGTGGCTTAAACAAGGGTCTTCTCTTCATCCTCCACCCTTCCGGCCAGACAATCACCATCAACGCCTCAGACATAGCTTAGGGCGCTCACCTAGCAGGCAGGTGTACCCAAGGCCTTTGGAATGCCCAGCAACTCCACTTGGGCATCAACCAGAAAGAAATTATGGCAGTGCAAAATGCTCTGAGTTCCTCCCAGCCCCATCTCAGGCTAGGGGTTCTCCTTATAAAAACAGACAACACCACAGTAATGGGGGGGGGAGGCTCCCAGTCTTACCCCCTGTGCAGGTTAGCCATGAGTCTCTGGCTTACGGCCACCTCCATGGGGCTACACCTAATTGCCCGGTATGTACCAGGGATCAACAACACACTGGCAGACCACCTAAACAGAAACTTACTGGACTCAAATGAATGGCAGCTCCACAGAGAAATCTTTCTGCAAATCACCCAGGAGTGGGGGACCCCAGAGGTAGACTTCTTCTTTGCCTCGCACCTCATCCACCAGCTGCACAAGTTTTGCACCAGGGAGTATTCCCTCCTAGCATGGAAGGTGGATGCCTTGACCTTCCCCTGGAGCTCCCTCTTTGTGTACACATACCCTCCTCTCCTCCTTCTTCCCAAGGTTGTGATCAAAATAAGAGAGGAGAGATCAAAGGCCATCCTCATTGCTCCGGATTGGCCCAGACAACATCGGTACCCCTTACTATGCAGTCTGACCTTTCAGCCCCCCAAGCTGCTTCACCTAAGGTCAGACCTCTTGACCCAGGAGAGGGGGAAGGTACTGCACCCAGATCTACAGACTCCTAAACTTTCAGCATGGCTCATACACTAAAAATTAACAAGAAGTCACTGTTAGCCAAACAGGTCCTGAACATCATCACAGTAGCCAGAAGGCTCAGCACAAGAAAATCATATGCAGGAAAATGGAAAAGATTGTGCTCCTGAAAACAATCAAAAGGGGCCAGTACCTCCCAACTTTCATCCCCCTCATCCTGGATTACTTAGCAGAGTTGCTCAATAGTGGCCTCTCCATCTCCTCTATTAAAATCCATGCCTCGGCCATCTCTGCCCATTATGATTCAGACCCACCCCCTCTTCTCTAATCCATTGGTTAAGCAATTTCTCAGAGGGGCATCTAATATCAGGCCTCCCAGAAGACCTCTTACTCCACCGCGAGACCTGAATTGTGTGTTAGGGAAACTAACCTTACCTCCTTTCGAACCTGCCGCTTCAACAGAACTGAAAGACCTCTCCTGGAAGACTGCCTTCCTATTACCTCTGCTAGAAGGGTTTCATAGCTTCAAGCTCTCGTGGCTGTTGAGCCCTTCATAATTTTCCATGCAGACATAGTCTCCCTGAGGACTAATCCCTCCTTTATGCCTAAGGTAGTAACTGATGTGACCTTAACCAGGCCATACACCTTCCCACCTTCATTCCCAACCCCCAAAACAAGGAGAAAGAATTCTACACTCATTAGACATGCACAGGCAACTCATATACTATCTGGACCTCACTAAGCCATTCAGAAAAAACTGACCAGCTTCTTGTAAGCTTTGCCCCAGGGGCAGAGGGGAAGCCCATATCCAAATAAACCATTTCCAAATGGATTTCATACTGTATGCATTTCTGCTACAGACTACATGGGAAACCCATCCCTAGGTCAGTCCGTACCCACTCCACTAGAGCAACCTCCACTTCCACTACCTTCCTCAGAGGAGTGCCTACCAGGGACATATTAGAAGCAGCCACCTGGACCTCTGTCCGTACCTTTACAAAGCATTACCACCTACCTCTCTTTTTGAAGTGTAGGGCACGGATAGCCTCTGCAATTCTGCAGGGCCTCCTGACCCATACCTAGGAGTCTATCTTTCCTTCCACCCTTAACCTCAGCTGTGGGAATCCTCCCACAGGTGATGACTGCAACAGTGAAACGCGAAGAACATAGTACAGTTGTGTACACTTACCATAAATGTAGATGTTTGAGTGTATTCACTGTTGCAGTCTTGGTTTCCCTCCCTCCATCCCCCTTTTCTCATCTTCTCCTAGGGGGACACATGCTTTCCAGGGTGGCTCTTAGCCAACAGGACCACTTCTCTCTTTTCCTTTGTGCTTCTGACGAGTTAGGGCAAGAAAAACTAATGTAATGATATCAGCTGCCTTGCTTTATAGTATTGACGACCTGACGTCAGACTACAGGCAACAGCAACTGGTGCCTAGAAGCATTGACTTTGGTATTTGGGCTGGCCAAGTGCTACCACAGCAGGGATAACCCACAGGTGATGACTGCAACAGTGAATACACTCGAACATCTACATTTATGGAAACTGTACACAACTGTACTTTCTCACTCCAAAATATCACACAGGGTATACCAAAAGGCTATTATTAACTCTCTACTTTGAAAGTAACTTAACTAGCTCATATGATAAGTTAACTCACAGCATTTATAACAAGATTCAGGTAACCAAAGTTTCCATTGCTCCAATACTTAAGTTGAGGGCCAGTAAAATGTAAAACAAAATAAAATAAACATGCAGATATACATTTCTCTGGATCTTTATTATTGTCGTTATAATTTCTACAATTTTTTTTGCAATTATTTATAATTTGTTTCAGCTGTGTTTTTAATCTATATGATGTTAACAGCTATGGACTAGTATGATGCTGCTTTGCTGCTGTGTATGTTTTCAATAAGCTTTCTCTAACTGGCAGAAGATATACACATGTCTTGCTTTATCTACGAGTTCCTGTGTAGTATGGTTCTGATGAAGTCCCGTAATACTTATAGGAATGAAAGCTCTTAACTTCTATGATTCTTTTAATTAAATTTGGCTTTTATTATTTTAGTCTGACGGCCCTTTTTTCTAAGCATTGCCTATTTGAGGGTGTATGACGACACTACATGAGCCGCTTTTTTGTTATGTTTTCTGAAGTTTTGGTGTATCAGGCTGCTTGGACACATGCTGAGTATTGTTTTTAATCTGTGAAAAGAAGATACGAGTTTGTCAGGCTGCCAGTTTTGACTACCTTCATGTTTATTGACAGTTCTTTAACTGTTTTCATTCCAGCTTGAAATCTGCTCACTTCAAACAAGCATGGGCGGGTTTTGCTAGACTCCCAGGTAGTGCTTGTATAAGTTCAAATTTATCATGCATGTCAGCTATTCCAAATTATATGAGTGGATCAACACACACTCTCCCAGCTCATTTTATTAATTTCAGTGGCAGCTTAAGCATTCTGGTGCATATTTATAGTACTGCTAACCTAGTGTAGAGGATTGAGGCTATGAGCTGATAAGGAGAAGCTTCCTCTGATACAGGGTTTGATTACCTTAACCTTCATTTGTCTACTACATGACCTTGAGCAAATCACTTAACCAGACAGTGCTTTGGAGCAAATGGGAAACAGAGATAGGCTCTTCAATGGCCTTCTGGACCATATGTCTAACAAATTTTGAACTTTTAACTACAAACTATAACCATTCCTTAACTTAGTGTGTGAAGCATTTTCAGCTAGGAAAAAGTAGCACTACCAGAAAAAGCAAAGAAACAGTACTAGTGGCAACTGTGTTTATTGAATAGGATCATTAATTATTGTAAAAGTAAATGACAAATATTAAAATGTTGAGCTTATACCTTATTCAGTGAAGAAAAAAAAATTCCTCCATAGTATGTCATAAGTAAGTGAAATGTTTTACACTTTACCTTTTTGGTGGCTCTTGTGTGCATGTCTTTTTTGAATGCTGTAGCTCTTTTAGGTAGTTTTGGTCACTTACAGGGGGAAAAAGTAGTACATCAGCTGGTTTACAGTGACATCACGCACTGTCAGACACACACACATACACTTTCACTCACTCCTGGATTTTTTGTGATAACTTTATTTTGATTTGTTTATTTATTCTTTGACTAGAGTAGTCCCACTAGGCTAGTAGACTTTTTCCATGGGAGATTATACTGATACTATTATGGGAAATTTGGGCAGGGCATCTCAGGGAACTTCAGCTACTCTAAACCTTGGAGGTAAAAAGAGAATGCATACATCACGTTCCTAGCACAATGGCTGCTGGGAGGATGGAGCATGATGTATAGTGAATGGTGGAAGGCAAGGAGGCAAACGCCAGTGGTGTGGAGAGTTCCAACAAAGTTATGGAGGATTCGGAGCTTATTATTCAGTAAAAACCTGTTTCTGAAACTTAAAAGGAGGAGTTTACAAGCAAGTCTTGTTATCACAACCCCCAGTTTGGAGGGTTGCGGGATGATGTTGATGCAGAGCAGGCCAGAAAGCAAAGAAGATGTTTCATGGGGAGATGATATGGATAAAATATAAAAAGAAGCAGAATCAGTCTTGAAAGATATTGGAGCAAAAACAATTTCTTATGCAGAAAAAGGTGAATAAAGGGCACTAGGGAAATAACAGAAAAGAAACAGAAAGCAGAAAATGTGAAGCAGAAGTATGTCATGAGGACTTAAAGAACAAGAACTGGATGGGCATGAAGTTTGGGACAACTTGATAGTTCTTTCGGGTATAAAAGCCTATGAAGTAAGAGCTTTTATTCTTTTAAACATAAATACATTTTGTGACATTATATTTGAGACTGTTTATGGAATGGAAAATTCTGTTGGAGAATATCAAAAAAAGGACTGTAATCTCTGGAACTTGTATACAATAAAAGCATTAACAGTTTTGAACGGAAGTGGAAAGGGAGACTTTAAAGGGCATTTGAAATGTTTATGCAAATAAGTATTGGATAATGCAAAAGTTTATGATAAAGGGAGTTTATGGACTGATGAATGTGAATGTATGGACTGATGAATGTAAATGTAATATTCTGTTAAAAATAGAAAAGTGTAAGTGTACAAGTTATACTTATTCCAGTGACAGTAAATCCTGAAGGAAATAAAGGTGTTGTAAAATATTGGGGACAATCCAAAACATGTTTTTTTTGTGTGTGTGTGTGTGTGTGTGTGTGTGTGTGTGTGTGTGTGTGTGTGTGTGTGTGTGTGTGTGTGTGTGGAAAAGGACATAAAAACAAATGTTACATTGTGAGGAACTAGGTCATGACACAAAAAATGTGAACTGAAATGTTACAAATGTAACAAAATTGGGCATCTACGCATTGATTGTAAGACTGAAAATGAAAGTGAAGGGGGAGAAGAAATGTTAGAAGTGGTGGAAGTAGAAGAAACATAAAGGAGAAAAAAAATAAGAAAAAAGGAATTGAAGAAGATTCTGAGAGAAGTGATGAGGAAGATATCAATTGGGAAATAGTAAAAGAAAACAAAATAATTTGGTAAAATGGTGAAAGCTAGAAAAAGAATTTAAAGGAATAGGCATAAAAGAAAGGAATGGATGAGTCACACAGCAACTAATGACCTCATGGCCTCAAGCTAAATGCCAAAAAATGTATCATACCATTCAGCAAAAACACAACCCCCTACTGATTACCACATCAGCGGCAACCCCTTGAGCACACACCCTGCATTGAGAGACACATTCAGCCATCATGTAGCGGCAGTGGTCAGAAAAGACTTTTACTTGGTTCATCTCGTAAGCAAAGGGATTGCATCCAGAAAAAAGAAGGTTATTACCTCTCTGTACTCCTCCCTCATTAGACCGGTAATTGAGTATAACACCCCATTTGTGCTGTACCTCTCCAAACATTTGCACCAACTGGAAAGGGCACTGAAATACCTCACAAAGAGAATCCATGCCCTCCATCACCTATCCTATGGGGACAGGCTCAAATCACTATCACTATACTTAGTATTGTACAGATTGCTCAGAGGTGATCTGTGTCTTGCCTACAAGGCAATCTCGGACCCTGCCTTACTGGAGATGCTCCATATCTGTAACTCTAACTCCTCACACACTACCTGCTCCAAAGTCCCGAACCTAACATGTGACATTAACATAACCTGCTGGAGGGACAGGTTTGTCTCCCAGAGGCTGTCCCATCTCTGGAATAGACTTTCCATATACATCAAACAATGCACCTTGCTGACCATTTTCAAGTGCAACCTTGATGAGTGGATGGGAAACCACCAATTTGTCCCAAGGGTTCCACCTGTGTCTCTCATTGACAAAGGCGACAGGTGCTGACTGAGGTTTCTTTTGTGGGATAAACTCTTGGCTAGGCTTGTTAAGGGCCCCAGGGCCATTAACCTAGTAACCTCCTATGAGAAGAAAGTTAAGAAAAAGGGAAATTAACAACTTTGGGATACTTTCTGTGAATATCAATAGTATTAAAATATAGTAAGAATGACAGCAGTTTTGGAATAGTGTAATGAATATGTTGTAGATGTAACTGTAGTAGAAGATGCAAGATTCATATTAAAAGAAGAAAGATTACAGAGTTTATGGGGCATAATTTAGAATTTGGGTATGATCTGGAATAGGAATTCTTTGTAGAAATATGGTAAAGCTATTAGATATAACTTTAGTAATGGGAAGATTCACTGTTGTAGACTTAAAATAGGAAGTGCAATGGCATAGAATTATAGCATTATATGCTTATGTTTTAAAGAAAGAAAGTAAGTTTATTTCATTCTATTTTAGATTATGTAGTGGTAAATATGAATATTATCTTGACAGGATATTTCAATTCTGGCTTGAGGTAAACTTAGGAACTGATATAAGAAGACTATTAGAAGATATGAGATGTGGTAAATTAATACTCAGGGATATAAATGAATGGACCTTATAGAAGGAATAGCTAAAGAACTGAAATAGATTATTTTATAAAATCAGAAGGACAATCAAGCAGGTTTTTCAGATTATTTTGGCAATATGGATGAGATGAAGGAAAATAAGGAATGTGTAAAAATATGCAAATGAATAAAAAGGTTAAATGAGAAAATTTGGGATACAGAAGGAAAAAAAGATTAATAATGCAGTTATGGAGAGATCATATTAAGATGACAACATTCTGTACAGATTGGTATGAATGGTGGATTAATTTTTAAGATTAAATATTAAAAATCTTACCTACAGTGGTTATATGATATGAGAAAAGTGGATAAAGAAAAGTATAAAAGAGGTGTATGAAGATGCATTGGAATATGCATTGGAATATTTAGAAAATAAGGATAGTATTTTGATAAAGAGAAAAAATATGTAAAACAAATCAAGAGAAAACAAAAGAGCTATTATTCAAACAAAAGTACTTTTTATGGAAAACGCGAATATGTTCTGCATGTTTAAGTAGACTAGTAAAGGAGCGTAGTAGTATAATGAGTGAAATTAAAAATACAAAAGGAATAGAAAAAACTCAGGAACAAATTATGAATATTATCGTAGAATATATACAAGAGATGTTTAAAGAAGAAATTAAAAATAGGCGAAGTGATACGTTTTCAGAACAAGAAAATAAAGAATCTGAGAAAGTGATTTCTTTTTATGAATTAGATAAAGTATTATGAGAAGAAAATAGAGATTTGGCTGCTGGGCCAGATGGACTAGGATATAGGTTCATAGGTAAGTACTAGGCTATCTGCCCAAGGGTATCTATAAGCCTAGCCAGAATGTCTTAGCTTTCGCCTCCCCCTTAGATTAGTTCCCTGTGCCTCTGTCCAGCAGAGCCACTGCAGTGATCCCTGGGTTAAATTTTCTGTTTTCCTTCCAATCATCAAGTTTTCTGTTGAAGAGTGTTAGTGAGGGGCTCTGCCTAATATAGTTTGGAACCCTGTTCCAAAGCATGGGGAGTCTCTGGGACAGGAATCTATCCCTCCAGCATGTCCTATTTATCGTTGTGGTGAGATTTAGATCCCTAGAGCGTGTGGCTCTCGGGGATTTGTTTTTTTTTTAGGTGAAGCATGTCCATCAATTCTGGGTTGGACATGGCCTTGTATTTCAGGCAGAGATCACCTTTGAGTAAGCGGTATGCAACCGAGTACAGGTGGAGTTTCTTCAGTTAGGCTGCATAGGGCATCTGTTTGGGGCCAGTAATCCTCTGGGTGAGTTACTTCTGTGGTCTTTCCAGCTGTTGCAGGTGTCTTGTAAGGTACATCCCAAATGGGGCGTTGTACTCTATGATGGGTCTGATGAGTGATGAGTAGAGGGGCACAATAACCTCTTTTGTTCTAGATGTGAACACTTTTGTGATTAGGTGGGCCACATAGAAGGATTTTCTAACTACCTTGGCAGTATGATTATCAAAGGAGAGATTACTATCTACTTGGGTCCCCAGATCCCTTATTACATTTTCTGTATTTAGGGGACTGCCACGTATGTGGTAGTTTGCGGGTACTTTGTTTTTTCCAAAGGGGATGACTGTACACTTTTTGGCATTTAGCTTGAGGCCATGATTTTGACGGCAGGTATCCCTGGCCCTGGATGCCATAACTTTAGTTATAAGCTGTTCAATGAAAATAACTTCCTTACAGTAGAGGATATGTGGTGATCAAAAGACGGCTCGTTATTGGTATAGGTTCCCAGATCCCCCTGACTACAGGATCAACTTTCAGGGGTACTTTTTAATGTGACTGTTACATAAGTGGTCATGCTTGCTGAAGGATACTTTTATACATTTCTAGGCATTTAGTTTTAGTCCATGGTTTTTGACACCAGATTTTTTTTGTGAAAAGGCCTTATTGGTGGATCTTGGTATCATCTGGGGAATTTACAGTGGAGCCAAGTTTACAGTCCTGAGCAGAGCGTCTGTTAAACTTGGAATGTGTAATGATAATAAGGCAGGGAACTAAGAGGTTAGGAAGACTTAGTGTGTATCAATAAGAGGGGGCTTCAGCTGTGTGATAGGAGATGTAATAAGAGGGCAGCTAAGAGAGATGAAATGGGCAGGGTAATACAAAGGATAAGTGAGATTACAGGGCTGAGAACAGGGAGCAATAGGTGTATGAGGGAGTGAGTGGGGCATTCAGAGACAACTAGGGTGAAAGGATGCAGAAGGTCTATCTATATAGGACTTGCCTGTTGGTTGTTTACGTATAGGTTCACAGGTAGGTATGCAGTCCAGGAGACCATTGAGAAGCCTAGTTCAATTTTACAAATGCCCTAGAGCACCATCTGGTTAAGTGACTTACTCAGAGGTACACAGGAGGCAGTTGGAGAGTGATGGAATCAAACCCTGGACTACATGAACCAGCTTAACAGCTCATGATCTTAATTCACTGTGCTGTCCGAGAGTAGAATATCAGCAAGTTTGAAGAAGTACAGGGGTCATGCACATTACCCCAGTGATTCTAAATGCAGAGTAGTAGATGACTCAGGGCTCCATCACCCAAAGACCCACTACCCTAATACTATCCCATCCTATATCTGGGGAATTGAGATATAATATTGTCATATCCTGGGTATTATTGGCTTGGCTTGTAAAGGCTGTCATGCCATTAGCCTAGTTTGAGCCTATGAACCCATGAACACAAGGTTAGAAGAGGGATGCATAAGTTTTCTGCTGCCTATCTGATTGAAGGTGAGAGAGTCGAGAATGGATAAGAACCACAAGTGCAAGAGATACAGACAAGAAACAGTGAGTAGGATTTAAAGGTAATAGCAAATCTGATCACAAGGTGGATGGTGAAGAACCTAGAGACAGAGAGTGTAGATATATGGGGGAGACTGTCGATCAATGGGAGTTTTGGCAAGTGCTGAAAGCATTTTTACCAACAGCTGAGAATTCCCTTTTCTCCACTGTTATACAACCTCAGAGTTTGAATATTAAAGTTTAAGGGGTGTGTCCCCCCAACATGGGTGATGTAGAGGTACTTACCCCTCTGCAGGAAAACGTTTGCTCAGACTTTTATTGAAAATGCTTTAGACGAAACATTTTCAGAGTTTTTGCTGTTGGAGAAAAAGGCGTTCATCTATCAACATGATTCCATATTTGGCTTATCTCAGGGACCAAGTTGAAAGTTAGGCAGGTTCTTAAGCTGTGTATAAAGCAGATCATCTAAGGGCATGTGCAAAAAGAGGGTACTCCACAGGTTGATTACAGTAAGCAAGTTATAGGTGGCAGGAAATGGGAATGGGAGGTAGATCATGTGATAAGGTATGATAATAGGATATATAAGAAATATTGGAGCAAAGAACAAAAATGTTGAATTCTTTAAAAGATTATTTAAAGATATCTGTTTTGGGATCCAGAGAATAAGTCTATAGATGAAATAAAGACTGAATAAAAAGAGGAAGGAATAATATAGTGAGAGGAAATGAAGGAACGCTATGGCAGTTAAATGATGAACAAATACTTTAGCAAGATGTGACAAAAACAGCTTTGACAGTTAATGAACAGGTAGGAAGGAATAATATTGACAGAGGAAACAAAGCTAGCTATGATAGTTACTCAGAAGAAGAAAGAAACTATGTAGTAAAATGAAATAAATACAGCTATGTAAATTACTGAGAAAGGAAAAAAAGGAATAAAACAGCAAGAGAAAAAAGGCAGCTGTGATAGTTCCTGATGAACGAAGAAGAAACAATATAGGAAACAAAGACAGCTTTGGTACTTCATAAGTATGAATTACTGAGTGAGGATTTGGGGGGTAGAGAGAAAAAGTGAGAGATCATGGGGGGCAGTTCACATTCCCAAGGTGAAAGTGAGGGGCAGGTGAGCATGCTGGACTGGATATCAGTCTGAAGCTACAGGGCCACATCTTTAGAAAGAGTGGATATTTGAGACAGGTTTGTTCATAGGTTGGTACTAGGCTATCAGCCCTAGGGCCTATACAAGCCTAGCCATAATAATTCCCTGGCTATTTCTTCCCACAGTATTTACTTCCCTGGACCCCTGTCTAGCAGGGTGACTGGACGTGATCCCTGGGGTGAATTTCCTATCTCCCTTCCAATCATCAAGGTTCCTTTTGAAGAGGGCCAAAGAGGCACTCTGCTTGACATGTATGAACAGTCTATTCCAGAGTCTGGGGAGTCTCTGGGTCAGGAACTTATCCCTCCAGCATGTTTTGTTCATTGTGATGACAAGGTTTAGATCCCCTGGAGCATGTGTCTCTGAGGGACTGGGATTTCTTTAATTTAGCATGTCCAACAGTCTGGGTTTGACATGGCCTTGTATGTTAAGCAGAGATCGCCTCTGAGTAGACTATATGCGACAGAGTATAGGTGTTTTTTTAGATGGTTAGCACAGGGCATCTGCTTTAGGCCTGTGATTCTTTTAGTGAGGTATTTCTACGGCCTTTCCAGTTGTTGCAGTTGTCTTGAGAGGTACATACCAAATGGGGCATTGTATTCTATAATGGGTCTAATGAGGGATGAGTACAGTGGGACAATGACCTCCTTTTTTCTGGATGAAAAGCCCTTAGTGATGAGGTGTGCCACATAGAAGGATTTCCTGACTGTTCTGGCGATGTGGTTATCGAGGTGAGAACACTTTCCACCTGTGTCCGTAAGTCTCTCATCACACTTTCGGTGTTTAGTGTACTGCCACCTATGAGGTAATAAACGGGTACATGTTTTTTTCCCAAAGGGGATAACTATACATTACTTGGCATTGAGCTTGAGCCCATGGCTCTGGCACCAAGCATCTGTTTCAGTAAGGCCCTTTTCTAGAATATCCACATCATTTGGGGATTCAATAATGGCTCCCAGTTTGCAATCATCTGCGAACTTTGTTAGCCAGAGTCCCTTAGTGTTGGCCTGTACTTTAGAGAAGTAGATGCCAAACAAGACTGGTCCTAGGACTGAACCCTGAGGTACTCCACTTGTCAATAAACAGCCTCTGCAAGTCTTGAACCTGGGACCCTGCACACCATAGCCAAAGTGATTTACCACTAAGCCATGTATAGACCACATCCTAGTTTAACAGTGATATAGAAATGAGGTACTAGAAACAGGACATCCATGTGTAGAAGAGACAAGAGTTGATGAAGAATCTTAAGGAACTAGTGTAAAAATTATCAGAAAGGGGAGGTAGGAGGGATGTGGTAAGACAATGTATCATGGTAGGATTATGCCAAAGTGGTGATGATGGTAAGGTAGGGGAAGACATAAAAGGGGTAAAAAAGTGAGAAATAGACTATACAGCATTGTATTCAGACAGGATGTACACTGGAGGTGAGGGTATGAGGACACTGAACATGGGGTCTGCTCTGCATACATTTAGATGGAGCAATAGCAAAGGAATTAGAGTGAGAACTTTCACACCACAAGGTGGGGGTGGCTATTATCATGTTATGATGCAAGTAAAAAGGCAGGGATTGATGGATAATTCACTGAGTTCTCAAAATAGTTTTAAGTGAGATTGTCAGATAGTTGATGAAGATATAATACTAAAAAGCTTGGGGGAGTCAGACGACATGCTAGGGCAATGAAAAGGGTAAGAGTGGAACTGCCCATATAGACAAAGAATATTCTGGAGCCATCAATATTTGTCCCATTTAGATGTTGAATATTGACACTAAAATGCTGGCAAATGTGTGAGCCAGAAGGCAGTAGTGATTTTTCCCAGGCATTATCAATCCAGGCTAAATGGGTTTTGTAAAGGGCACACAGTTGGCAGAATGATACAAATTAGATGTTCAGCTAAGAATAGTCATAACTTTCACCAAAAAAGTTTTGACTGTGCAGATCTGGAGTATTTTTATGGACAGAGATGGGTGTTGAGCAGATTTTTAAAACATGGGTTAACGCTTTGTATAATCAAATAAGGATTAAAGGTTAATTTTTGAAGTAGGCACAGTACAGAATAGGATAAAACAGAGGTACACATTGTTGCTTAATCTGTTTTTCCTCATAACTGAGTAGTCACCAAAAATAAGGGCAAGACTACAGGCAAGAGAGGAAAGGGATGGGTCCTAGACCTTCTTACACATGTCCCCCAAAGACCAAACCCTTTTTGTCAAAGGAATGGAAGAGGCATTGAGGATAATGATGGAAGAGTTTGAGAACTTTCACAACGGTGCTGGAATGAAATGCAGCCTTAGAATGATAATGTTTATAAGGTAAGGGAAAAAGAATGGGGTTGTGGGAATGGAGGTGTAAAAGGAGACACTGACGCACAGAAATGACATAACAAAATGATGATTACCATCAGGAGAGATGGTGTTCACAGAAACACTGGTTTTACAAAGAAACAGGAAGTGAAACAGGATTTAGTCTTTCAAGGCTCAAAAACTGAGACACAGGTCTCCTTGGAGATGCTTGTTTGCTTACTCAGTTAAGGAGTTATGCTGTTCTATATTAGTTGAAGGATTTAAGGCCTTTAATGGCCTTTAATTGACATACTAAGGTGTCTCTGGGGACTTTCCAACTGTGCATGAGGCTTAGATTTAAACATACCAAATGGAGTATAGTATTCAATAGTGGGAAGCTTGCACTGCCAGGATGACATATTTGGATCTTGACTCTATTCCCTTGGAAAGTAACTGGGCCATATAAGAGGTTTTCCCCACTATGATAGAAAAATGATGATCTAATGGGATAGAGGAGTGCCCACATAAGTACTTAGGTCTCTTATGACCATACGTATTTTTCTGAAAAGGAGTATTGTATATAACACATGAGGTGAGAACAGCTTTTTTGATGATATTTTGCATTCCACTTGAGACGATTTTCAGTTCACCACATATGTGCATATTCCATCCATTGCTGAAACTGTGAGTGGATCAGTAGATGAGTGCACAACACTAACTCTGTTCTCTGACTTAGGCCTTACTTCAGCCGTGTCTAGCCCTAACCCACAAACACTTGTAAACACACTCTTATCACCAGTCACCTCTATAACATAAACATTTCTTAAGTAAATATAGCATTTAACATTTCTTTTTCAAACATTTTGGCATCTGATCACTCACATCTATGACAGCAGTAATAGCTTTCAACACTCTGTGCATTTGAGCAAAAGTATGGAACCATATAAATATACATGCACTCAAACAGTTATAGGTGTACAGACGCACACACACATCCTTACTCACCTGTAGTGTTAGATTAAAAAGGTTCAGTGTAGCAGAGCACACACTTTTTACCATCCTGATATAACTACCCTGAAGAGCTTGTTTCACCCCAACATCTTAGGGGGACTGAGTTCACCCAACTCAGTATCTCATAATCTTTAGTTAATAAATGAACAGGAGTCTTACTAAGCAAATAATGTGAATGCGATTCTATAGCATTCAGTGCTAATGAATCTCATTACAAATTCCTAGTACAACATGAATTTACCAGTGGAGTCAGTGGGGGCATCAAGCTCCACAGCTCCACCTGTCCATTGGTCTGGGTATTGCAGGCTAGCATCGCTAATATATGCCTTAATCTTACCCTTCCATGACAAAGAACAGGCATGTGGGGCAATACCCTCCAGGGTATTCTATCTATGTTTAACCAGAAGGAAACTGTGATCCCTTCCCATTAGAGATAACTCGTGCTACACTCCACCATGCCTCAGCATGGATCCAGCTTCCTCCCTTCATCTCCTCAAAACTGAAGCACAGCCGAACATCTATGTGGAACATGCTACTGCAGGTAGTCTGGCTTCTCACCAGGTAATGCCTGCAGTACCTAGTCACACATACCAGCACTACACTTGTGCACCAGAACTGCAGACATTGTAACCAGACTTGCAGACAGTGACCAACCCCTCCAAATCCTAGACTTCATAGTAAACGTACAGTGTAGCAGCCTTAACTCACACTTCCCATCAGTGACTACTGTACTGTTTAATGATTCACTCCTGCAATGCTAGTTGTGTGGGCTGTCCACAACTCACACTTCCCATCAGTGATTACCATACTGTTTACTATTTCCCTCCTGCAATGCTGGTTGTGTGGGCTGTCCTTACCTCACACTTCCCATCAGTGATGACTGTACTGTTTACTGATGCACTCCTGCAATTCTGGTTATGTGGGCTGTCCTTAACTCACACCTCCCATCAGTGATTACTGTACTGCTTACTGACTCACTCATGCAGTGCTGGTTGTGGGGGTTGTCCTTAACTCACACTTCCCATCAGTGATTACTGTACTGTTTACTGATTCACTCCTGCAATGCTGCTTCTGTGGGCTGTCCTTACCTCACACTTCCCATCAGTGACTACTGTACTGTTTACTGACTGACTCCTGCAATGGTGGTTGCGTGGGCTGTCCTTACCTCACACTTCCCATCAGTGATGACTGTACTGTTTACTGATGCACTCCTGCAATTCTGGTTATGTGGGCTGTCCTTAACTCACACCTCCCATCAGTGATTACTGTACTGCTTACTGTCTCACTTATGCAATGCTGGTTGTGTGGGCTGTCCTTAACTCCCACGTCCCATCAGTGATTACTGTACTGTATACTGACTCACTTGTGTAATACTGGTCGAGTGGGCTTTCCTTAACTCACACTTCCCATCAGTGATTACTGTACTGTTTACTAATTCACTCATGCAATGCCGGCTGTTTAGGCAGTCCTTAACTCACACTTCCCACCAGTGATGACTGTACTTTTTACTGATTCACTCATGCAATGCTGATTGTGTGGGCTGTCCTTAATTCACACTTCCCATCAGTGATTATTGAGCTGTTTACTAATTCACTCCTGCAGTGCTGGTCGTGTGAGCTGTCCTTAACTCACACTTCCCATCAGTCATTACTGTACTGTTTACTAATTCACTCCTGCAATGCTGGTCGTGTGAGCTGTCCTTAACTCACACTTCCCATCAGTGATTACTGTACTGGTTACTGATTCACTCATGCAATGCTGGTTGTGTGGGCTGTCCCTAACTCACACTTCCAGTTTGTGATTACTGTATTGTTTAGTGATTAACTGTTGCAGTGCTGATTGTGGGGGCTGTACTTACTCACACTTCACATCAGTGATTACTGTACTGTTTACTGATTCACTCATGCAGTGCTGGTTGTGGGGGCTGTCCTTAATTCACACTTCCCATCAGTGATTACTCTACTGTTTACTGATTCACTCATTCAGTGCTGGTTGTGGGGGCTGTCCTTAACTCACACTTCCCATCAGTGATTACTGTACTGTTTTCTGATTCACTCATGCAGTGCTGGTTGTGGGGGCTGTCCTTAACTCACACCTCCCATCAATGATTACTGTACTGTTTACTGATTCACTCATGCAATGCTGGTTGTGTGGGCTGTCCTTACCTCACCCTTCCCATCAGTGATTACTGTACTGTTTACTGATTCACTCATGCAATGCTGGTTCTGTGAACTGTCCTTAACACACACTTCTCATCAGTGATTATTGTGCTGTTTAGTTATTCACTCAATGCTGGTTGTGTGGGCTGTCCTTAACTCCCACTTCCTATCAGTGATTACTGTACTGTATACTGACTCACTTGTGCAATGCTGGTTGTGTGTGATCTCCTTAGCTCACACTTCCCATTAGTGATTACTGCACAGTTTACTGATTCACTCATGCAATACTGGTTGTGTGGGCTGTCCTTAGCTCACACTTCCCATCAAGTGATTACTGTACTATTTACCGATTCACTCATGCAATGCTGGTAGTGGGGGCTGTCCTTAACTCACACTTCCCATCAGTGATAACTGTGTTGTTTACTGATTCACTCATGCAATGCTGGTTGTGTGGGCTGTCCTTAACTTACACTTCCCATCAGTGATTACTGTGCTCTTTACTGATTCACTCATGCAATGCTGGTTGTGTTGGCTGTCCTTAACTAACACTTCCCATCAGTGATTACGGTACTGCATATTGATTTACTCCTGCAATGCTGGCTGTGTGAGCTGTCCTTAACTCCCACTTCCCATCAGTGATTACTGTACTGTTTACTGATTCACTCCTGCAATGCTGGTTGTGTGGGCTGTCCTGAACTCACACTTCCCATCAGTGATTACTGTACTGTTTACTGATTCACTCAAGCAATGCTGGTTGTGTGGGCTGTCCTTAACTCACACTTCCCGTCAGTGATTATTGTGCTGTTTAGTGATTCACTCAGTGCTGGTAGTGGAGGCTGTCCTTAACTCACACTTCCCATCAGTGATTACTGTACAGTTTACTGATTCACTCATGCAGTGCTTGTTGTGTGGGCTGCCCTTAACTCACACTTCCCATCAGTAATTATTGTGCTTTTTAGTGATTCACTCATGCAATGCTGGTTGTGTAGGCTGTCCTTTACTCACACTTCCCATTAGTGATTACTGTACTATTTAGTGATTCACTGTTGCAATTCTGGTTGTGGGGGCTGTCCTTAACTCACACTTTCCATCAGTGATTACTCTTCTGTTTACTGATTCACTCATGCAATGCTGGTTGTGGGGGCTGTCCTTAACTCACACTTCCCATCAGTGATTACTCTACTGTTTACTGATTCACTTATTCAGTGCTGGTTGTGGGGGCTGTCTTTAACTCACACTTCCCATCAGTGATTACTGTACTCCTTACTGATTCACTCATGCAATGCTGGTTGTGTGGGCTGTCTTTAACTCACACTTCCCATCGGTGATCACTGTACTGTTTACTGATTCACTCCTGCAATGCTGGTTGCGTGGGTGTCCTTAACTCGCACTTCTCATCAGGGATTACTGTCCTGTATACGGATTCACTTGTGCAGTGCTGGTTGTGAGGCTGTCCTTAAGTCCCACTTCCCATCAGTGATTACTGTACTGTATACTGACTCACTCGTGCAATGCTGGCTGTGTGTGATGTCCTTAACTCAAACTTCCCATCAGTGATAACTGTGTTGTTTACTGATTAACTCACGCAATGCTGGTTGTTGGGGTTGGCCTTAACTCACACTTCCCATCAGTGATTACTGTACTGTTTACTGATTCACTCCTGCAGTGCTGATCATTTGGCCTGTCCTTACCTCACGCTTCCCATCAGTGATTACTCTACTGTTTCTGATTCACTTATGCAATGCTGGTTGTGTGGGCTGTCCTTAACTCACACTTCCATCAATGATTATTTTGCTGTTTAGTGATTCATTAAATGCTGGTAGTGGGGGCTGTCCTTAACTCACACTTCCCATCAGTGATTACTGTGCTGTTTACTGATTCACTCATGAAATGCTGGTTGTGGGGGCTGTCCTTAACTCACACTTCACATCAGTGATTACTGTACTGTTTACTGATTCACCCATGCGATGCTGGTTGTGGGGGCTGTCCTTAACTCACACATCCAATCAGTGATTACAGTGCTTTTTAGTGATTCACTCATGCAATGCTGGTTGTGTGGGTTGTCCTTAACTCACACTTCCCATCAGTGATTACTGTACTGTTTAATCATTCACTCATGCAATGCTCGTTGTGTGGGCTGTCCTTAACTCACACTTCCCATCAGTGATTACAGTACTGTTTACTGATTCATTCAATGCTAGTTGTGTGGTTTGTCCTTAACTCACACTTCCCATCAGTGATTATTGTACTGTTTACGGATTCACTCATGCAGTGCTGGTTCTCTGGCTGTCCTTAACTCACACTTCCCATCAGTGATTACAGTACTGTTTACTGATTCACTCATGCAATGCTGGTAGTGGGTGCTGTACTTAACTCACACTTCCCATCAGTGATTACTGTACTGTTTACTGATTCACTCATACAATGCTAGTTGTGTGGGATGTCCTTAACTCACACTTCCCATCAGTGATTACTGTACTGTTTACTGATTCACTCATGCAATGCTGGTAGTGGGTGCTGTACTTAACTCACATTTCCCATCAATTATTACTGTACTATTTACTGCTTCCCTCATGCAATGCTGGAAGTGGGGGCTGTCCTTAACTCACACTTCCCATCAGTGATTACTGTACTGTTTAGTGATTCACTTATGCAATGCTGGTAGTGGGGGCTGTCCTTAACTCACACTTCCCATCAGTGATTACTGTACTGTTTAGTGATTCACTTATGCAATGCTGGTTGTGTGGGCTGTCCTTAACTCACACTTCCCATCAGTGATTACTGTACTTTTTACTGATTCACTCATGCAATGTTGGTTGTGTGGGCCTTCATTATCTCACACTTCCCATCAGTGATTACTGTGCTTTTTGTGACTCACTCATGAAATGCTGGTTGTGGGGGCTGTCATTTACTCACACTTCCCATCAGTGATTACGGTACTGTTTACTTATTCTCTCATGCAATGCTAGTTGTGTGGGCTGCCCTTTACTCACACTTCCCATCAGTGATTATTGTGCTGTTTACTGATTCACCACTGCAGTGCTGGTTGTGTGGGCTGTCCTTAAGTCACACTTCCAATCCGTGATTACTGTGCTGTTTGCTGACTCACTCATGCAATGCTGGCTTTATGGGCTGTTCTTAACTCACACTTCCCATCAGTGATTACTGTACTGCCTATTGATGCTGGTTGTGGGCTGTCCTTAACTAACACTTCCCATCAGTGATTACTGTACTGTTTACTTATTCGCTCATGCAGTGCTGGTTGTGTGGTCTCTCCCTAACTCACACTTCTCATCAGTGATTACTGTACGCTTTACTGATTCACTCATCAATGTTGGTTGTGTCGGCTACCTTGTTTCATTCAAGCCTACAGTGCATGAAAGGCAGACCATATGCATGCAAAATGATTTTGTAACAGTGTAACTAAATACTTAGTACTGGTTCTTTCATATTCAGTGCTACATACACATGCAGAATGCTTTTATTACAGTGTAACGGTCCTGGTACTGAATCTGTGATACTGAATCTGTGGTATTCAGTACCACAATCAAGCAATTTAAATATGAGACAATAATTTCAGCTGAACTTGTAAGGTAAAAACCTGCTTTATATTTACAGAAGAAAAAAAATCTTATATATTAAAATGCTGTTTTACTTTCAGCTCAGGAGGGCAACTGTAGTACAGATTACTAGCAGTCAAAATTGTAACGTGATTAAGCAGTATGGCCAAATTTATAAACAGTCAAAAGCCTTATGAATACAAAACAAAAACCAAAGTTACAGCACGAGCTAGACTTTCTGTAGGTATACCAGGCCTTTGCATGTGTCCCAGTGAGCGTACGAGACATTTAATTTGTACAGGGAAGTGAAACAGAAAGATAAAGTAGTCGCACTGTGCAGGCTTCTTGCTGAACATTTAAGTAAACAACCTATGATTTGCCATGTACTATTTTTTTACAATGTAACATGCTGCACATGAATCACTAAGGCTAGGTTTTGCCAAGTACTGTTTTGTAAAATGTAACATGATGTACATGAATCACTAACCCTAGGATATTCCTTGTACTTTTTGTAGCAAAGTAACATGATGCGCATTAAGCACTAACCCTAGGGTATACCATGTACTGTTTGGTTACAGTGTAACATGCTCTACATGAATCACTACACCCTAGGATATACCTTGTGCTGTTTTGTTAAAATGTAACATATTGCACATGAATCACTAATGCTAAGATATACCGTGTACTGTTTTGTTACAACTTAACATGGTGTACATGAATCACGAACCCTAGGATATACCATGTACTGTTTTGTAACAATGTAAGATGCTGCACATGAATTACTAATGCTAATATACCATGTACTGTTTTCTAACAATGTAACATGATGTACATGAATCATTAACCTTAGGATATACCATGTACTGTTTTGTTTTACAATGTAACAACCTACACACAAATCATTAATGCTAGGATATACCACGTACTGTTTTGGAACAATGTAACGTGATGTGCATGAATCACTAACCTTACAATATACCATATACTCTTTTGTTACAATGTATCATGCTGCATATCATCACTAACCCTAGGATACACCATTTATTGTTTTGTTACAATGTAACATGTTGCACATGAATCACTAACCCTAGGATATACCATGTACTGTTTTGTTACAATGTAACATGCTGCACATGAATCACTAACCTTAGGATATACCATGTACTGTTTTGTTACAATGTAACATACTGCACATGAATCATTAATGCTAAGATATACCATGTACTGTTTTTTTACAATGCATCATGCTGCACATGAGTCACTAATGCTAGGATATACTATGTACTGTTTTGTAACAATGTAACATGATGTGCATGAATCACTAACCGTACGATATACCATGTACTGTTTTGTTACAATGTAACATGCTGCACATGAATCACTAACCCTAGGATGTATCATATACTCTTTTGTTACAATGTATCATGCTGCACATGAATCACTAATGCTAGGATATACCATGTACGGTTTTGTATCAGTGAAACATGATGTACATGAATCACTAACCCTAAGATATGCCATGTACTGTTTTGTAACAATGTAACATGCTGCACATAAACCACTAACCCTAGCATATACCATGTCCTGTTTTGGTACAATGTAACATGCTGCACTTGAATCACTAATGCTAGGATATACTGTGTACTTTTTTATTACAACGTAACATGCTGCACATAAATCACTAATCTTAGGATATACCATGTACTGTTTTGTTACAGTGTAACATGCTGCACATGAATCACTAACCTTAGTGTATACCATATACTGTTTTGTTACAATGTGACTTGCTGCACATGAATCTCTATTGCTAGGATATACTATGTCCTGTTTTGTTACAATGTAACATGCTGTACATGAATCACTAACCCAAGGATATAGCATGTACTCTTTTGTTACAGTGTTACATGCAGCACATGATTCAGTAACCCTAGGATATACCATCTACTGTTTTGTAACGATGTAACATGCTGCATATGAATTAGTAAGGATATAGAATGTACTCTTATGTTTCAGTGTAAGAATCTTCACATGAGTCACTAACCCTAGGCTATACCATTTACTGTTTCGTTACAATGTAACATACCACACATGAATCACTCACCCTGGGATATACCATGTACTGTTTTTTTTACAATGCAACTTGCTGCATATGAATCACTAACCCTAGGATATACCATGTACTGTTTTGTTACAATGTATTATGCTGCACATAAATCACTACTGCTAGGATATACCATGCACTGTTTTCTAACAATGTAACATGCTGGACATGAATCACTAACCCTAGAATAGACCATATACTGTTTTGTAACAATGTAACATGCTGCATATGAATCTATAAGGATATAGAATGTACTCTTATGTTTCAATGTAACATGCTGCACGAGTCACTAACCCTAGGATATACCATGTACTGTTTTGTTACAATGTATCATGCTGCACATAAATTACTAATGCTAGGAAATGCCATGTACTGTTTTGTAAAAATGTAACATGATGTACATGAATCACTAACCCTAGGATATACTATGTACTATTTTGTTACCATGTATCATGCTGCATATGAATCACTAATGCTGGGAAATACCATGTACTGTTTTGTAACAATGTAACATAATGTGCATGAATCATTAACCTTAGGATATATCATGTACTGTTTTGTTACAATGTAACATGATGTAAAAATCACTAACTTTAGGATATACCATGTACTGTTTTGTTACAATGTAACGTGCTGCACATGAATTACTAATGCTAATATACCATGTGCTGTTTTGTTTCACTGTAATATGATGTACATGATTCACTAGCTTTTGGATATACCATGTACTATTTTGTTACAATCTAACATGCTGCACATGAATTACTAACCCTAGGATATACCATGTACTATTTGTTACAATGTAACATGCTGCACATGAATCACTAACCTTAGCATATAACATGTACTCTTTTGTTACAATGTAACATGCTGCACATGAATCACTAACCCTAGGATATACCCTGTACTGTTTTCTTACAATGTAACATGCACATGAATCACTGACCATAGGATATACCATGTACAGTTTTGTAACAATGTCGCATGATGTACATGAATCACTAACCTTAGGATATACCATGTACTGTTTTTTTTACATTGTAATATACTGCACATGAATCACTAATGCTAGGATGTACCATGTACTGTTTTGTTACAATGTAACATGCTGCATAGGTTCATAGGTAAGTACTAGGCTATCTGCCTGAGGGCATCTGTAAGCCTAGCCAGAATGTGTTGGCTTTCGCCGCTCATTTAGATTAGTTCCCTGTGCCTGTGTCCAGCAGAGCCATTAGTTCCCTGTGCTTCTGCCAGCAGAGCCACTACAGTGATCCCCAGGGTAAACTTTCTTTTCCCATCCACTCGTCAAGGTTTCTCTTGAAAACTGTTGGTGAGGGGCTCTGCCTAATGTAGATTGGAATCCTATTACAAAGCATGGGGAGTCACTGGAACAGGAATTTATCCCTCCAGCACGTCCCATTTATAGCTGTGGCGAGGTTTATATCCCTAGAGTGTGTGGCTCTTGGGGATTTGTTTTTTTTAGGTGGAACATGTGCAGTTCTGGGTTGGACATGGCCTTGTATGTGAGGCAGAGATCACCTTTGAGTAAGCGGTATGCAACCGAGTACAGCTGGAGTTTTTTCAGTCGGGCTGCATAGGGCATCTGTTTGAGGCCAGTAATCCTCTTTGTGTGGTACTCCTTTTGTGATTAGGTGGGCCATGTAGAAGGATTTTCTAACCACCTAGGCCATATGATTATCAAAGGAGAGATTAATATCTACTTGGCTCCCCAGGTCCCCTTATTACATTTTCTGTATTTAAGGGACTACCACGTATGTGGTAGTTCGCGGGTACTTCCAAAGGGGATGACTATGCAGTTTTTGGCAATTAGCTTGAGGCCATGATTTTGGCACCAGGTATCCGTCTCAGTGAGACCATTCTGGAGGATGTCTGTATCAGCCGGAGAGTTACTGCACATGAATCACTAACCCTAGGATATACCATGTACAGTTTTCTTTACAGTGTAACATGCTGCACATGAATCACTGACCATAGGATATATCATGTACAGTTTTGTAGCAATGTAGCATGATGTACATGAATCACTAACCCTAGGATATACCATGTACTGTTTTGTTACAAAGTAACATGCTGCACATGAACCACTAAGGCTAGGATATACCATGTACTGTTTTGTTACAAAGTAACATGCTGCACATGAACCAGTAAGGCTAGGATATACCATGTACTGTTTTCTTAAAATGTAACATGCTGCACATGAATCACTAACCCTAGGATATACCATGTACTGTTTTGTTACAATGTAACATGCTGCAAATGAATCACTAACCCTAGGATATACCATATACTGTTTAGTAACGATGTAATATGCTGCCCATGAATCACTAATCCTATGATATAGCATGTCCTTTTTTGTTACAATGTAACATGCTGCACATGAATCACTAACCCTAGGATATAAAATGTACTGTTTTGTAAAAATTTAACATCCTGCAAATGAATCACTAACCCTAGAATATACTATCTACTGTTTTGTTATAATGTAACATGCTGCACATGAATCACTAATGCTAGGATATACCATCTACTGTTTTGTAATAATATAACATGCTACACATGAATCACTAATGGTAATATACCATGTATTGTTTTGTTACAGTGTAACATGCTGTACATGAATAACTAACTCTAGGATATACCATGTACTATTTTGTTGCAATGTTACACGCTGCACATGAATCGCTAACCCTGTGATATACCATGTAGTGTTTTGTTACAGTGTAATATGCTGTACATGAATCACTAACCCTAGGATATACCATGTACTGTTTTGTTACAAAGTAACATGCTGCACATGAACCACTAAGGCTAGGATATACCATGTACTGTTTTCTTAGAATGTAACATGCTGCAAATGAATCACTAACCCTAGGATATACCATGTACTGTTTTGTAACAATGTAATATGCTGCACATGAATCACTGACCCTAGGATATACCATGTACTGTTTTGTTACAATGTGACATGCTGCAGCTGAATCACTAATGCTAATATACCATGTATTGTTTTGTTACAGTGTAACATGCTGCACATGAATCACTAACCCTAGGATATGCCATGTACTGATGTTCATCGTGTTTCACTGTTGCAGTCATTACTCTTGGGTTATCCTGCTGGCAGGCTACCCTCAGTCGGCCAGAATTCCAAAGTCTAGGTCCGGCGTCGGTTGCTGTCGCCTCTTGCCTGACGTCAGTGCACCAGGGGTATAAAAGATGCAGCTGACGTCATTTACTTCAGTCTTTCTTGCCTCACGGTGCCCGAAGCAAAAGCAGTTCGCAAGTGCCGGTTGGCTGACTCCTGAGATTTTCAAATCTGAATTTCAGAACCAAAGTCTTCATTAAAGGTAAGTACCCTGTTGGGGAAACTTTTTTCCTAGCTCCAGACAGATGTCAGAAAAAGTTAACAATTGTATTTCTTGTGGGAAGCAAATACCTCATAAGGATTTTCACTCTTACTGTATTCCTTGCCTAGGCCCTGATCACAATGTTGCTAACTGTCGGTTTTGTACTAGATTTAACCAACGCACTATTAAGCGTTGGTTTGATTTCGCATTTCATTACTTTGGCCGGAGATTTAATTATATAATGCCGTCGGACCAGCCGACAACCGGAGTTTACAAATAAACGCAAGGATAAGGATAGGCATCCGAGGTCCAAAACCGACGACGAGGCCTCTGCTAGGCCAGTCGCCGGTTCGCCGGTTCTCAGTGAGGTGCTTTCGCAGCCCCTGGCGCCCGCTACCTCAGAGCCACAGGCTGCTTCTGACTCCCACATGGAGCCGACTGGGCCTCTAGATACTCAAGGTATTGGACACTCAGAAATCATTCCCTCAGATGGGTCCGGAGCCGCTGAGCAGGCATCAGCTTCTGAGGGTGTCTTCAGACCTACACAACTATATATTAAGCCATCTTCGGCTGCAAAGACAAAGACTAAAGCAGCTTTAAAGACAAACAAGTACAGCATTCTCCTACTCAGACCTCCATGCCTAAAAAACAGATTCTCAAAATGGCCGAAGACCTAATTACTTTGATCAGGGGCTCCCATCCCCCTCCTGATAAGAGGCCTAGGCAAGAGACAGAGTAGGATTCTTCTGATCAGTTTTCAATTTCCTCTAATTCCTCTTCTGAACAGGATTACTCCATGCTTCCCTATGAGGATTCTGATGCTGAAGAATCCATTCCTTCAGCCTCTCCTCCTGAGGACTATTCTTTTGGGGAAACCTTGCATACCATGAGGGAGCATTTCCACTGGGAGAGCCAAGATTATTCTGAATCTAAGAAAAGGCTCAGAGACTTTCTGCTACTTCCTCAGCACAGACCCCTTGCTATTCCACCTGTTCTAGACATTGTAGATGTATTTTCAGAGTCCGGCCTGTCCCCTGACTTTCTACCCCCTGTACCTGCTAAGCTAGACAGATACTACAGGGTCCCGGATTCTCATAAATTCCTATATAAAGACCCCACTGCTGACCCAGAAACTATATCTCAGGGTCCCAAAGGAGTTAAAGCTTCCACTGCAAAAAACCCTGTCCCTTTCTGCTACCTTGGCTATAAGGGCTTTAAATTGTCAGTTTCATATGCTTAAATATCAGCAATATTTAATGTCACTGCTTAAACAGAAATTGTTGACAAATACTGAATGTTCTGAGAACAATGAATTGCAGGATTTATTGCATGCAGCTGAACAAGTGGGAAAGCATACTTTGCAATGTGGTTATGATTCACTGGAGGCCTCTTGCAGGGCCGCTGTTACAGGTTCTGTTATTAGAAGGCATGCTTGGTTAAAGAAACAGAATCTGCCTGATCATGTTAAAGCAAAATTATTAGATACACCATTACAACATGATACTTTGTTTGGTACTAAAGCCGAAGAGGTGTTGAAAAAAAATGGAGGATAAAGCAAAATCCATGCAGACAGTCAATGATTTCTTACAGGTGCAGCCACCCAGGTTTAGCAGGAACTGGCCTTCTAAAAATTGGTCCTTTCCAGTGTCAGACAGACCACAAAGAGGCAGATGCAGGCGTCCCAGAGGCAGATCTCAGCCCCAGGGCTCATACAGGCCTAAACAATGGGGTGCTCCTACCTCCAAAAGCGGAGAAAACAAATCATAGCCTTACAGGAAACAGTCCCAATGACTTTCCTTTACCAGACCCAAGCACCTTTCTTTTGGCAGCCCCCTTGGGGGGGGAAACTAGCACTTTTTTCATCAAATTGGCAAATGGTTACCCAGGACAAATGGGTCCTGAACATAGTGTCCCAAGGCTACAGGTTCCATTTTCACACTCTACCAAGGTCAAAAGGTATGCCAGACCTGCCACACAATCAATGGGCAGAGGCACAAAAACAAATCACAGCCCTCATGGACATGAGGGCCATTCAGCAAGTGCCACAACAAGAGCAGGGGCAAGGATTTTACTCCAGACTTTTTCTAGTACCTAGAAAGGACAAAACCTGGAGACCAATACTGGACGTGTCTATACTAAATACGTTTCTGGAAGTTCCAAAATTCAAGATGTTGACTCTTCAGCAACTACTGCCCATGCTGGGCAAAAAGGCTTGGCTCGTAACTTTGGACCTAAAGGAGGCATACCTGCCTGTCCCAATCAGACAGTCTTGCAGAATATACCTCAGATTCATAGCTGGCTCAATGCATTAGCAATTCTCTGCACTGCCCTTTGGCTTATCTACTGCGCCCAGGGTCTTCACAAAATGCCTGGCACCAGTAATTGTGTTTTGCAGACAAAAAGGAATTCAAATATATCCCTACTTGGACGACTGCCTAATTCAAGCAGAGAACAAAGACATTCTTCTAGAGCATCTGGCGTTTGTAAAAAGATTACTAATTGGCCTAGGGTACATAGTAAAGGAAAATAGATCAAAACTTGTGCCCTCTCAAGAGATAATATTCCTGGGTGCAAGCTTAAATACAACTGCTCAGATGGCTTATCTCACGCCAGACAAACAAAAACAACTGATTACTTACTTCAAGAAATTGGCAACAAAAACCCACTTATCTGCAAGGAAATCCTGTAGGCCTTAGGTTTCATGGCATCCTGCATTCTACTAATTCCATATGCCAGACTGCATATGAGGAAACTACAATGGTATCTAAAAAGTGTTTGGACTCAGCATTGCCACAGCTTGGAGACAGTAATTGCACTCACTCCCTGCCTGCAACAGGAGTTTCGATGGTGGGCAGAAGCCTGTCACCACAACAAGGGTCTGCCATTCAGTTTAACCACAGCTAGACAGACACTGACAGCGGATGCATCAGATTATGCCTGGGGGGCCCATATGGCAGGAAAATGTATTCAGGGCACATGGCCTGCAAACCAGATGCATCTTCACATCAATCAAAAAGAGATGCTAGCTGTTCAAAATGCCCTGATAGCTTTCAAGGACCTGCTTCATCCAGGACAGTTACTGATAGAGAGACAACACTACAGTCATGTGGTACATAAGCAGGGAGGTGCACACTCCTACCCCCTCTGCAGACAAGCAGTGACCTTATGGGACACAACACTGGCTTTTCAAGTTCACCTGCAAGCACAATTCCTGCCAGGAAAAACAAATACTCTGGCAGACGAACTAAGCAGAAACCTCATGGATCCCCACGAATGGAAACTGGATCCACAAGTCTTCAGCATGATAAGGAAATGGGGATGCCCAGACATAGATCTATTTGCCTCCCCTCACAACTGCCAATTGCAGAGATTTTGCACAAGGATTTATCACAAGCAAGCATGGAAAGTGGACGCCCTATCCTTCATCTGGAAAAACCTAACAGTATATGCCTTTCCTCCACTGCCTCTCTTTCCCAGGGTACTCCTGAAGGTCAGACAAGAGAAACCAAAAATGATACTGATTGCACCAGACTGACCACGCCAGCACTAGTACCCAATCCTAAAGAGCTTATCTCAAGGTCCAGCATGGATATTGCCTCAAACATCTCACTTGCTGACCCAACAAAACAATCAGATCCTGCACAGCCAACTCAGGACCTTAAATCTGGCAGCATGGCAGATAATGTAGCCATTCAGAACACCCCTCTTTCAAAAGCTGTTATGGATGTTATCTTGGAGGCCAGGAGGCCCACTACCAGAAAATCTTATGCAGAAAAATGGAAGAGATTCTGTGCTTGGAACCAGGAACGAGGCATTGACACATGTGTACCAAATATCCCTCAGATTTTACAATACCTAACTGAGATGATGAACAAAGGCTTTTCTTTCTCATCAAATAAGATTCATGCCTGTGCCATTTCAGCCCATTGTAATGCGGAACCACCTATCTTTTCTCATCCTGTAATAAGGCAGTTCCTCAGAGGGGCCAAAAACATTAGGCCTCCAAGGAGAGCACCAATTCCGGCCTGGGACCTCAATTATGTTTTGGAAAAACTCACACTGCCTCCTTTCGAGCCAGCATCATCAGCAGATATAAAATTCTTATCCTGGAAAACAGCTCTGCTCCTAGCAATAACCTCTGCAAGACTAGTCTCAGAGTTACAAGCACTCATGGCTGTGGAACCTTTCATCATTTTTCATCCAGGCAGGGTTTCTCTGAGGACAAACCCTACATTTATGCCTAAGGTGGTGTCCAGTGTGGCCCTCAACCAAACCATTCACTTACCCACCTTTTATCCAAATCCACAGAACAAGGGTGAGAACATTCTGCATTCTTTGGACATACACAGGCAGTTACACTTCTACTTGGACAGAACTAAAGTTTTCAGAAAGATTGAGCAACTTTTAGTGTCATATGCTGCAGGATCACAAGGAAAGGCTATCTCAAAACAGACTATTTCTAAATGGATAGGCCATTGCATCCATTTCTGCTATTGTCAACATGGCAAATCAGAGCCTAAGGGCATTAGGCCTCATTCCACCAGAGCAGCAGCCACTTCAGCAGCCTTCCTCAGAGGAGTACCAACCAAAGATATCTTAGAGGCTGCAACCTGGAGTTCAGTGCACACCTTCACAAAGCACTACCACTTACCTCTTTACTCAAGTCAAGAGCAGGTTTTGCCACTGCAGTTCTGCAGGGCCTCATAGCCTCTCCTAATCCTATTTAGCCCAGCCACCCATCCTCAGCTTTGGGATTCAACCCAAGAGTAATGACTGCAACAGTGAAACATGATGAACATAGTACAGTTGTGTACCTACCATAAATGTAGATGTTCGAGTGTATTCACCGTTTCAGTCCAGGTTACTCATCCACCATCCCCCTTTTCCTTGCTGGGACTTCTCTGCACTTCTCTATCCTATAGAACCTTTTTGGTGCATTTGCTTGTAGATGCAGGAAATGTTATTTTTGTGCATGCATTTTTATTGGCATATTTTTCAGCCTACCAGTTTGGGGGCACCCCAAGGGTAAGAAAAACTGAAGAAAATGGCATCGGCTGCATCTTTTGTATTCCCTGACATCAGGGAAGAGGCGACAGCAACCGACGCCGGACCTAGACTTTGGAATTCTGGCTGACTGAGGGTAGCCTGCCAGCAGGATAACCCAAGAGTAATAACTGCAACAGTGAATACACTCGAACATCTACATTTATGGTAGGTACACAACTGTACTTTTTGTAACAGTGTAACATACTGCATATGACTCACTAACACTAGAATATACTATCTACTGTTTTGTAGTACTGTACCATGCTGCACATTAATCACCAACACTAGGATATACCATGTACTGTTTTGTAACATTGTAGCATGCTGCACATGAATCACTAAGGCTAGGATATGCCATGTCCTGTTTTGTAACACTGTAACATGCTGTACATGAATCACTAACCCTAGGATATACCATGTACTGTTTTGTTACAATGTAACATGCACATGAGTCACTAACCCTAGGGTATACCATGTACTGTTTTTTTTTTTCACACTGTAAAATACTGCATATGAATCACTAACCCTAAGATATACCATGTACTGTTTTGTTACAAAGTAAGATTTTGCAGATGAATTACTAATGCTAATATACCATGTATTGTTTTGTTACAATGTAACATGCTGTACATGAATCACTAACCCTAGGATATACCATGTACTGTTTTGTAACAATGTAACATACTGCACATGAATCACTAACGCTAGAATATACCATCTACTGTTTTGTTATAATGTAACCTGCTGCACATTAATCACTAACCCTAGGATATACCATGTCCTTTTTTGTTCCTATGTAACATGTTGCACATGAATCACTTACCTTGGGATATATCAAGTACTGTTTTGTTACAGTGTAACATGATGTACATGAATCATTAACCGTAGGATATACCATGTACTGTTTTTTTACAGTGTAACATGCTGCACATGAATCACTAACCCTAGGATATACCATGTACTGTTTTGTAACAATGTAACATGCTGCATGTGAATCAGTAATGCTAATATACCATGTATTGTTTTGTGACAATGTAAAATGATGTATATGAGTCACTAACACTTCATAACATCAAGGCTCTAGACTAGTTATACACAAATGAATGAAAACACATTTGCATATGTGGTACATTTACATTATGATTTTATTGAATCAAAACAACGTTTTATTTTATCAGCATTACATAAATAAATAAAATCCATTGTAGGAATCACAAAGATATTTAACTGGTAAATTAAGTCATATTCTAATTGCTTCAATTATTTCATTTTCTAGTTCATTTATTAAAAATGTACGTGTGGAAATCTAGTTTTAGAAACCAAAAATGCAGAATATAGATGTATAAAACTTGCTCTGTGCTGACAAGGATCTTGGACTGAATGGGTATGTTAGTTTGAAGCCAATTTTAAAATTAAGGAAGAAAAGGAAGTGGTGTCATATTTTAATTGTTTTAATTTTTATAAATTGCATTTTTAAGATGTTATGCATACACAACCCTAAGAAGCATTTTTGTGAAAGCTTGTTTTATAATTCTGTGAAACTGCATACCTTAAACAGTGAGAATCTGCCAAGACATTAATATGTTTGAATAACTTATTAATCCAATATGTCTTCTAAATAATAATAATGTGTCTATTATGGTCTGCCTATAAAATGTTTCCTATTCTTTGTGATTCTTTACTCTTCTCCTGGACATTTACCTCTGTACCTACTTACTGTACCATTCATTGTACCCACTCTCTGTATTCTGATAATCCCTCCATCACTCTCTGACTAATATCCTCTACTCTCTCCCGGCTTGTCTCCATTTCTCCTAGAACTGTACTATTCACATTTTCCACAAGCCTCAGGATTTACACCTCCTCCCCATTTCTGGTTCTAAAGCAAAGTTTCAGTAAAAGCTCAAATCAGCCTTGGGAAATCTCAGCTTACTTATATACACAAGCCTTCTTTTACAATTAATCATTAGGTGAATGTCATTGAATTGTTTTAACAATTTTTCTCCTACTTTGTGAATATCATTGTGAGCTGAGCACAGATGCATGAGCTCCATTCAGCTTCCAACTTGGAGAGCTTTAATCAAGTTGGCCAGAAGGTGGTGACGTACAAGATCCCTATTCCCTCTGTATGCAAGCAGGTGAGCTCCAGAGTCTAAGATCAAAACTATACCAAAACAAAATTTTAGTTTAGTTGCAATTCCCTTACCTCTGCTCATCCTTATAAGGCCTGCTAGCAACATTTGTTTTCTGTAAGATTAAAAGCTGTGACATAGTGTATTGTCTTATTTAAATTTCCTGACTCCTGATATTTCTTGGACTCCCTCCTGCTGGGGCTTGCTTTCCCAATTCCATTCACCCTCTGGGCTCACTGTGCTCCCCTATCCCACCCGCCTCAGTGCTTCTACTCTTATTCACTAGGCTGTCACTCCCTCACTCTATCCATCCAATTACATGCACTTGCTGTTTTTCTGGTTCCTCCTCCTAGACCTATAACATGCTCATGCTTCACCTATCACTTCTTAGTACACTCATATTACTGTCTCTCCTCACTACTTATCACCAAAACACATTCCAAACACCCACCTTTCATCCCACCACTAACCCACCTTACCATGCTACTACATGTACATATCTCACTATCTTTCCTACAGTTGTCAATATTACTAGCCTCCAGTATTTTCCACTTAAAATAATACCTGCTAAAGATATTCACCATAGCCATCACTTATTCAACAGTGAGCTTATAAAATGATTAAAATTACTTACTAACATTGCCTCTAGGCTACTGCTTAGTGAACATTTAATATTAGAAGTATAGCCAATAAATCAGACATCCTTCATGCCACTCTAGCCACATACTCCCCAGACATAGTAATATTCACTGAAACATGGCTAAAACAGGTACAAATAATAATGAAATACTACGGGTGGATAGACTCAACAAAAGAGGAGGTTAAGTTGCTATCCTCTTTAAAGACCATCTCACTTTAACTTTCCTTGACTGCAAAACCCCACATCTTGACAGCGCAGAAATCATCTACACCAAAATAAATATAAATTCAAGAAAAACACTTAATATAATTTGCTGCTACATCCCACCTGGAAATAATGCCCCAACTATGTAGAGAACATCTGTTGTACTGGCCAAGTAGTACCCTTAGTCAGGGGGAATTCATACTGGGTGATTTTAATTTAAACTGGCTTGCATGATACAGATCACCCCATCCATCACATAAACTTGCATGGTTTTACGCAACCTATTCACGAATCTACCTGAATAGATAAAGCTAGTAAAAAACAATCGACCCTGGATTGGATATTACTAAATAACTCCTCTCACTCATACCAGTCAGGATACCTTCTTGATGGTCTGAGCGACCACCTACCAACATTTCTTATATGACAACACACATTCACACCAAAACCTACCATGTTTAAACAACTTGGAAAAAAACATAACTTTCATCTTGACAACTTCCTAGCTGACCTACAAAGGTGCAGTTGGACTTCACTCAAATACCTTGACCTACATGACACAGTGAACCACTTTAATAAATCATTTTCAGATATATTAAATGCACATGCCCCTGGTAGAACCATCAGAGTAAAATCAAACTCCGCCCCCTGGCTAAGCAGAGACACTAGGGCCCTTTTGAAAACTAGAGATAAAGCCTGGGAACTATGGTGTAAGACTAACACAGTAGTTTCTAAACACCAGTATCAGGAACTAAGAAATGAGCAAAAAATTTGGAATGAGAAGAACACTGAAGCTATAATTAAAACCTCTTCAGGTCAACTTTATTCACATAAGCACAGTTCACAGATCAACACTTGAATTCCACAATACATTTTTGCTTTACCCAACTTCCTCAGATGTCAAATATACATAGCCTTGTGTGTCTCTCTTTATATATGCACCTAACCTATTTGAGTAGGCTTTATTACAAAATATTTGATAGAACTTGTATTAAAGGACAATTACATATTTTTAACGGAGAATTCTTTCAGCAAATTATAGGGGTTGCTGTGGGGCCGCGTGTGCCCCCACCTATGCAAATATTGTAGTAGCAGTTAATTTATATATCACTTAGAATACAAAGAATGCTGGATTTTATACAAAAGATACCTTGGCAACATCTGTATTTTGTTGACAGCATCAGTAGATAAGCTGAAAGAGTTTATAACTTACATATGGAGTACTACTGAATTCTTACAGTTTACTTATAATATTTCCCATGACACACTAAATTACTTGGATGTAACCATACAAAAACAGCACAATGGGTTTAAATCCAAAATATACAGGAAGGGGACATTTTCAAACTATCTCTACTACATAAGTGCTCACCCTTTCCATCAAAAAAGAAGCACAATAAAAGGACAATATACCAGGAGTAGTAGAAGGATGTCAAAAGAGGAAGATTTTGAGTGGGAATGTAATTTCCTAGGGAACCTATTTAAAGAAAGGGGGTACCCTTAGAGGTTAATTCAAGAGGTAAAAGCAAAAGTTTCAGAAGGAAGGAAAGATAGATTTAAACCCATACTGGGTGAGAATATACTGAAAGGGTGGCCTAATGATTAAGGTGCTTGCCTTACAAACACAAGGTACAGGGTTTGAATCTCACAGGGGATAATTGGCTAGACTTAAAATGTCTCACATGGGCAGTTAGCCTAGTACTACTCTATCTATCTATCTATTATACAACAACAGAAAACAGATATAAGAGGGCATTCATTACTAAATATAATGGAAATGCCAACAATGTGAAACGCATTATTGAGAGGGAATGGGAAAGGTTTAGTGCAGTGACTTACATAAAGGAGATAGAAAAAGCACCATTGAGTACTGTATAGAAGAAAGCACACAATTTAAAAGAGATTTTAGAGGGTGACAAGAGTAGAACTAACGCTCATCAAGAAAAATGAAAGGGAACATTTAAATGTGGAACATGCTCCCATTGTCCATTTATTTTACATAGAGAATCTGTCCACATAAAAAGTAGGAATAAATGTATAGAAGGAAAGAAATATTACAACTGTAATATGGTAGGTTTAGTATAGCTAGCACTATGTGAAGCCTGTGACTCATTTTGTATAGGAAAAACCGAAAGACAGCTCAGGAGAAGAATATATGACCATAACTATGATATCCAAACCAAGAATGAAAAAAATGCCTTGCACAAGAATACCAAAAAGTGTACAAAAGCTAAGTTTTTATTATTTGTTTTAGAGGATATACAAAAAGATCAAAGGGGGGTGGACCACGGTAAACACAAATTGAATACAAAGAATTATGGTGGCAAGTCACTTTAGAAGCTAACAAAATCTCGGGTCTAAATAAAAGTGTATCCATCACACCCCTATAGAAAATGCAAGCTGCTAAGTTATAAAAGGGCAAACATAAATAAGGCTTAGGAATACTTTTAACATGAAGATGAAATTAGTATAGTAGACTGTTTGATTTCCTATAGTACCAAGATATAATGTTTATGTAATAGATACATTACAAGTTTTACATTTTTAAAATGTCCACTAGATGAAGCTGTACCTCTATATGTCAGATATGCAATATATATTATAATTTTACAGGTCTTGATCAAATTACTAATTTTGATAATGCACTTCTTTTATAAATTTTAAGGCAAAGTGGTTAGAACATTTTACCTACATTGTCTTATTTGTGATATTTTTATATTATATGAGTTTTAATATTAAGGAGACACAGTTATGGAACATTAATTGGGGTGTTGATTTTATATGATAATAAATAATTGGGTGTTTATATAAAGAGAGACACACAAGGTTATGTGTATTTGACATCTGAAGAAGTTGGGTAAAATGAAAACATAATGTGGAATTCAAACATTAATGTGTGTACTGTGCGTATATGAGTAAAGTTAACCTGAACAGGTTTTAATTATAATTTCAGTGATCTTCTCCTTCCAAATTGCCTTTTTTTGTTTATTGGTGACAGACTTGACAATTTTTTTTCCTTTTGGTTAACTTAGAAATGAGGCAAAAAAAAAAACAGGATAAAATAAATTTCTATCATAACATTCAAAACACATACCAAAAAAACCTTCAAAAACTCTGGCCTGCAATAAACTCAGTCCTTCACCCAGGAAAATCTACTACACCAACTCCAAACATCCACAACAATTCCAATAACATAGCTATCATTTTTAACAAACATTTTACTGAATCTACAGTTGCCCTTTCCAAACAGCAAATCCCTACTCCTGATACCAAACCAGCCAAGTCTACAACTAGCAGTGCCTCATTCTCCCCAAGTCCTACAGCCACTATAAAAAAAACTACTACAGAAACTAAAACCTACACTTGCCGTAGATAACTTACCCAGTGAATACCTCAAAATTGCAGCTGCATCTATAGCTTTCCCAGTATCAATCCTTATAAATAGATCCATTGTGAAAAACAAG
Source organism: Protopterus annectens (assembly GCF_019279795.1). Taxonomy (NCBI): domain Eukaryota; kingdom Metazoa; phylum Chordata; order Ceratodontiformes; family Protopteridae; genus Protopterus; species Protopterus annectens. The sequence continues at coordinate 568,424,501 of NC_056730.1, forward strand.
GTCCCTCAACTGTGGAAAATTTCCCATGTAATCCCACTTCATAAAGGGGGACCTTCCACAGAACTGACAATCTATCATCTAATTGCTATTCTTTCACCTCTTTCTAAGCTACTCGAAAGGTGTATTCATCTCGAGGTCATGAAATTCTTACTAACAAATAACCTCTCAAACAGTCAGTATTGGTTTCACCCATCGCATAGTACCACTACTGCTCTCTTATCCTTCACTAATACTGTAAACCGTCACAGGAATAACAACAACTTTTTATCTGCCATCTTTCTAGACCTATCAAAAGCTTTTGATATGGTCTCCCATGCCAAACTAGTAGATGTACTAACTGAAACATCCTTCTTACCATCTTTCACAGCTTGGTTTACTAACTATTTATCTGGCCGTCAACAATCTGTTCTATAGCAACGTGACCTATCTCCACACCTTCCTTTATCCATTGGTGTCCCCCAAGGATCTATCTTAGGCCCTCTCATTTTCTCCCTCTGTACTAATAATCTACACACACCTACTCCACACGGTTCTATAAAACAGTATGCAGATGATTCAACACTTATCTGTGCTACCACTTCTCTATCAGCTCTTCATTCTCAAACACAGGAATCTTTCACTTCTGCAGAAACATGGTTAGCCAGTGCCCATCTAATCTTGAACCCAAACAAAACTAGATTATTACTCTTCCAGTCCTTCCAACCTAACAAGACATCTATCACATGCCCACCTTTTAACATAATAGCCAAAGACAATGCTGTCATCTCCCCGACAACCCATACAAAGCTTCTTGGAGTGGAAATAGACAGTAACCTAAAATTTGGCTTACATGTCTCCCTAAAAATAAAAAAAGTCCATAAAAAGTTGGAAGTTTATATAGGCACAAAAGGTTCCTGACCAAAATTGCCAAAAGTACATAAGCACAAAGCCATCTGGTCTCTACTCTTCTGTATGCCTTTCCAATTTTAACTAATCTTAGGAAAACTGACCTAGCTAAGCTAGAAGCATGTTATAATAAAGTTAATAAGTTTGCATCTGACTGCCCATGTACATCATTGTGCAGCTTTAAGGATACTAGACTGGCTTGACCTTCCCAACATTATTCTTTGCAACCAACTCTCTCTAACTCACAGAATTGTAACAAAACTGACCAGAATCCCTGCACTACAAAATCTCATCCTTACTTCCTGTTCCAGCAGACCACTTTTCTCTAACAATAAGAACTTACTCACCATCTCCAAGGCCAACACTGCAGGAAAATCTTTATTTTCTAGCTATATATCGTATATGGAACTCCCTTCCTAACTCCATTCTCTCAATCTCATCCACTAACCACTTTAAGCCATCACTTAAAGCTTATCTAAAAAGTAGGAGGCTATGTTCCTGTACTAACCCACTAATGAATGCTCTGATACACCACAGTATACCCCAACCATATCCAACCTCTTCCCCAGTGTTTAATCTTTTATTCCTACTGGCCTGTCTTAACCTTATATCTTGACATAAGTCATACTTTACAAATAGTACTAGCTATGTTCAAAGCCTAGGTTTTGTTGTCATGATGTAACAGATTTGTATTTTCTTATGTATACTACATTTTGTTTACTTTATACTTTATTGATTATTGTAATTCATGCATTAAAATTTACTGTTACTCATGGAGCTTTTCTCCCCGGGTCTCCACTGAAAACGGACCGGTGTCCAGTTGGACTTTCCCAGTAAATAAATGTTAAACAAATAAATAAATAAAAATAATAGCTGTAATTACAAATATGTTAATGAAACTAACATAAAACTCAAAGAACAAATATATCATCATTTATCAGATGTCAGAAGATGTGCTAGAATGATTGCATTATTTAAACAAATTAATGTGATAGGAGATTCTCACTATTTTAAGTTTGCAGTTTTACTTATTTATGACAAACTTAGGGGTGGTGATGTTGTTTCAGAAACTGAAAATTCTGAATATAGATGGGGAAAACTTGCTCTGTGCTGACAAGGAATCTGGACTGAAAGGGCATATTAGTATAAAGCCAGTTCTAAAATTAATTTGGAACAGGAAGTGGTGTAATGTTTTTAATTGCTTTATTTGTTATATGTTGCTTTTTTTTAGTTCTTCTGCATTTGTGGCCATTTGGATTTACTTACTGTTTTTTCTTTTAATTAATTTCATCAGCATTATTATGAAAGCAGTTCAGTTCAGCAAAAAATTTGCCAACAGCAAAACAAAATCTTTTGAAATTAAAATGAAATTTCTTAAGTACAGATGATCTATCCAACTGTTCAGCAGTGCTACTGTCACTGTCGTTAACCACTTTGATCTGAGTGTGGTAGACCAAAACATCAGTTTCTGGGGCAGAGGTATTTTCCTCACTATCCATGTCTGCCTTGTCCTGAATGCAGAGGATAGGGTCTTCAACATCTGGGTCAGTGTTGCTTTTCTCAATGCCTGCATCAGCCTTGTCCTGAGTGCACAGAATGAGGTTTTCAGCAACTGGGACAGTGGTGCTTGTCTCACTGCCCACATTGGCCTTGCCCTGTGTGCAAGGCAAAGGAACTTTAACAGCTACAAAAGTGATACTTCTCTGACTGCGAACATCGGCCTTGTCCTGAGTGTAGGGCATGAGCTCTTCTGTATAAGGTACAGTGGTGTTTGTATCATTCCCCATGTCAGCCTTGTCCTGAGTGTAGGGCATGAACTCTTCTGTATAAGGTACAGTGGTGTTTGTATCATTCCCCATGTCAGCCTTGTCCTGAGTATAGGGCATGAGCTCGTCTGTATAAGGTACAGTGGTGTTTGTATCATTCCCCATGTCAGCCTTGTCCTGAGTGTAGGGCATGAGCTCTTCTGTATAAGGTACAGTGGTGTTTGTATCGTTCCCCATGTCAGCCTTGTCCTGAGTGTAGGTCATGAGCTCTTCTTTATAAGGTACAGTGGTGTTTGTATCATTCCCCATGTCAGCCTTGTCCTGAGTGTAGGGCATGAGCTCGTCTGTATAAGGTACAGTGGTGTTTGTATCATTCCCCAAGTCAGCCTTGTCCTGAGTGTAGGTCATGAGCTCTTCTGTATAAGGTACAGTGGTGTTTGTATCATTCCGCATGTCAGCTTTGTCCTGAGTGTAGGGCATGAGCTCTTCTGTATAAGGTACAGTGGTGTTTGTATCGTTCCCCATGTCAGCCTTGTCCTGAGTGTAGGTCATGAGCTCTTCTTTATAAGGTACAGTGGTGTTTGTATCATTCCCCATGTCAGCCTTGTCCTGAGTGTAGGGCATGAGCTCGTCTGTATAAGGTACAGTGGTGTTTGTATCATTCCCCATGTCAGCCTTGTCCTGAGTGTAGGGCATGAGCTCTTCTGTATAAGGTACAGTGGTGTTTGTATCATTCCCCATGTCAGCCTTGTCCTGAGTGTAGGTCATGAGCTCTTCTTTATAAGGTACAATGGTGTTTGTATCATTCCCCATGTCAGCCTTGTCCTGAGTGTAGGGCATGAGCTCTTCTATATAAGGTACAGTGGTGTTTGTATCATTCCCCATGTCAGCCTTGTCCTGAGTGTAGGGCATGAGCTCTTCTGTATAAGGTACACTGGTGTTTGTATCATTCCGCATGTCAGCCTTGTCCTCAGTGTAGGGCATGAACTTGTCTGTATAAGGTACAGTGGAGTTTGTATCATTCCCCATGTCAGCCTTGTCCTGAGTGTAGGGCATGAGCTCTTCTGTATAAGGTACACCGGTGTTTGTATCATTCCCCATGTCAGCCTTGTCCTGAGTGCAGAGCATGAGCTCTTCTGTATAAGGTACAGTGGTTTTTGTATCATTCCTCATGTCAGCTTTGTCCTGAGTGTAGGGCATGAGCTCTTCTGTATAAGGTACAGTGGTGTTTGTATCATTCCCCATGTCAGCCTTGTATTGAGTGTAGGGCATGAGCTCGTCTGTATAAGGTACAGTGGTGTTTGTATCATTCCCCATGTCAGCCTTGTCCTGAGTGTAGGGCATGAGCTCTTCTGTATAAGGTACAGTGGTGTTTGTATCATTCCTCATGTCAGCCTTGTCCTGAGTGTAGGGCATGAGCTCGTCTGTATAAGGTACAGTGGTGTTTGTATCATTCCCCATGTCAGCCTTGTCCTGAGTGTAGGGCATGAGCTCTTCTGTATAAGGTACAGTGAAGTTTGTATCATTCCCCATGTCCGCCTTGTCTTGAGTGTAGGGCATGAGCTCTTCTGTATAAGGTACAGTGGTGTTTGTATCATTCCCCATGTCAGCTTTGTCCTGAGTGTAGGTCATGAGCTGTTCTTTATAAGGTACAATGGTGTTTGTATCATTCCCCATGTCAGCCTTGTCCTGAGCGTAGGGCATGAGCTCTTTTGTATAAGGTACAGTGGAGTTTGTATCATTCCCCATGTTAACCTTGTCCTGAGTGTAGGGCATGAACTCGTCCGTATAAGGTACAGTGGTGTTTGTATCATTCCCCATGTCAGCCTTGTCCTGAGTGCAGGGCATGAGATCGTCTGTATAAGGTACAGTGGACTTTGTATCATTCCCCATGTCAGCCTTGTCCTGAGTGTAGGGCATGAGCTCATCTGTATAAGGTAAAGTGGTGTTTGTATCATTCCCCATGTCAGCCCTGTCCTGATTGTAGGGCATGAGCTGTTCTGTATAAGGTACAGTGGTGTTTGTATCATTCCCCATGTCAGCCTTGTCCTCAGTGTAGGGCATGAGCTTGTCTGTATAAGGTACAGTGGCATTTGTATCATTCCTCATATCAGCCTTGTCCTGTGTGTAGGGCATGAGCTCTTTTGTATAAGGTACAGTGGTATTTGTATCATTCCCCATGTCAGCCTTGTCCTGAGTGTAGGGCATGAGCTCTTCTGTATAAGGTACAGTGGTGTTTGTATCATTCCCCATGTCAGCCTTGTCCTGAGTGTAGGGCATTAGCTCTTCTGTATAAGGTAGAGTGGTGTTTGCATCATTCCCCATGTTAGCCTTGTCCTGGGTGCAGTGTATGAGCTCTTTGGTATCATGCATACTAGTGTTTGTGCCATTGCCCATGTTGAGCATGTCCTGAATGCAAGGGATGAGGTTTTCATCATCTGGAACAGTGAAGTTTCTCTTACTACCCACATCAGCCCTGTCTTCATTGCAGAAGATGAGGTTTGCAGCAGCTGGGATTGTGATGTTTCTCTCACTGCAGGGGGTGAGGTCTTCAGCATCTGAGACAGTGGTGCTGGTTTCACTGGACTGGTTGCATCGGTTAAAATCTGTGGATTCTTGAGCATCTCTGCTGCTATTTCTGTCCAGTTCCACTCTGCCCTGATTATTGGTGATGTAATCATCAGTTTCTGGAATATCAGTGATATCTGTAAGTACTTCATACCGATCGAAGGTGACCAGAGTACTCTGAAAAGGAAGGCACATGGGTAAGATGTAAATAATGGATAGTAATAGTGATAGCACTACTTTTAAAAAAGTAATACTAAAAGTGCATCTTCTGACATCCTGATACACAAATTAAAGTACATTTAAACCAATTAAATACTTAAATACCAACCTTTTGCTCACTGTTCATGAAACCAAGGATGGCCTTCATAAACACTGTAATCAGCTTTGTATGGCTGGTGACTAAACCCACATGCCAGATACCTACACAGTTCAGATTCTTTCTGAATTATTATGGAGCAGGGGAAGTCAACTGCATACCTAGAGAAGTGCAAGTATGAAGTAGGTATGCAAATGATATGAGCAAGCACAATTCATAAATACATGAATTGTGGGCTGTAATATATAGTGCAGTCAAAACAATGAGAGTCCAGTTATGATTACAGCACAACATGATTGGCAATGTCACCACAGTGAACTATACAGTAATGCTGTGTGCAGCAGGTTTTGTACAACATAAGCATGTCATGTATGTACAGTGTTGTACAATAGTTACTTACTGCATTGTTGTGTGGGAAAACCCTTAGTGACAACCACACATACTAACCCTCACACACTACTGACATCACAGCTATCTCACCAATGAAAGTAGCTGAAAAAGTAAAACATCTAATTTAAAAAAGTTTAAAATAACAATAAATCCACAGTGAAGGCCAGAGTGAAAGAAATATTACTGAATCGCAGTTACCAATGACCACCGAGCAGGCAAATTACAGTCCCTCACAGCACAAAATCCTGACTGTAAAACACATATTTAGCTTTGTGTCTGTTGGTGAAGCTTACTGTTCCTATGCCAACAAATTGTTTTATTTTTCTGACTGAAGAAGCTGTTCTATACTGCATCCCAGACACCCAGGGGCTACAGGGAACAGTTGGTAAGATATACAAAAGTAAACAACATTATCACCCATGGTGAGGTAGCGAATCACATTGCAGAATACTGCACTGTGAAAACTGAATAGGTACAAAGTATATGTTTGCTTACTGAAGCACCTGCAATGTGACACACCTATATAACTTAATTCAGTACGTCTTGTTGCTGTTCAGAAGCTGCACAGTGTTTGTAGGTATCCCTGCAGGTGTTCAAGTTTCTGCATTTGCTGTACAGAGCAATTGTTGCCATATTTCTTAATTATAAACATGCTTTGGTTTATATCTTGTCCAGAAATGAAAATGCATGCTGTTGTATAAACACTGTGGTCATAGTACCCTGCCTGTGAGTAAACATGTCATGTGTACATGTTATGCCGTTTGTAAACCTTACACACCAGTGACATCATGGCTATCTCACCAATGAGAGTGGCCAAAGAAATAGAACACCTAATTTAAATACATGCCGATGCATTTAAATACCATGGTCATAGTACCCTGTTTGCAATTAAACTTCCCATGTGTACATTATGCCATGAGTAAACCTTGCACACCAGTGACATCATGGCTATCTCACCAATGAGAGTGGTCGATGAAATAGAACACCTAATTTAAATACATGATGCTATATAAACACTGTGGTCATAGTGCCCTGTTTGTAATTAAACTTGTCATGTGTACATGTTATGCACTGAGTAAACCTTACACACCAGTGACATCATGGTTATCTCACCAATGAGAGTGGCTGAAGAATGAGAGCACCTAATTTAAATACATGCTGTTGTATATAAATACCATGGTCATAGTACCCTGTTTGTGATTAAACTTCTCATGTGTGCATTTATTGCACCGAGTAAACCTTTGGCCTGACTCTGTCTTCATAGTGCAGCACATAATGTACAAATGGACTATCCTGTGTATGTCTACAACTGCCTTTATTCCATCTTCTATTCTTGTTGCAGACATGCACAAGAGAGTCCTGGAATGATCACAGTGTTTATACAACATGTATTCTCATTTCTAGACAAGATATAAAATAGAAGTCTGATCCAGTGACTAAGCGCTTTTGCCACCAATGTGGCTTCTTCAGTGTGATTGGAAAAGACATAGACTATAATTTAAATAACCCAGTTCATCAAGTGGTGAACCAGTCAAAATAATACTACATGAAACGTCATAGTACAAACATACCACATTATACATATATATGTAAAAATATAAACATTAAAATATGAAAGCTCACCTGTGAATTGATGCATAAACAATTCATATAAATTGATGCATAGAAAAATAGATGTTTATACTTCAATGTAATGAATTAAAAATAAGTAAAATTTTAAAACCAATCATCCAGGAACAACTTAGAACCTCAAGCCCTAAAAACAAAGGACGTGAGTTTCCCTAAACTACATAGGATCTCTATTTTAGGACCGAAATAAATGAGATACCATCATTTAATCCTGGTGTATGTGTGGCATTTAACCTAAGTTTCACTTGTATTCCTTGTTTTCAACCAGGAGTCTGTCATCCCCATCCCTTGTTTTTGGGTGCCACACGATCAGTGACAAAATAAATTTCTTAAAATTGGTACAAACAGTACTGTGACCATACAGTGCATTGTGAACATCCCTGTTTTTAATTGCTCTCAGATGCTCACCTATTCTATCCTTAAGTCTACATACTGTTTTGCCCACGTCGTATTATTAAATTATTTATTTTTAATTAATTAGATTGAAGGTGTATATACATCTATTTTTCTATGCATCCATTTATATGAATTGTTTATGTATCAATTCACAGGTGTGCTTTCATATTTAATGTTTATATTTTTACATATATATGTATAATATGGTATGTTTGTGCTATGACATTTCATGCAGTATTATTTTGATTGGTTCACCACTTGATGAACTGGGCTATTTAAATTATGGTCTATGTCTTTTCCAATGACTCTGAAGTAGCCACATTGGTGGCGAAAGCGCTTAGTCACTGGATCGGATTTATTTTCCGTTAAAGTTGTAGTGACCTTACCCGTTGTTGGGACTTTGTTTACTTCTTGATCTTTTGCCCGTTGGGTTTTGTGTTTGATTATAAAATAGAAGTCATTAACCTAGTAAGTACCTATACAGAACCTACAGAACACATGAATATGGGCAGCATGGGAGAAACTGAGAATGTAATACAAACTGAAATGGGAGAAGGGATTAAGCCAGTTGTAGACTTTTACAAAGCAGTCAAAAATATTGGAGACAAATTACCAAAATTAGCAACAGATTTCAAATATTGCTTTTATAAGCTTGCACAGTTCACAGAATAACAGGTTTGGATTAGCGAGCATTTTCTGAAGGATATGAAGTCTGAAACACAAATGTCTGACATTATTTAGTATCTTCAGTCCTCAATGATGTACCAGAAACACACAGATTTTATGAATATGAAGCAAAAATATGGATATTCTGTGAAATTCTACACAGTTGGGAAATATGTTTCCCACAGATGCATTGATAAAACAAGGCACTGGCCATAAACAAGCACAGGCCAAAACTGAAAGACAACATTTCACAACTGTTATGTCATGAATTAAATTTTCTTTGCCTTAGCGGGTGATAGTTCATCAAACATTTCCTTCTTCTTAGCCTAAGCAGGTGCTATGTTCTCATGTATTTCCTTCTTAGCAAACAGGTTGGAAGGGACAGATCAGAAAAGATGCTGTATGCAGACAATGTTGCATTACCGGTAGACTCTGAGCAAGATCTTCAAGAAAGGATAGGGGAATGGAATGTAAAATTGAAGGTAAATGGGCTGAAACTTGAGTACAGATAAGACAGTAGTAGTGACAGGAAATGGGAAAATCAGAAGAAGCTGAGAACTGAGATAGATGGGAAAATACAAGAACAGATTAACAGCTTCAAGTATCTGGGAGGGGTGGTATAGGAAAAGGTAAGTGTAAATCAGGAAGTCACTAGAATCATATGTTCCTAGGTATTTACTTGGCTAATGATAACAAGAGCCTTTTTAAATGTAGCCATGCATCCCAAATCTCTGACAAGTTCTGATACCCTTGATAAGTGTAAGCAGGGGCTTGGGAGATGAAACATTTGTAAGGAGGGGCCTGGGAGATGAACCATTTACAGGTTCCCTGCTTCCCTTAGAGACATGGGTACCAAACCAGGGATGAATTTCTTGTTCCCCATCCAATTGTCCAAGTTGCACTTGAATTGGGTTAGGGTGGAAATCTACTTCACATGGATGGGGGCCTGTTCCAGAGACAGGGTCTCTGTGATACATACCTGTCTGTCCAGCAGGTCCTATTTATATCGCAGGCAAGGTTTAAGTCTTTATAACAGGTAATTCTGGCTCTGTTTTGCTGTTATGCAGGAGGTCCATCAGAGTCGGGTCTGACAATGCCCTGTATGACAGGCATATATCTCCCCTCAACAGCCTGTAGGAGACAGAATACAGGGATAGGGCCTTGAGGCAGTCTACATAGGACAATTTTAGTTACTTCCTGTATTCTTTTAGTGAGGAACCTCTGTGGATGTTCCATTTGTTGGATATGCCTGGTTAGGTACATACCAAAGGGGGCCCTGTACTCAATGATAGGTCTGATGAATGCCGAATACAGTGGAACAATGACTTCCTTGGACCTAGACACCATAACTTTGTTTATAAGTTGCTCAACACAGAATGATTTCCACACTACTCTAGACGCAAGATAGTCAAAGGCTAGATTACTATCTATGTGTGTCCTCAAGTCCCTGACTACTGGGTCAGTGCTAAGTGGTGTGTTGTCAGTATGATAGTTACCAGGGATGGATGACTTCCCAAAGGATACTATTATGCATTTCTTGGCATTTAGTTTTAGTCCAGGGCCCTGACACCAGTTGTTTTTCTATGTCAACCCCTTCTGGAGAACATTTGTGTCAGTGTGGGATTCAGTGACAGCTTCTAATTTGCAATCATCTGGAAATTTAGTCAGCTAGAGGCCAGTGATATTGGCCTTGACTCCAGAGCAGTAAATGCCAAAAAGGAGCTGTCCAAAAACTGATCCCTGATGGACGGTAATTGTGATTGGTCTCTTTCTAGAGGAGGGCTCACCAATTCTAACCTCCTGAGTCCTGTCTGTGTGCCAGTTGCCTATCCACTGGGTGAGATAAGGGTTTGTACCTAACCTCTTGAGTTTATCAACAATGCCTGAGTGGAATATTGTGTCAGTTGCCTTGGCCAGGTCAAGGTAGGCAGTGTAAACCATTGTGCCCTCATCCATTCCTTTGGTGAACTTCTCAAAGAAGTCTACTAGGTTGAGTAGGCATAATTTTCCCTTGAAACTAAATTGGGTTGGGTCCAGTGTCTGGAGATTTCCTATGTCATTACTGATTATCTCCACGACAATTCTTTCCATGACTTTACATGTGAGACTAATGAGATTTATGGGTCTGTAGTTCCAGGGTCCATAGATGGCCCATCATTGTGCAGAAGGTTGACTGTTCTGTTCTCCATTCATGAGGCATGAAGCCTGTTTGGAGGCTACAGTTAAATAGCAATTCCAGATAGCCTGATGGGTCATGTCGCATACTATTTAGCAGGCATCCTAGGATATTGTCTTGGCTGCATGTAAATGCAAAAAATGAAGTGATAGCTATCCTTCATAAAAAAAAAAAAAAAAAAAAAATCTACATAAACATTTGTTGTTACTGCTACTTATTCAACAGATGGTGAAACAAATTATGTAGGAAACACAAGATCTGAAGTAGGAATGTTCATTTGTCTGCAACCTGTGGGTTACGGATCCGATATCGGATCCGAGCCGGCAACTTGTTTCAAGCTAATGGATCCGAGCTCCTAGCCCCTCCCTTCACCCATAATCCCCTGCTAACCCTCCATGACCTCAGATCTAGTTTGCCGCGCTTGTGATGGCTGGATCTTTTTGAGTTCCATCAGATAAGTCAAAAAAAAGTTAACTTTTTGAATTATTTCTTGTCAGGAAATACTTTTTTTGTTTAAAGTAATATTATATAGTGTGTCTGTGTTAGGTTCCTTAATTTTTTATTAATACCCTCCCTTCGCTGGTCGCTAGTGTGTGAGTATTTGTTGTGTGTCTTTTGGGGCCTGTGTGTGTGTGTGTGTAGTTGTTTTTCTTCTTTTTTTTTAGTTAAAAAAAAAAAAAAAAAAAAAAAGGGAATGGCTGAGGCCCCAAAGGCCATATTTTCTAAATGTACCGAGTGTGGCCATAAGCTCTCCCCGGCTGATGGCCACACTCAGTGCGTTCGGTGCCTTGGGGTTGAACACCTCACCTCGGGCTGTACTATCTGTGCAGCGTTCAACCCCAGGGCACTGAAAGAACGGAGGTCGAAGCTGGTCCTGGCGGGACTTCTATCCCCGGATTCAGCTTCGGCCTCCGCTACTTCTGCTACTCCTGTGGCTCCATCACAGCCTGTGATGGTTGCCACTCCTGCCCCCCTGCCTCTGACTGGGACTCAAACTCCCGCTAAAGTGTCGGAGGACAGGGAGGCCAGGAGGGAGAACGGAGGAGAAGCACCACAAGCGGCGGGCCGAGACCTCCGTTTCGGCCCCGCCAGCTAAGCGGGCTTCTCCCTCCATTGCTTCTAGGTCTCCTCCTCCTCAGCTCCCATCCCCTTCTTTCTCCCCGGAGCCCGAGGAGGAGGAGACCCGATCTCCGTCGAGGTCATCGAGGCGGCATTCCAGGCCTGCCTCAGTGGCCTCTTCGAGATCTACATTCAGTTTATCTGATGCAGACTTGGACCGGATGATGCGAAGGTTCATCCAGGCCCAGCTGCAGATGGGAATGCTCTTGCCTCCCCCCCCTCAGGGGGGGAGCTCGACACCTTTTTTCCACCCAATTGCTCCTTCTCCGACCTGCTACCTGGGTTTGGAGCGCTCGGAGCCGAGCAGCCTTGGAGCCGGGGGTGGGTCGGCGCCGACAGTACTTGGTACTTCGGATCCGACCCTACCCTCGAGTCTGTCAGATCCGACCTCTCGGAGCCGTGGTCCGAGCTTCGGATCTGGGGGATTCAGTGTGCCTTCGGCTCCGTCCAGGTCGGAGCACACTGGTCCCTCGGATCCGACGGTCTCGGCGCCGGCTCAGATCCCTTCATCGGATCCGAGTGGGAGACGACTTTCGGATCCATTGGAGAGTGGCTCTCCCTCGGCATTCGATGTTGTGGAGAGGGCTCTGTTGAGAGCATCCGGACCCCCGGTCCTTGCATCGACTCCTCCCTGCACTCCCTCTCTGCTGGGCCAGGCTTCCATCACCCGGCCAAAGGGACAGCCTGCTTCGATGCCACAGATAGTTCCATTGGAACAAGATGTTGCTGGCGAGGCCTCCTCGGACAGTCCCCCCGAGGAAGCTCCCCGCAAGCATAAGTGCAAAAGGAGGCACGTGGACTCCCCTGAGTCCTTAACCGAGGACACGGACTTGGAGGAAGGGGAAGGCTCCCCAAGATCACCCCCTGAGGATGTCTCCTTTGGAGACATCATGGAGATGCTAAGAATCAGAGGTGGGTGGTCTGCCCCCAAGTCTTCCTCTGACGAGTCTGTGTTTCTGGAGGCATTCGAGGCAGGCCCGTCTACCTCCTGGGTGTCCCCTCCAGCCAATCCCCTGGTGGACCTTATTACCACCAGGGCATGGAAGGATCCAGACACCGTGGAGCCAATACCCAAACGACCGGATAGGATTCTTAGCTCCCCCCTCAGACCGGTCTCATTGGTGTAAGGGCCCCCCTGTAGATGCCATGTTGACGGCGGCAGCCACAAAGAGGGAATTGGCTCAGGAGAGTCCCTCAGTCCATCCACTGAGCAAAGAGTCCCGTTTGATGGATCGCTTAGGGAAGCGAGTCTTTAGTTCAGCGACCTTCTCAGTAAGGTCTTTGAACTATATGGCACATGTCATCAGGATGCAGCGGGATCTTATCAAAGAATACGCTGCATCCCCCCCTGAGTCCATGTCGGAGGAGGATAAACAATTGTACTCCACCCGAATGGCCACTCTGAGATCTATTTCAAACACCTCTATGCGGCTATTGTCCCACGCCACAGAGGGAGCCGCTAGGACCAGCGGAGCAGGCCTAGTCATGAGACGTCAGGCCTGGCTCCGTCATTGCGACTTTACGGAGCCCTTTAAAGCGTCCTTAGCGAACGCCCCCTTTGATGGTTCTGCCCTTTTTGGCAAAACAGTTCGCGAGACGCTTGTCCAGAGCGAGAAGGACGGGAAGACGTTGTCTGCCGTTGGAGTCCACTTCTCTGCTCCCCAGCGGTCCTTTTCAAGGAACCAAAAGGGTCAGAAGAAGATGTGGTTCCGAAAATCACAACATTCCCAACCAGCGGACAACCAGTCCTACCGTGGCAGAGGTGGACAGGGAGGACGTTGCCCTAGGGGCAGAGGGGCTCCGAGAAATTTCGGGTCCAGAGAACCTTTCTCTGAACGGCCCGCACAGCAACCCTGAGGGGTTGCCCGGCTGCTCCACTCTGGAGGCAGTCGGGGGGCATTTTTCGAAGCATCTAGCGGCATGGGAGTCCATCACAATAGACTGCTGGGTGCTTCGCATCATATCCAGAGGGTACAAAATACCAATTCTCCATGTCCCCCAATCCAAGAACCTCCCCGATGTACCACCCGATCACAGGGAGGCCGCAGCCGCAGAAATACAGCAGCTGCTAAGAAAAAGAGCCATCCAGCCTGTCCCCCAAGACCAGCTCGGATTAGGGTTCTACTCCAGGTTCTTTTTGGTGCCCAAAAGACGGGGATCTGAGACCCATCCTAGACCTTTCCCGCTTGAACCTGTCAGTAACCAAGGAAAAATTCGAATGGTCACTCTTCAATCTATCCTCCCCTTCTGAGGGAGAACGATTGGATGTGCTCTATAGACCTCAAGGATGCGTATTACCACATCTTAATGGACAAACGATCCAGGAGGTTCCTTCGCTTCCGGCTGGGAGCCAGTCACTACCAGTTCAGGGTCCTTCCCTTTGGCCTCACCACAGCCCCCCGGGTGTTCACCAAAGTGTTAGCAGTGATTGCGGCCCACCTGAGACTCCAGGGAATTCAGGTCTTCCCGTACCTGGACGACTGGCTCCTGACCGCATCAACAAGGCATCTACTTTGCTCAGCCAGAGACTTCTTTCTCCATCTAGCCCCACAACTAGGCATTACTGTCAATGTCGGCAAATCCCTACTGGCTCCAACACAGATCATAGAATTTATAGGTGCCAGAATAAACACCAGAGATTTGCGAGCCTTCCTAACTGCGGAGAGAATCAGAAATCTTCAACTTCATGTGCTGGCTATCCTTCATTCAGAGGCTTCACCAGCAGAATTGATCCTGAGGGCACTAGGCTCCATGGCAGCAGCGATTACACTCCTTCCATGTGCCCGTTTGAACATGCGAGTCCTGCAATGGACTCTGTTAGTGCAATGGTCCTTCCTATCCCTCCCTCTCCACCATCCCATTGCTATCAGCAAGGCTTGCAGAAGGGCGTTACTATGGTGGCTCCAAGCATCAAACTTCCATACGGGCCGACCCTTCTGCACCTCTCCCCCCATCGCCATGGTGACCACGGACGCTTCCCGCCTCGGGTGGGGGGGGCATTACTCAGGCAGGACAGTCCAAGGCACGTGGAACGATACAGAGACCTCCCTGCATATCAACGTTCTGGAGATGAGAGCGGTGCTGTTAGCATTGCAAGCACTTCAGAGCTTCCTCCCCGCAGGAACGATTGCAATTCACTCGGACAACATGTCAGTGGTCTGGTATATCAACAAACAGGGGGGAACCAGATCTTATCCTCTTTGCCGCAAAGCCATGAGAGTGTGGGAATGGGCGATCTCCACCAACCGCTTTCTGATTGCAACGCACATTCCGGGGAGGACCAACATCCTAGCGGACAAGCTCAGCCGCACCCTTCTTACCCGCTATGAGTGGTCTCTCAATCCTCTAGTAGCGAGGCAGATATTCGCAACATGGGGCAACCCTGCTGCGATCTTTTTGCATCTCCATCAAACGCCAAATGCGACAATTTCTTCGCTCTAATCCCCCCACCAGGGGAATCTCCAAGAGACGCTCTAGTGCATGCTTGGCCACCCGGTCTACTCTATGCCTATCCTCCTCTTCCAATGATGATACAACTGTTACAGAAAGCCTCGCGGTTGGGGAGCAAAATGATTCTCATTGCCCCATTCTGGCCTCGACAAATTTGGTTCCCTTACCTGTGGTCTCACCTTGTGAATCACCCTTGGATTCTAGATCCCATCCCGGATCTCATCTCCCATCCATTGGACTTGCCAACTCCAAACCTGGACAATCTGAAACTGACAGCTTGGTTGCTCCAGTTCCACTCCTAGTTAGGACTCCCGGTATCTCATCACAAGTCAAAGCCATCCTCGTGGCAACACATAAGCCCTCCACCAGGAAGGTATATCACAGCAAATGGAAACGTTTTTCCATCTGGGCGGAGTGCCGGGCTCCTCTTCCATCCATTTTAGACTTCCTAACTGAACTCTTTCAAGAGGGTGCTAGTTGTTCAACTGTCAAAGTGCAATTGGCAGCCATTTCTCATTATCATGTGGGACATGATACAGGACCCTTGATGTCAGCCAAATTGTGTAAAACCTTTCTCAAGGGTACCTTTTTACTTAGACCTCCTGTAAAGAAGCCGCACCCATGGGATCTTACTTTAGTTCTTCAAGCCTTGACTGCTCCACCCTTTGAACCCGCTGCTTCAGTGGACCTCAAATTCTTGTCATGGAAAACGGCATTCCTTGTAGCCATTACTTCAGCGAAAAGAGTGTCGGAACTTCAGGCTCTTTCTGTAAAACCTCTGTACCTGATTTTTCACCCTGATAGAGTGTACCTCAGGATCAATCCCTCCTTTCTTCCCAAGATAGCATCAGAAACCAACATAAACCAATCCATAAATTTACGGTTTTCTTCCTAAATATCAAAATAAGGGTGAATACAAGCTGCACTCATTGGATGTTCATAGGCAGCTTCGTTTTTATACCCATAGGACGGCTGGCCATAGACAATCCGACCAGCTGTTAGTTTCCTTTGCCAAATTTAACTTGGGGAAAGCTATCTCTAAAGTATCTTTATCTCGCTGGATTTCCCAATGTATCCTGCTAGCTTATCAAGCCTCGGGTAGACCCGCACCAGAAGGAGTTCGTGCTCATTCCACTCGCTCCATTTCTACTTCTGCGGCTTTCAAGTCTAGAGTTCCTTTGGATGATATTTGTTCTGCAGCCACTTGGGCTTCATCTCATACCTTTATCAACCACTACAAGCTAGACCTGCTTTCTAGAGGGAGAGCATCCTTTGGCTCTGCGGTGCTTCGTAATATCCTTCCATGATGGCCACCCAGGGTGCAGGTAGCTGGGGACTCTGTCCCACAGGTTGCAGACAAATGAACATTCCTACTTCAGATTTAGAAGTTATGTACTCAACATAACGTTCCATCTGAGTAGGTAGTTCATTTGTCTGCAACCATCCCCCCTCCTTCCCCCTGACCTTCTTTGGATCTATTAGTTTTTTAGATATCCTTTGTTGGATATATATGGAGAGGCAAACTCGATCTGAGGTCATGGAGGGTTAGCAGGGGATTATGGGTGAAGGGAGGGGCTAGGAGCTCGGATCCATTAGCTTGAAACAAGTTGCGGGCTCGGATCCGATATCGGATCCGTAACCCACAGGTTGCAGACAAATGAACTACCTACTCAGATGGAACGTTATGGTGAGTACATAACTTCTAATTCAGGTTATGGCTAAGCATAAAGCTTAATAAAATAAACAGATAGCAAAACATTTCCAGGCAAGGAGCTGTCATCATCCCAACCCATGCCTCTCCTATGTTAGAAGCCCAAATGTTTGAACAGGCTGACCAAACCAGCTGGCTAAAGAAGAAGATATTGATCAACTCCTAGCAACAGAGGTACTATCCAGACACTCCAGCTGAGCAGATATATATAGGTGAAAAACATCTGTCGTAATTACACTGTAGATATGTTGAAGTGTAATCCTGTACTATAGTCGTAGTTCATCCAGCTTTTAGATAGGGTAAACAAAGCTTTAGAAAGTGTGCTTTTCTGTTAACATGATCACCAGGAAATAAAAGTGAAGCAGAGGAGCTTTAGAAAACCTCCTCAGCAATTCTGACTTGCAACCTGACACCTCCCACATGAAGGTGGTTGAAGAGGTGAGCTTGAGATTTTTCTACATGCCGGCACTGAGAATCCACCCAGCAAGACATGGGGAAGTTATATATAAAACTTCTGTTCTTGTCTTCCACACAGCACATATAATGTAGCTGTTCCTCCTATCAAAAAGGTAGAAATCCATTAGGTCACCAACTATCAGAAAGACAGATCCACTTCCCAGCTTCTTTTTCAGGTATTTAAAAAAAAAACATCAGGACATTAGGGGCTGGTTCCGGATCTGAGCAGTCATATTCTGTTATTGTAAAATAGAGTTTTACATAGTAATAAGTAATCTTTCTTTCCTCCTCTTTGCAGAAAATGGGATATGCTCCTTGGACCCATAACTGTCTCAACTTTACATCAGAAATGGAAGGAAGTACATGCACATCATGATGATCCCCTGTCTGGACAGTCAGTTCATTCTAGCTTGTAACTATCACCTGTTGATCATGGCAAGGGATTCTACCTTCAACAGACTTCACATTACAATAAACTAGGACAAGTCACATCAAGAACTGATTAAATCAATCCTTTTTTCCTAGTGTTCTTTCTTTAGATAAACTCTGTAAAAACCCTGCTTCCTTTGTTAAGATTCATGGTGCTGTAGGGGGGTGGCTTCCTCATTTATGCACCAAGCCAAGATATCAGTAGGAGTGTTTGCCCTGAATTTTACTGTTTTTTTAGGCACAGGTTGTAATAATTCAGCAAGTTAAAGTCTGTGTGTAGAAGATGGGAAGCTCCTTGTGCTTCACATAAGCCTGCTCTTATTTCAGTTTAGAGGTGTATCTGGACAGCTTCACGCTATCTTTCCTTATGCCTGGCATGACAGACCATATGAGATGCTCCCAACTAGTTCTCATTGGTTTTAAATGTAGGTTTGGTATTATGGGTTATACTACCATGTGAGACACAAACATTCCTAATGAGCAGCCCTTTTATACATGGGCTGTCAGTTCCCTGATATCGACCCTCGTGGGGGATACTACCTATATGTTATGACTCAAATGAGCAGATGGGTGTGATAAAGTTAGGACAGTTGTGAGGAACTCACTATAATGGTATAGCTGTAACAGTAGTTAAGTAACCTATAAGAAACAGAAAAAAAAAACTTTGTTATACACACGAAAAGAAAATTTTCCGTTGAGGAGGACTTGTGATTTATTAACTACTAAATGTTCCTTCCCTATGACTTTTGCTACAAACATCAAACCACAAAAAACATACATGAAATAGAAGCCCCTGACATTCCACTAATGCAGAAAGGAATAAAAAGGCAACTTCTGTTTATAACTTCACCCTAGATGTAGCAGCTTAGGAAAAGTGAATTATGGGTAAGAAAAAGTAAAAAAAAAAAATATATATATATATATATATATATATATATATATATCCTGCATTATTACACCTACAAACCATGCCACACAACTCTTCCCCTCACAAAAAGCTGGCAATTATAATGAACATTCTCAGGGGAGGATTGGACATTACAGAAGGACATCATTAGGGACTTTTTTTTTCATTTTTCTGGCTCAGAAAACATCCAAAGAAGTCCGAACCAGGTTAAGTGTTAGAGACAAAGTGAACAGGAGAATTTCTCACTTTGTCTAAAAATACCAAGTTTTAATGGAATCTTTAACTGTTAATGAAATAGTGTACAACAAACTTCTATAACTTATAGAATCTAGCAAACACTCCTAACAGAAAACATAGACAGAATACGAACCTCACTAGTCTCTTGAACCTCATGTTGGTAAGCCAATAGTTTCCAATATCTGCAACAAAGAGATTAGTTAGAAACTCATTACACCAAGCTCAACTTAAAAAAATACATATTTCTTTAAATTACACTATCAGCAGTAAATTAGAAGCTACAGCCATACAGATTGTATTTATTTATTCATTGATTTTTGTCCATCCAGCTCTACAACAAGTGGGAGCCATCAACTGCCTACATGCTTTAGTTTGCTCTGAAAACGATGACCGCACACTGAAGCTGTACAAGGTGGTCACACTGTAATAAAGAGCTTTCGTACTTACACGACCCAAAGGTCCCCCCCGTTCCCAGTCAGTTTGGCTACAAACAGGTTTCTCCTTGCTGGGGTCTTGGCTGCTTCCGTCAGTCACAGTTTGATGTAATGCAGTAAATGTATAATAGCTCCCACCTCTCACATTCACCTGTTATCCCTCTAGCCACTATCAGGTACCTTCCTGCCAGTCAAGGAAAAAAAATAGGATTCATAACTACACTGTTCATCTAAAAAAGGAACTCCCAAGAGCATAGGCTGTCTGTAAGAGATTTCCATTCACTAGGAATGAAAAAATACAATACTGATGCATCACGGATGGTCCAAAAACTGACTGAATCTTCAACTAGATCAAACATACAATAAGTATTTTATTTTCAGTCATTAACCGGTGTAGGATGATAATCCAAATGGGCATTTCAGGCTTAGAGTGGGAAAGACATAAATAGAATGATCAAGTTTCTTCAAGGGGGCTGTGAGACGGCATAATGGTTAAGGTGTTTACCTCACAAACACAAACTACAGTATTTGATTGTCACCTTTTAGAGACATTAGCATAGGCTTAAAATGACCCACAAAGACAGCTAGCCTAGTACTTACCTATAAGTCTAAATACACAGGAAGTATAGTAAAATATTGTCACAGTTACAACAGAACAAAAAAACTGTGATATGTACGAGAGGAGGAAGACGGGCAGTAATGGGAAAAATGTAGCACAGGATTAGTATGTGGGGTTATTAGAAACTAAAGTAGTTAGTGTAAGATGGAGATGAAGTCCATGGTAGACTGCCAATTACAAAATGGGGCCTAACGTCAGACAGTTTCAACTAAGGCATGTATTAAAGAAGCATTTACATGTGGCATCTTTGACTAGGAGATTATTAGATGGTGAGGAAATTGATTTAAGATGGTGTGGTATGTCCTGCATGAGTCCTCCCCCCCATGTGGATCCCTCCATATGAGAACCTCACATCTCCCTTACTAATAAATACTAATTTCACAGTCTTATAAACATGCAGGAAAAATAAAAGCATGACACATAAGCAGAAAAGAAATGGATTTTTTTTACTGCAAAATGCAATTGGGGTTTTAAAATTGAGCAAAGGAAATCAGAATTAATACTCATTTTACACACAGATGGTCTAGGCTTGCCAACTTACCAAATGTGCAATGTGCGACATTTTTTGCAGAAAAGCATAATTTTGCAAGACAATCCATACCCACAACCAGTGCAAAGCAATGACTTCACTTTTTTGGCAAAATAAAAGGTTAATATTATATAATTTGGATTGTTTCAGTTATTTCACATAATATTAAAGTGTGTAAGTTACAAAATAATTGTCTTATGCAACTGTTACAGGAAACTTGGGAAACACATTGTGTCCTAAAATTTTAGAACATTTGATATATATATATATATATATATATATATATATATATATATATATATATATATATATATATAACTTCAAAAGCCCGAATCCAAAACCACCGAACGCACTTTAACGAAAGTGCTTTCATCGAAAAAGTGCTTTTGTAAAAGTATGTTAAAAAAAAACAGTAAATCTACTTGAATACAGGGGCACAAGCCCCCCTGCACCCCCCATGTGGGGGATGTGCCCCCTACACCCCCCCCTATTTAATATTCTCTCTCCGAGGTCGCACTACAATGAGGAAAAAGGAATTTTCCCTTACCGCACAATAGTACGTCTGGAACAACGAGCATACTTGCGTGAAAGTGCTGCTTCGGTGAACAGCAGTTTTGTGCAAGTATGTTTACCAAATTAGGATTCAGTGAAAGATGCAGTCGAGCATCTGTACGGCTCCCATATAAATATATATATATATATATATATATATATATATATATATATATGTATGTATATTTTTTTCAGCATGCAACTAACTGCCCACATACGACCTGTCCAGCACAAAGTAGGACAGGTGGTAGTTCTAGCACAATCATGCTCTCTGCAAAGAGTCCATTAAAAAGGACCACAGCCAGTAAAGCATCTCAGTTGTAAACTATTTACTAGCAAATTTTGGGTCTGATTTGTCTGTTTTAAAACACTACAATGCTGCAGTCTATTTTTGTAGTAAAACAGTTAATGAATTTTACGTAAAAACTGCAACATTCCATCCAAACTGTGATTACATCTTCCTCAAAAGAGATACAGTAACTTTTAGTTATGTACTTACCATAACAATAGATGTATGCGATCCATCTCGCCTACATTAGTAACTGATGGGCTCGGAGCCGAGAAACGGCTCAGACTCGGCCGATAAACTAGCACGAAGTCTCTGATTGGCTGGGCCAACCCCTCTATCCCAGAATGCACCACACCCAAGCCCCCAGATCTTGTTTGCCCCACACAAACTCTCCCTCACCTGCACTCAACTCACGGAGATACGTGATCCAGAGAGAAGAAATTAGATCTTCAGTGGAAACCCCAAAAGTGTTTCCTCCAAATCCTTCAGGTAGGGGGCAGGAGGGTATATTTAATGTAGGTGAGATGGATCGCATACATCTATCGTTATGGTAAGTACATAACTAAAAGATGTAGTGCGATCCTATCTCGCCTACATTAGTAACTGATGGGACTGCGTCCCTAGCACCTATATCCTGGGAGGCTCACTGGAAAAAACACTCCTGAGCACTGTGGAACCAAAAGACGTCCGACCTCTGGACGTCAAGTCTAATTTGTAATGAGAAACAAAGCTGTGTGGAGAAGACCAAGTGGCAGCAGCACAAATTTCATCCACAGACAGTCTGGAGTGGAAAGCTGTTGAAGTTGCCATGGTCCTAGTAGAATGAGCTCTAACTGGGAATGGAAGGGACCTTCCTGTTGATGAATAAATGAAGGACACGCAATCCCTGATCCATCTGGCGATCGTGGCCTTAGTGACTGGTTTGCCAATTTTGTTATCTGCAAAGGCAACAAATAGTTGATCTGATTTTCTGTCCTGCTGCGTCCTATCCAGATAGAAACGTAATTGTCTATGCACATCCAACTGGTGAAATCTGTATTCTGCATCATTGGAAAAATCAGGAAAGAAGACTGGAAGCTCAATAAATTGTTGAAGGTGATGAGCAGAAGAAACCTTAGGGAGAAAGGATGGATTTAATCTCAGGGATACTCTGTCCCTATAGAAAATGAGATGAGGAGGCTTGGCAGAAAGGGCTTGAAGTTCTGAAACCCTTCTGGCCGAAGTAATAGCTACCAAAAATGTGGTCTTCCATGACAAGAATTTTTTCTCACAAGTTGTTGCTGGTTCGAAAGGAGGGGACATCAAGGCACCAAGGACCACATTCAAATCCCATGGCAAAACTGGATGCGATATAGGGGGACGAAGCAACCACGCTCCTTTAAGAAAGGCGTTACACAATTTGTGACTCATGAGTGAAGGATCAAAGGCAACATGGTAATTGGAAATTGCTGCTAATTGTACCTTCAGCATAGCAACGGCAGAACCTTGCCTAAAAAGATTAGCCAAAAAATCCAGAACCACGGAAACGGGGGCTGTCAGGGGATCAAGGTTATGCCGCTGGGCCCAAATAGCAAATCTCTTCCATTTGCTAAAGTAAATACCCTTGGTAGAAGGCTTATGCGAAGAGGACAGTATTCGAACCACCTCAGGCGAAAACGCCTGTTACCTGACTAAGGTTGGAAGCGGAGCAGCCAAGCCACCAGTTTGAGAGTCCGTAAGGACGGATGGGCCTGCCCCGACTGATGAGTCAGGAGGTCCGGAATCGGATTCAGGATCCAGGGGCTGTCCACGGCATACTTCCACAGGAATGGAAACCACACTTGACGGGGCCAGAATGGGGCTATCAGGATTATGGTGCTTCCCAGACGGATTGCCTTCTGAATCAGTCTGGGCAGTAGAGGAAGTGGGGGGAAGGCACAGAGTAGACCGGAGGGCCATTTGTGGACCAGCGCATCCCTGGGTTCTTCCCCTTGAGCAGGGATCAAGGAGAAGTAGTTGTCACACTTTGCATTCAGTGGACTGGCGAATAGGTCGCAGCAAGGCAACCCCTACCGGGCGAAGATCCGATCCGCCACTTGATCGTTCAGGGACCATTCGTGGGGCCTCAGCATGTCCCTGCTCAGCCTGTCCGCTATAACATTAGATTTCCCGGGAATGTGAGTTGCCACTAGAAACCTCTGGGAAGCAATCGCCCATTCCCACACTCTCATGGCTTCTCTGCAAAGGGGGTAAGACCTGGTCCCTCCCTGTTTGTTGAGGTACCAAACCACTGACATATTGTCTGAAAGAATCGCAATCGTCCCCAGTGGGAGAGAGCTGTGTAGTGCCTGCAATGCTAGAAGCACCGCTCTCATTTTCAGGACATTGATATGTAGACGAGTCTCGTGATCTTGCCAAGTGCCTTGGAAAGTCCTGCCCAGATAATGCCCCCCCCCCTATCTGGGAGGCATCCGTGGTCACCATGGCCACGGGAGATGGAGGGTAGAAGGATTTGCCCAGGTTCAGGTTGGAGGAGAGAAGCCACCAGTGAAGATCCCGCCGACACGAGTCCTTGATAATTATCGGGTGGGACAATGGAAGTTCCTGGAAGGACCATTGGCTCGATAGGAGCCACTGTAGAATCCGCATGTGCAGTCTTGCCAGCGGAACTAATAGAATAGAGGCCGCCATGGATCCTAAGAGTTGAAGGACTAACCTGGCCGGAGCTTTCCGACGGGGCAATAGGTCCTTGACTTGGTTCTGTAAAATCCTTATCCTTTCTGTTGGGAGGAAGGCTCGCATTTTTATAGAGTCTAGCTCTGCGCCTATAAAGGCAACACGCTGTGATGGCAGCAATACAGACTTTTCCCAGTTGAATGTTATGCCTAGCAATTGACCTAATTCGATGGTAGTAGTCACAGCATGAGTGAGTAGATGCTTGGTGGGAGCAGTGAGGAGAGGAGCCAGTCGTCTAGATACGGAAACACCTGGAATCCAAGATGCCTCAGGTAAGCCGTTACCACTGCCAGGCACTTGGTAAACACCCTGGGGGCTGTGGTGAGACCAAAGGGTAGGGCTCGAAACTGGTAGTGACTGGTTCCCAGGCAGAAGCGTAAATGAGTCCTGGACGCCTTGTCTATCTTGATGTGATAATAGGCGTCCTTGAGATCGATGGAGCACATCCAAACTCCTTCTTCCTGCAATGGAAAAATGGATTGTAGCATGACCATCTGGAACTTGGACTTCTTTACGAAGCGGTTGAGACGGCTGAGATCCAGGATAGGTCTCAAGTCCCCTGTTCTTTTTGGCACTAAAAATAATCTTGAGTAAGTTCCTAATCCGGCCTGGCCTTCGGGGACTGGCTGGATGACTCCTTTTTCCAGCAGTTTTACCACTTTTGTAACTGCTTGAACCCTTTGACTGGGTGGAACATCCGGGATTTTCCTGGGAGGGGGGGATGAATAAACGGGATGGTGTAACCTCCGGCGATGATCCGGAGCACCCACTGATCCTGAGTGATGGACTCCCAGGCTTTCAAGTGCTCTGAAAATCGACCCCCGACTGGCTCCGGAGACGCAGGGACAGGGACATTGGAAGGCTGAGCCACGAAAGGATTCTCAGTCTCCTGTGTTGCGGGGGCCTCCGCTGCCTCTAGGGCGACGTCTTCCAGAATAATTCCCCCCTCCCCTGCCTCTGGAGGGGAGCTCACCTTGATGAGCCGGGAAAGACCTTTGCGATTTCTTGAACCATATTTTTCCTCCCCTCTGAGCCTTGGGATAAGGTCTCGTGGGAAGCGAAAAACGGGCCCCGACGGCAGACAAGATCTTGCCCTCCTGCTCGCATCTAGTGTCCTTCACCTTGGGTCCAAAGAGGGAGGACCCATCAAAGGGGGCGTCTGTAAAAGAAGACTTGAACGCCTCCGCAAAGTGACACAAGCGCATCCAAGCCTGCCTCCTTAGGGCTACGCCTGAACTCGCTGCTCTACCCACCCCCTCAGCCGCATATGAAATGAGCCTCATGGACGAGTTAATGACGGACGACAGGGTCGACAGCTGGGCGTTGACAGACTGAGCCAACGCCTCAGGCACATGTCCCAACAGGGTATCTCCCAACTCCTTCACGAGATCCCTTTGTAGTCTTGTGAAATGGCACAAATAATTCAGTGACCGCAGGGTAAAGGTCGCTGAAGATAGGGTACACTTCCCGTACCTATCCATGCTCCTAGATTCCTTGTTAGGCGGATGGATAGACGTCGAAGCCTCTGCCACATCCTGTTGAGTGGCAGATGCCACCACCATAGCATCTACCGGAACTCCCTTAGTGAGAAATTGCTTATCGGGAGGTGCAGACAAGAATTTATTGGGGAGAGTGGGGACAGGCTCCACAGAGTCAGGGTGTTCCCACACCCTTCGACAAATAGTGTCCAGTAACTAAGGGTGGAGATACCCAGGAGGCGGAGGGCTGGGCTCCGAAGGCCTTGAGGAACACCGACTCTTCCGCGGAAGGGGTCTTGGAAGGCCAGTCGACCCTCTGTCTCAAGATCTCTAGTATGTCCGAGAACGAGACATCGTCAGAGGACGACTTAGGGGATCCTTCCGCATCATCCAGATCGGTGTCTGAGGTGACGGACTCGTCTGGGGAGTCCACGTGCTTCCTCTTACAAATCTTTTTCCTAGGGGTCTCCTCAGGCAAGGACCCTGACGGCCCTTTGGAAACTGGGGGACCACAGAAGTAGGTATCATCAGGCCTGGGAGCCCCGCTGTCCGAGGACAGGGGTGCAACAGAGGCACCAGTCGTCGCCAGGGAAGGAGCTACAGATTCCGGAGAAGTAACTAGGGGCTTTGCCAGTGCACTCCTCATGGCCTCGAGGGCGGGTCCACCAGAGTCTGCTGAAAGACCCACCTCCGAGGCCCTGACCATAGTCGGGGCTCCCCTCGCCGAAGCACCAAGAGGGAGACTCGGAGCCGAAACCAGAGGCCCTGATGACTCCCCATCAGGCCCGACTGAAGAGCCACGAGTACCCGGACCTGTCGAAAGTATCGAGAAGGTCGGAGCAGAAGTTGGTGCCAACGGGCTAGCAGTAGGTCTCGGAACCGACCCGACAACTTCCCCAGCTCCTGTAAACTCCGGCTCCGACGACCCTAAGGTTGTCGAAGGAGGAAGCAATGATACAGGCAAGGCTGGCTCCATAGCCGACTGGGCTGGAGCCAACAGCAATTTGGAAAAGACTGGTGACTGTAAGAGCCTCTGGACGACCCTGTCCAGATCTGAATCAGAGAGCCTAGAGGATTTGGAGGAAACCGAAGGGGCTCGACAACCTGTCTCCATAGGCTCCAAAATCACCGTAGGAGTTCGGCTCCGAATCGGCTCCAACAGCATCGGAGCCGAGGCAGACTCAAGAAACACCGAAACTTCCTTCGGAGCCGAAGAAACCCATCCCGGAGCCGACCCTCTGTCTATCGGCTCCGAAGCCATAGGAGCCGAGGGGAGAAATCCCAATTCCGAACCCCTTTCCATTGGCTCCGAAGCCCGTGGAACCGAGGAAGGGGAAGCAGAACTTGGTCTCTCATCTGTCGGCTCCAAGGGCAATGGCGCCGAAGATGAAGACATAGATTTTCCTCTTTTGGCTGGTGGATCCGACGGACTGGTCAGAGCCGACAACCTCTTCTTCTTACCACGAGGCTCTGTGGATAGAAGAACCTCTTCAAAGGAAGGTCTGATTAATCCTCTCAAAATCAGTTTATTTTTTCTCTTCTGGAGGACCCTCGAGGAGAAGGCATGGCAAACACTGCAAGACTCTTGCAAGTGCTTGGCCCCTAGACAGTAAACACAGATGTCATGGCCATCTGTGATGGACATTTTGTATCCGCATTTGGTACATTTCTTGAAGCCAGAAGGCTTATGTTCTTTTCCAGACATTCTCACAAAACACACACAGAAGGAGGAAAGGAATGGGGGTAGCTCTAAGTTAAACACTCTAAAGGCAGGGCTAAGGCCCTCTAAGTTAAACAGACCTAGCCCACCAAACACCTGGAATTTACCACAGAAAACAAACTTTAAGCTAAAACAATCAATACACAGTCAGACAACAAGATAGCTATGAAAATAGCTGTTTTTGGTTAATTCTTAAGAAAAAACCCACCAAAAGCCAAAATTTTGACTAAAAAAATAGGGTACTTAGCCACAGCCAACTCAAGACCACATCTTATCTCTAGAAGCGGCAAACGAGATCTGGGGGCTTGGGTGTGGTGCATCCTGGGATAGAGGGGTTGGCCCAGATAATCAGAGACTTCATGCTAGTTTATCGGCCGAGTCGGAGCCGTTTCTCGGCTCCGAGCCCATTGGTTACTAATGTAGGCGAGATAGGATCGCACTACATCCAATCTTTCAAATAACAGCACAACACAACAGAACATTAACTCTAATATTAGCTATGATTTATTAACCTAAAATGAGAACAGGGGCTGTATCACACTATTATGTGGGAGACTGGTCAAGTGATCTTATATTTAAATCTACAGCAAAACAGGTCCCTGATGTAAAAATCTTACCTTTTCTGCCACGTAGTGTTTAGCCATCTTAATAGAGAGTTCTGAAGCTTCAAAGTATTTTCCGACTACCTCAACCCCCACAGTAAGCTCTGGAGCATGGCTTGGACCCCTCTGCCTAACCAGTTTAAACTGCAGCCCAGGATTCATCTCATTCAGTTTCATCAGAGGAGTTTTTGTTGAAGGATTCATTTGGTTCTTTTCCTGTAAAAGGAATGCTATGTTCTACAAAAATAAAATTGTTAATAGAACAATGTTATTGGAATTGTGCCATGTGACAATAGTTTAAATTATATGATGCAACTTATGGGAACTCTTTGTGCGATTCAAGATTTATGTATTTGTAAGTAATGTAAACAGTTGTATTTTTTGTATGTGATTAAACAGTTATTGGGGAAAAAAGGAATCTTACAAACACCATCAGTATAAGTCAGGACTATTTACTAAGTTACTGTGTTGTACAGTAAGGTGTGCAAAGTATCCCGTCCTACACACATACACACACACAAACATTGATACACATACATCCACACTAGTAGCCAACAGGCAAATCACCCCTGTTTGTCATTCTTGTCAAATTTAATTGTCCTTTCAGTGAGCACTACTAGATTAGTTACTACCTAACCCAACTTCAGGGTGTCATCCTAAATACTTCACCCATAAATCTTCAGTGTCTTCTACAGTGCTCACCGCTCAACTCCCAGAGTACTATGATGACCCTAGTCTTCTTCCCTCTGTCAACACAGGTCAGTAGTCTGCTATCGCTAACTCATAGTTGATTACCAGGCTAATGACCACAGGTGGCATTTTTAAGCCTAACTATGCTTCTCAAGAATCAAACCCTGTACCTTGTGTCTTTAACGTAAACACCTTAACCATTATGGCAAACCCCATTTCTTACCCCATCTGTGGCAAGTCTAATCAAATGAGGTGTTATAAGTTAGTGTAGAATTTGCCGTATGATTACTAACTGTTCAGTGCTTCTACCAACTGAAAAATAACCTGTGAGAAATATAAATTTTTAGGAAACATAGAGCCAAATCTCTCACATCAGTCCACTAATCAGTAAGCATCATATATCCACAGCACCAGTTACCACACACACTAAGTGCATAACTTGTGCTGAAACTGTAAGGACAAAATTACACACTAAGAGGTCTCACATAAGGCAACGCCCAATTGTTTGACACTCGCACATACTGCATACCTACACAGTTCACCCAACAACCACCAATGAAGCAAGCCTAAACCGATAAGGCCACCTGCCTCCTAAATCTGCTTCCACATAATTTAGTCAGCAGTGACTTTATAGTTAGGCACTCAGACTTCACAATCACCAGACTGGACAAGAACAGGGAGACTGCAAATTCTGTCACGTGCTGGTATCCATGATGTCACAATGGCCCTAAGTTCCCGAATGTCAGGAGTTTAGCAGAATATCCCTGATATTCCTCATATTTTTGCCCTGTCCATTGTAAAATGTATGATTTTCTGGTAAAATCACTGAGGATTTCTGTCGGCCAGTAATACCAGATGTTACAATCTCATACATCTTATTGTCCAAAGAATGCATATTGCTGACAAAATCTGGAGTTGTATTAACTTCTTAAGTGACTTCGACCTAATACTTCAACATTACGGAATATAAACACACGGTTCCCCATTCAAAACATCTAAAACCCATAATATCTAAAATCATAGCATCGAAGCCATAACATCTAAAACCCAAAACATCTAAACCCGTAACATCGAATTTCATAATATCTAAAATGTGCATCACAACATCGAACACTACAGATCACATGAAAATAACATCCCCTCCACATATAACGACACCAAACTAACAAACACACTTTTTACTACGTTTCTGCAGAGAGGCAAGCCCCCCACCCCCTCCGTAAATTAAATATACCAACTCCGAGATCGCACTACAGTGGGAAAAGTTAATTTCCTAACCCCACTGTCATGCGATCGCCATAAAAAATGTACACATAATGTCTGTATTACTTACCTGTATGGCCTAAAACCACGTACATCTTGGCAAATTGAACACTATATAAATAGTATAAATTCCTACACTATATAAATAATAACTATAGAAATAAAAACTACCACATTTCGTAGTGATACCACAAGATTAACAGATTAAACTAACATTTACACGTTTGATGATACACTATTCAATATTAGGATACACACAAAGCTGCTGAGAGTAGGCTCCAGAATCCACAATGAACTTGAAAAATACCAGGAAACGAATCTATGCAGAACTGCTTTATTACAACACACTAGCGCTTTCACAAAATGCTTCTTCAGGTGTTTAAGCGCTAGTGTGTTGTAATAAAGCAGTTCTGCATAGATTCGTTTCCTGGTATTTTTCAAGTTCATTGTGGATTCTGGAGCCTACTCTCAGCAGCTTTGTGTGTATCCTGTTCTTCGTTTTTTACAGCTGCAGAGGTTTCTGGTGCCTGGCCTTTTGTGTTTTTCTCACTATTCAATATTATACATTTTAGATGTTATGAAATTCAATGTTATGGGTTTTAGATGTTATGGCCTCGATATTTTGATTTGAGATGTTATGGGTTTTAGATGTTTTGAAGGGGAAACAAAAAAACACACACTCACACACACACACACACACACACACACACACACACACACACACACACACACACACACACACACACACACACACACACACACACACACACACACACACTTTCCTGAGATTAAATTCCCATTTGTTTTAATGTCACACATATCTTTGACTCTGGCCTCTACCTGCCATCAGTTGGCTAGCCTATTAGACATCAGTCACAGACCTAAGGCAGGTATACATTTATTTTATCCACTGTTGACCAGGTTAGTCACACTAGGCCAGTGTTCCACTTCAGGGGAGAGCTGTGGTAGTATTCAAAGGTTTATAGGTGTATAATAGGCTAATGACCACTTGGGCCTTTATAAGCCTAGCC
Organism: Protopterus annectens; assembly: GCF_019279795.1. NCBI lineage: Eukaryota > Metazoa > Chordata > Ceratodontiformes > Protopteridae > Protopterus > Protopterus annectens. The sequence goes on from NC_056730.1 coordinate 568,455,524, forward strand.
ATGCATCCCAAACATATCCTGCAAGATTTTTGAGCCTTAGATGTTATTTTAAAGGATATATGTAAGTTAGGGTATGTCTTACAGACTGCCTGTGACCCTTAGAGACATAGCTGCTATACCTTGGAGAACATCCAATTTCCCATCCACTGGTGCAGGTTATGCTTGAATTGGGTTGAGGAAGAACTGTGTTTTATATGGATGTGAAGTCTGTTCCAGAGGAAGGGAATTCTCTGAGATAGATACTTGATCCACCAACATGTCTTATTTATGTAGTAAGCAAGGTTCAAGTAGGTCTGATGCTATTGATTTTGTGGGTGTACAAAAGGTCCATTAGAGAGGGATCCAATTATGCCTTGCATTCCAGGCACAGATTGCCCCCTCAGCAGTCTATATGAATGTCAGTATAGAGAATGGGCTTTGAAGTGTTCTGCATAAAACATGTTTTATTCCTTTTGCGAGTAACCTCTGTGAACATTCCAGTTGCTGCATGTACCTGGTCAGGTACATCCCGAAGGGGGAGATGTACTTACTAATGTATTTGATGAGGGGCAAATACAGAGGAATGATGACCTTGTTGGACCCGGATATAATGCCCTTGCTTATAAGTTGGGAAACAGAATGATTCCTTACTGCCCAGGTTACTATCACCTTATGTCACAAAATCCCTTGATCCAGTCTTAAGGGTGTGTTATCAATGAGGTAGTTTCCTAGGGTGGCCAACTTCCCAAATGGCACTGTTATGCATTTCATGGCATTGAGGTTTAAGCTGTGGCTTTGGCACCAGTCACTTGCTTGTGTTAATCCTTCCTGTAGGATGTTGGTGACTTGGAGGGATTCTACGTGTACTGCTAATTTGCAGTCATCAGCAAAGTTGGTCAGCCAGAGGCCTTTGACAATGGCTTAGACTTCCAAGAAATAAATGTCAAAAAGGAGCAAGCCCAGCAAGAGCCATAAGGGACTCCACTAGTGACCTGCCTCTTTAGGAGGGGATCTTTCCTATCATAAATTCCTAGGTCCTATCTGGAAGCCAGATGGCTATTCAGAACATAACATAGGAGTTAATGCCTAGTTCCATGAGATTGTTTACAATACCTAAGTGGGGTATTGTATCAAATGCCTTAGCCAGGGCAAGGTAGGCAGTATACATTGCTTTGCCCTCATCCACTTCCTTGGTGATGTTTTCAAAGATGTCCATCAGGTACAGTAGGTATAATCTGCCTTTAACAAAGCCAAACTGGGTCGGATCCATAGTGAGGGTTTCCTATGTCATTATTAACTATATCCATGATAATTATTTTCATGGCTTTGCATATGAGACTAGTCAGGGTTCCTTGATGGACTGCCTTTGTGCAGAGGGATGTCTGCTGCAGTCTTCCATTCACATGGCACGAAATTCTTCTGGAAGCGATGGTTAAATATTTACTCCAGAGGTTCAGATATGTCATGGTTCAAGCAGTTTAGGCGGTATCCTGGGATATTATCAGGGCCCATCAATACGGTATTCTTAGCCTTAGAGAGCATATTTAGGACCTGCTCCCTAATGGTAATTTAGGGGGTTATGTTTGATAATATTATTTGTGAGGCAGCTAAGGGAGAGAAGGGGTAAAACTGTAACTGAATTTGTTAGCCAGCAGATGTGCTGTGTCTTCCATCTCCATTTAATTGGCTCCATTAACAATCAGTTTCTGTGCACTGGTGTGTTCTACCTTTGAGGTTTCAGACAGAGCTAACGAAAGCCTTGTAGTTATCTTTGGCCTGGTTGACTATCATTATCTTAAAATAGGCTTTGGTAGACTTAATTTGCCCTGTTAGTTGTTCAGCCTGATTAGACAGTTTTTATCGTACTAGGTGTTGCACTTCTCAGCTATGACTTTTTTCTTTTGTTGTATAATCTGTTTATGTTTGGATTCCACCAGAGTGGTTTCCTTTTTAAGTTTGTTCTGGACTGTTTCTGGTAGGCACATTCTGGCTCTATGCTTCTAGTTCACATGATTTTACAGGATTTTTATGTGGAATTCTGCAAAGGCAGCTGTGTTTTCTGGGTTTGGAGGGGCTTAAAATTTGGTTAGATAATCCCAGGTTCATAAGTAGGTACTAAGCTATTGGCCCTAGAGCCTATATAAGCCTAGCCAAAAAGGTACCCTGGCTTTCGCCACGCAAGAAAATTATTTTCCTGTGCCCCTGTCGAGCAGAGCTACAGAGGTGATCCCCGGGGTGAATTTCCTATTTTCCATCAAATCATCAAGATTTTTTTTGAAGAGTGCTATTGAGGAGCTTTGTTTGATAAGTAGTTTGTTCCAGAGTATGGGAAGTGTGTGAGACAATAATCTATCCCTCCAGCATGTTCTGTTTGTTGTAGTGATAAGGTTTTGGTCCCTAGACTGTGTAGCTCGGAGGGATTGGCATTTCTTTAAGTGGAGCATGTCCAGCATCTCTGGGTTTGACATAGCTTTGTATGTTAGGCAGAGATCGCCTCTGAGTAGGCATATGCGATGGAGTATAGCTGGAGTTTTTTGAGACGTTCTGCATAGGGCATCTGTTTGAGGCTGGTAATCCTCTTTGTGAGGTATTTCTGTGGCCTTTCCTGTTTTAGATGTCTTGTGAGGTGCATACCAAAAGGGGCGTTGTACTCTATAATGGGTCTAATGAGTGACGAGTAGAGGGGAAAAATGACCTCTTTTTTCCTGGATGAGAAACCTTTTGTGATGAGGTGTGCCACATAGATGGATTTCCTGACTACTGTGGCAATGTGATTATCAAAGGAGAGACTACTGTCCTCCTGTGTCCCAAAGTCTCTTATCACAGTATGGGTACAGAGTTTTTACCAAAGGGGATGACAATGCACTTTTTGGCATTGAGCTTGAGGCCATGGCTTTGACACCAGGCATCTGTCTCTGTGAGGCCCTTTTTAGGATGTCCACATCGTTAGGAGTTTCAGTTATGGCTCCTAGTTTGAAGTCATCTGCGAACTTTGTTAGCCAAAGACCTTCTGTGTTAGCGTGTACTTCAGAAAAGTAGATATCAAACAGGAGAGGACCCAGGACTGAACCCTATGGTACTCCACTTGTCACTGGTCTGAAGTCGGATTTGGAGTCTGCTTCTTTCACAGTGTGGGTTCTGTCAGTGAGCCAGTTGGCAACCCATCTTGTGACATAGGGATTTATACCCAGTTTAGTGAGTTTATAATTCCAGAGTGGAGGATGGTGTCAAAAGCCTTGGCAAGATCTAGATAGGCTGTGTGAACCACCTTACCCTCGTCTACAGCTTTGGTGAATGCTGCAAAGAAGTCTATCTGGTTTAGGAGACATGATCTGCCTTTTACAAACCCGAACTGGGTGGGGTCCAGAGTTTGGAGATTACAAATGTCTTTGTGTATAAGAGCCATGATGATAAATTCCTTGGCCTTGCAGACCAGGCTCATTAGGCTAATGGGGCAGTTGTTCTTGGGGTCCGTGTTGGCTCCCCCTTTGTGGATTGGGATAACCATCGCTGTGTGCCATTCAGTGGGTACAAAGCCTGAGGTGAGGCTATGATTGGACATGGTGCTTAGGTGGGGTGCCAGTTCATTCTGCATTTCCATGTAGAATGCAGCCTGGGATGTTGTCAGGTCCCATGGATGCTGTGTTCTTGGTTTTGGAGAGTGTGGTTTTTACCTGTGCAGCCGTGATTACAGGAAGTTTGCATTCTTCCGGTATAGAGATGGGCCCTTTAGGCAGTGAAAGGGGAGTAAAGTTAGCACTGAACCTATCTGCCAGGATGTTGGCAATATCAGTTGGTTCTGTATACTTAGTGCTATTGTGCTGTAACTCTGAGCAGATCTGAGTGTTGCCATTGAGATTCTTGACATAGCTATAGAATGCTTTGTGGTTGTCTTTAGAATCAGTGGTGATTTTGTTTTCGTAACTGGCTTTAGAGGATTTTATGAGGGATCTCAGCTTCTTACTGAGGCTGACCAGGGATTTCCTCCAATCATAGGATTTTACTCTTTTTTGCAACAGTTTCTTTCTTCTCTTGTAGAGTTTGTTTATGGCAGGGGACCACCAGATTGGCTTCCTTTTTTTGGAGGACAGCATCTTGGTTCTGTTAGGGATAGCACGATGCATGCACTCACGTAAGTGCTTATAAAGTGCATTTGTGTAGGATTCAGCAGTCGTACCTCTATTGTCCATCTGCATGGGTGTCTTGAAGTTTGCCACTTCTGTCTTAAGAAGCGTGAAGTTGACTTTGGAGAAATTTTTTATGGTGGTTTCCCTAATGGGGGTGGGGGTGGGGGGTGGGATGTGGATGTCTAGGGTGATTAGCTTGTGGTCGGATCTGAGCAATGATGAATTGACCTGTGGTGTGGAACAACAGTCGCCCATGTTGGTAATAACTAGGTCTAGGATATTGCTACCCCTGGTGACGGTGTGAATAAGTTGATCCAAGGCATTGGAATTAATGAATTCCAGAAAACGTTGAGCAAAAGAGTTGGTACATGAGTAGTTTTCCCAGTTAATGGTGGGGTAGTTGAAATCATCCATTATTAGGGTGTTGGGTTGTACTTTAATATTTTCCAGTGTATCAGGAAATTGGGAGGGGGAATCCTGGGGCATAGTAGGGGATCTGTAGCAAGTTACTGTTTGGATTGCACTCTTGTCCAGAGTTAGTTGCACTTCAATAAACTTGGCTGCATTATGCTGAGCAACTAGCCTGGAGGTGTGGATATCCTTAATGAATATGGACATGCCTCCACCTTTAGTGTTTTGGTCAATGTTAGGTGGCCAAAAGGTTTGGTATGAATTATAGCCTGATAATGCAGAGGTGCTCTCTAGAGCCTTGAACCAGGTCTCTGTCACTGCACAGATGCCAATTTTCTCCATTTTAAGGAGTGCCTCGAATGAATGCATTTTGAGGTTTAGATTTCTAGCAGTGAGTAGCATTACCCTCAGATTTTGCTTGCTTGTGCCTGTTAAGGTGGTGAATTTGTCATTTGAACCTTGCCTAAAAATGGCACTATAGGGGTGGCAAGAGCCTTAGTCAGTATCCGGAATCCCAAGGGCGACAGGTGCAGGCCATCTCTGGCAAAGCATCGTAGTGTTTCGATCATGTCATCCCAGGCAGACAGATACTGGATCCCCTTAGAATGACACCAGAAGCTTAGCCAATTGTTGAAGTCAAGCATTTGTCCTTGTACTGTTGTATCATTCTGGGTGATGGCTGTATGATACTCAGGGCTAGAGTCATACCTGCCTGGGCTACAAGATCGAGAGCTCCTCCATGTCTCTTTTCATGTAGTCCAGGGAGGTATGTCTCATGTCATTCATACCAACATCGGCAATGATGGAGTCATATTTGTACTTGTTGTGGAGTGACCTGTGTGCCTGCATTATGTGGCGGATTCTGGCACCCAACAGGCAGCTGACGGCAACTTTCTCCTTGTTTACCTGGTGAGTGGAACATCAGTGTGCCTGACTATAGAGTCACCTGTGACTAGAGTGTTGGGTATGTTGTTATGCGTTATGGGCTGTGGTTGAGTTGCACATTGAGTTTGTAGGCTGTGTGTCATTTAGGTTGTGTTGGGGTGGAGGTTGCTTGCGTTTCTGCTTTGGAGGTCTCTGTTGCTTGAGCAGATTTTTATTGAGAGGTTTCACGAATGTAGATGTGTGTTTCTGTGTGTGTGTTTTGGTGGTGTAGGTTTTGAGGGACTATGTGATGAGTGTGGTCTGGTGGAAGTGTTTACCTTCTCCTTTTGACTGTCTAGTCCAGTCTTGGGTGAAGAGAGCTTTGCTTCCACTTTGGCTATATAAGTGCATCTCTCACAGGTTGTAGTGTTGGGTGGTAGGAGGAGAGGATTGTCTGTGTACATGAGGCAATTGCTGCATTGCCCCAAGATGTCCAGATTCATCGGGTAGACAGGAGAAAATACCGGGAGCTGACCCTTAGACATGCCTGGATAGGTGCTTATTTATTAAGTACTAAAAACTGTTTTCCTCTAGACAAGTGAGGAAAGTTGAGTGCTGTAGTAATTTTTAGCTTATTTGGTGCTTACGAGTTCTGAGCAAGGGCTGAGTTCAAAGAAATAGATTTTAGTGCTAAAACTAAACAAAAGGCTAGTTCTAAGGGAAAATTTGAAGATCAGACATTTTTGCACCGGGAATAGTTTAATCCTAGATAAGCGGTGATGCATAACATGTGTGTATCTCTCTCTCTCTCTCTCTCTATATATATATATATATATATATATATTTTTTTTTTAATATAACAATAGCAAATTAGTAAACTGATTTAAACAAATTAACCAATAAAAAGCTAAAAACTGAGCCTCATTCCAGCAGTCTTCATTCAGACAAGTTCTAACTGCACACTCCTGCCGCTAGGGTGTGCAGGGGAACCTTCTCCAAAAAAGATGGTCTGGATTAGTGCTCAAGTTATACAAAGAAAGCTAGATGTTCCTATAAGATGTCTTTGACTGATGGCCACACCATCTGTTTGTACTGTTTGGGTGCTATACACTTGCAAGAGTCCCTCAGTGTGTGTCATTCGTTTAGTTCGAGGGTCTTGCAAGAGAGAAAAAATAAGTTGATTCTTAAGGGCCTGGTAAAACCTGTCTTTGAAGAAGCTTTAGCCTCTTCTCCCCCTAGCGGGAAATCTAAAACTAAAAAAAGATCTCCAGCTCCGTCCAGTTCGTCAGAGCCATCGGAGAAAAGATCAAAGACTGTTTCACCTTCCTCGGCTCCATTGGTCTCGGAGCCGCAGGAGACGTTGTCGGTACCGGAGACGGCTTCCTTGGTTCCACTGCCTTCGGAGCCAAAGGAGGTTTCTGTTGTGTTGGAGCCGACTTCGGCTCCAATTGTCTTGGAACCGATTTGGAGCCATTCTCCTAGCTTTGCATTGGATCCACTAGAGAAGACATCTCGACCCCCTTCTGTGTCCTCCAAGTCCTCCAGGTTGTCGGATTCGGATTTGGATAGGGTGGTGCAGAGGCTCCTGCAGTCACCAGTGTTAACGAAATTATTCTCGGCTCCAGCCCAGTCGGCTCCGGAGCCTGTCCTTGTGTCTGTTCCGATTATTCCTCCTCCGACCACCTCTGTGTCGTCGGAGCCGGAGTGTTCTGAGTCGAGTGAGGTCCTTGGGTTGGCTCCAAAACCCCCTTTGAGTTTTTCTGCTCCGACCTCGGCTCCAACCCTTTCGGTTCCATCTGATGGTTTCGGCACTCTGGTTTCGTCGGTCGGACCCGAGGGGGATACATCGGGGCTCCAGACTTCGGCTCCGAGTCTCCCTCTCAGTGCTTCGGCCGGGGGAACCCCTGTTCCGATTGTGGTCTTGGAGACGGGTCACTCCTCGGATTCAGGTGGACCCGCCATTGAGGCCATGAGGAGCGCACTGGCCAGGTCTTCGGTGACATCACTCAAGTCAACCACTTCTTTCCCGGCCACTGCGACTAGAGCCTCTGAGGCCCCCCTATCAGCAGGCATCAGGGGTCGAAGACCTGAGGATACCCCCATGCGTGGTCCCCTGCTTTCTGAGGGCCCTTCAGAGTCCTTGACTGAAGAGCCTCCCAGAAAGAAACTTGTGTAAGAGGAAGCACATAGACTCCCCAGATGAGTCTGTCACCTCAGACATCGACCTCGACGATGCAGAGGCGTCCCCAAAGTCGGCCTCCGACGATGTCTCATTCTCCAACATCCTGAAGATTTTGAGACAGAGAGGCGACTGGCCCTCCAAAACCCCCTCTGAGGAGGAGTTGGTCTTCCTCAAGGCCTTCGGAGCCCAACCTTCCGCCTCCTGGGTGTCTCCCCCCTTCGATGAATTGTTGGACCTTATTTGTCGAAGGGTGTGGGAACACCCTGACTCCGTGGAACTGGTTCCCAGCCGCCCCAACAAGTTTTTGTCTGCACATCCTGGGAAAGAATTCTTGACGAAAGGAGTTCCTGTAGATGCCATGGTGGTGGCGTCTGCCACTCAGCAAGAAGTTGCAGAGGCTTCTGCTTCCGTTCATCCTCCTAACAAGGAGTCTAGGAGTATGGATCGGTATGGAAAGCATACCCTGTCCTCAGCGACCTTTACTTTGTGGTCGCTGAATTATTTGTGTCATTTTACGAGGCTCCAGAGAGATCTCCTCAAGGAGTTGGGAGATACTCTGTTGGGTAACTTGCCTGAGGCAGTGAACCAAACTGTCAACACCCAGCTGTCTATCCTGTCTTCTGTTGTTAACTCGTCCATGAGGCTCATATCTTATACAGCCGAGGGGGCGGGTAGGGCAGCTAGCTCAGGCGTAGCCCTTAGGAGGCAAGCCTGGATGCGCCTGTGTCACTTCGTGGAGGCCTTCAAGTCTTCCTTCACGGACGCTCCCTTTGACGGGTCCTCCCTTTTTGTACCCAAAGTGAAAGACACTCTCACCAGATGTGAGCAAGAGGGTAAGACTTTGTCTGCTGTTGGGGCCCGTTTTTCGCTTCCCTCTAGACCTTATCCCAAGGCGCAGAGGGGAGGAAAGATGTGGTTCAGGAAGTCACAGAAGTCTTATCCTGACCATCATGGTGACCTCCCCTCCAGAGGCAGAGGAGGGGGAAATTACTCTGGAAGACATCGCCCTAGGGGCGGGGGTGGCCCCCGCAACTCAGGAGACCGCGAGTCCTTTCGTGGTTCCTCCTATCAACATCCCTGAGGGAATGCCCGACTATGCCTCTCCGGAGCCAGTCGGGGGTCGTTTCTCGAAGCATCTTCAAGCCTGGGAAAACATCACTCAGGATCGTTGGGTGCTTCGAATTATTGCCGGCGGTTACACCATTCCCTTTATCTCACCCCCTCCGCCACCCAAGAGAGTCCTAGATCTTCCATCCAGTCAAAGGGACCAAACAGCGTTAGAAGTCTCAAAGCTGCTGGAAAAAGGAGTCATCCAACCAGTCCCCTCAGACCAGATCAGATCAGGAACTTACTCAAGGTTATTTTTGGTGCCCAAAAGAATAGGGGACGAGACCCATCCTGGATCTCAGCCGTTTAAACCGCTTTGTCAGGAAGTCCAAGTTCCGAATGGTCACTCTTCAAACCATTTTCCCATTGTTGGGAAAAGGAGTATGGATGTGCTCCATCGATCTCAAGGACGCCTATTATCGCATCAAGATAAACAAGGCCTCCAGGAATCACTTACACTTCCGGCTGGGTGCCAGTCATTTCCAATTCCGAGCCCTGCCCTTTGGTCTCACCACAGCACCCAGGCTGTTTACCAAATGTCTGGCAGTGGTGACTGCTCACCTGAAACGTGTAGGATTCCAGGTGTTTCCTTACCTAAACGACTGGCTTCTCACCGCCCCCACCAGGCATCTACTTATTTGAGCCACAGAGGCCACCATCAACTTGGGTCAACTCCTAGGGATTACTTTCAACTGGCAAAAATCTGTCTTGCTGCCATCACAACGTGTTGCTTTTATCGGCGCAGAGCTAGATTCCGTAGAAATGAGGGCTTTCCTTCCTACAGAAAGAATAAAAGTGCTACAGGCTCATGTTTTGACCTTATTACCTCTGAAAAAGGTACAAGCCAGACTTGTTCTTCAGTTACTAGGTTCCATGGCGGCCACCATCCTACTAGTACCCCTGGCCAGGCTACATATGCGGACACTCCAGTGGCTTCTTTCGGTCCAGTGGTCCTTTCAAGAGCTCCCTCTGTCTCACCCGATTCTTATAACGGAGCGATGCCGACGGGACCTGCGTTGGTGGCTTCATTCACCCAATCTGAACAAAGGGAGATCCCTGAACCCCCCGCCCCCTACTGCCACAGTGACCACTGATGCCTCCCAGACAGGGTGGGGGGGGCATTATCTGGGCAGAACGGTCCAAGGCACGTGGCAGGAACATGAGGCACACTTGCATATAAATGTTCTGGAGATGAGAGCGGTGCTACTAGCATTGCAGGCACTTCACAGCTCTCTTCCCAAGGCGACTATCTCAATTCTTTCCCACAACATGTCAGTCGTGTGGTACCTGAACAAACAGGGGGGAACCAAGTCCTATCCCCTTTGCAGAGAGGCCATGAGAGTGTGGAATTGGGCGGTGTCTTCCCAACGTTTTCTAGTGGCAACGCACATTCTGGGGAAGTCCAATGTGATAGCAGACAGGCTAAGCAGAGCTATTCTGATGCCTCACGAGTGGTCCCTGAATGATCGAGTTGCTGCTCAGATCTTCTCCAGGTGAGGTCTACCTTGCTGCGATCTATTTGCCAGTCCCCTAAATGCCAAGTCCAGCAATTACTTCACTCTGATCCCCCCTCAGGTGGAGACACCCAGGGACGCTCTAGTCCACGATTGGCCCCCCGGTCTGCTCTATGCCTTCCCTCCATTTCCTCTGCTGCCAAGAGTGATTCAGAAGGCAACTTCCTTGGGAAGCAAAATGATCTTGATCGCACCACACTGGCCCCGTCAAGTTTGGTTCCCCTTTCTCTGGAGATATACTATGGATGGTCCTTGGATTCTGGACCCAGTTCCAGACCTTTTGACTCATCTGTCAGGGCAGTTCCACCCATCCTTGAGAACCCTCAAGCTCACTGCCTGGCTTCTCCACTTCCGTCCTTAGTCAGACAGCTTTCCTTGACACCGAAAGTGGTATATATCCTATCTTCTTCCCACAAGCCATCCACTAAGAAGATATATTCCAGTAAATGGAAAAGATTTGCTATCTGGGCCCAGTCACGTAACCTAGATCCCTTTACAGCCCCTGTGACGGCATTTTTGGATTTTTTAGCTACTCTTTTCAGACAAGGTTCCACTGCCTCCACTGTTAAGGTTCAGCTGGCGGCTATTTCTAATTTTCACTTTTCATGTGAGCCTTCCCTCATGGCCCATAAACTGTGTAAAGCCTTCCTAAAAGGAGCCTGGTTACTTCGTCCGCCAGTTTCTCAGCCAGTCTTGCCATGGGATTTAAACTTGGTGCTTAGAGCCATAACTTCTTCTTTCTTTGAGCCTGCAGCCACTTGTGAATTAAAATATTTGTCTTGGAAGACAGCCTTTCTGGTGGCCATTACTTCAGCCAAAAGAGTATCAGAGCTTCAAGCCCTTTCTGTCAAACCTCCTTATTTGATTTTTCATAAGGATAGAGTAACCTTGAGACTCAACCCTTCCTTTCTTCCTAAGGTTTCTTCTACCTTCTGTCTTCACCAATCTATTGAGTTACCAGTGTTTTTCCCAAGCTTTTCAAACAGGGCAGAATTCAAATTTCACCAATTGGATGTACATAGACAACTGAGGTTTTAGACAAAACAAGAGAGGAAATCAGATCAGTTGTTTGTGTCCTTTTCAGACAATAAGAATGGTAGCTCTGTGACCAAAGGCACTATTGCAAGGTGGATTAAGGACTGTATCTCATTTATTTACACATCGGCACGTAAAGATCTACCTTTCCCAGTTAAAGCGCATTCTACCAGGGCTATGGCCACCTCAGTGGCTTTTCATGCTAGGCCCTCTTTGGATGAAATCTGTGCGGCAGCCACCTGGACTTCTCCACATACCTTTATTTCTCATTATAAGTTGGACATGGCTTCTAGCAGCCGGGTTTCCTTTGGTTCCACTGTGCTCAGGAGTGTTTTCTCATGAGCCTCCCAGGATTTAGGTGCTAGGGACGCTGTCCCGTCAGTAATGAATGTAGGCAAGATAGGGACTACATTACATCATTTAGTTATGTACTCACCATAACGATAGATGTATGTGGTCCATCTCGCCTACATTCTTACGTACCCACCCACCTTCCCCCTTCCTGGTGGACTTGGAGGAAATTATATTCTTAGACCCTTCTGAGGATATTATTTTTTCTGTCTTCTTGCTGTGTTGTTCGTGGGGTTATGCATGTGTAATGATGTTTTTTGTGGCAAACAAGATCTGGGGGTTTGGGAGTGGTGCATCCTGGGATATAGGCTTAGCCCAGCCAATTAGAGACTTTGTGCTAGTTATAGCGGCTGAGTCGGAGCCGATTCTCGGCTCCGAGCCTGTCAGTAATGAATGTAGGTGAGATGGACCACATACATCTATCTTTATGGTGAGTACATAACTAAATGTTTCTTTGGACCTAGCTGCCATAACTTTGTTTATAAGCTGTGTAACATATAATGACTTCCTCACTACTGTAGAAACATGATGGTCAAAGGCTAAAGTACTGCCTATGTGTGCCCCTAGGTCCCTGACTACTGGGTCAACTCTAAGGAGTGTGTAGTCAATATGATAGTTACCAGGGATGGATGACTTCTCGAAGGATACTATTATGCATTTCTTGACATTTAGTTCATTGCCTCTTAGGCATTTACTAGGCTAATGACCACAAGGGCCTTTTTAAGCCTAGTCGTCCATCCCAAATCTCTGACAGGTTCTGGTACCTTTGATAAGTGTAAATAGGGGCCAGGGAGATGAACCATTTACAGGTTGCTTGTGTCCATTAGAGACATAGGTACCAAGCCAGGGATGAATTTTCTGTTCCTCATCTAATTGTACAAGTTACACTTCAGTTGGGTAGGGATGGGATAGTTTCTGGGATACATACCTGTCTCTCCAGCAGGTCCTATTTATATCATAAGGAAGGTTTAAGTCTTTATAACAGGTAATTCTGGTCCTGGTTGTTTTGCTGATATGCAAGAGGTCCATCAGAGGGGGTCTGACAATGCCCTGTATATCAGGAATTAATCTCCCTTCAACAGCCGGTAGGAGACAGAATACAGGGATAGGGCCATGAGGCAGTCTTCAGAGGACAGTTTTAATTACTCAATGTATTATTTTAGTGAGGAACCTGTGTGGAAGTTCCATGTGTTGTATATGCCTGGTTAGGCACATACTAAAGGGGGAATTGTACTCAATTGCAGGTCTGATGAATGCCGAATACAGTGCAACAGTGACTTCCTTGGACTTTGATGTTATAGCTGTGTTTATACACTGCACAGCACAGAATGATTTCCTCACTAATGTAGACACATGATGGTTGAAGGCAAGATTACTGTCTGTGTGTGTCCCCAAGTCTCTGACTACTGGGTCAACTCTAAGGGGTGTGTTTTCAATACGATAGAGGATTCTAGGCCTTAAACACATGTCCTACATGGACATACTAAAAAAACTCCAGCTATTTTCTGTCCCATATCATCTACTAAGAGGCGATCTCTGCTTGACTTACAAAGCCATGTCTGACTCAGCTCTGTTAGAAATGCTACATCTAAAGAAATCCCAGTCCCTCCATACCACATGCTCCAGAGACTTCAACCTCATTACCACACTCAGCAGAACATGCTGGAGGGGGCAGGTTTATAACCCAGAGATGGTCTATGTCCTGGAATAAACTTCCCATACATAGCAAGCAAAGCACCTCACTGGACCTCTTCAAGAGAAATCTTGATGAGTGGATGGGAAGTAGAAAATTCACTCCAGTGCCTCTACTTGATAGAGGCACTGGGAACTAATGTTGGGAGGCAAGATGCCAGGACACCTCTATGGGTTAGTCTTGTAAAGGCCCCAGGGCCATTAGCCTAGTACACACCTATGAACGTTACCAGGGGTGGATGACTTCCTGAAGGATACTATTATGCATTTCCTGGCATTTAGTTTGAGTCCAGGGCTCTGTTACCAGTCTTTTGTCTGTGTCAGCCCTTCTTGGAGAACGTTTGTGTCAGTGTGGGATTGAACAACTGCTCCTAGTTTGCAATCATCTGCACACTTAGTCAGACAGAGGCCACTGACACTGGTCTTGACTTCAGAGCAGTGAATGCCAAAAAGAAGTGGTCCAAGGTCCAGTCCCTGAAGGACTGCACTTGTGGCTGGCCTCTTTCTGGAGGGAGACTAACCAATTCTAACTTCCTGGGTCCTGTCTGTGTGCCATTTGGCTATCCATTGGGTGTGATAAGGGTTTATACCTATCCTCTTGAGTTTGTCAACAATGCCTGAGTGGGATATTGTGTCAAATGCCTTCGCCAGGTCAAGGTAGGTAGTGTAAACCATTGTGCTGTCATCCATTGAATTGGTGACCTCCTCAAAGAATTCCATCAGGTTGAGTAGGCATGACCTGCCCTTGATGAATCCAAATTGGGTTGGGTCCAGTGTCTATAGATTTATCATTACTGATCATTTCCATGGCTTTACATATGCAACTAGTGAAATGTATGGGTCTGTAGTTGGCTCATCTTTGGGCAGAGGGATGACTGTTGCTGCTCTCCATTCATGAGGCATGAAGCTTGTTTGGAGGCTACAGTTAAATTGCAATTCCAGATGGACTGATAAGTCATGTCTCATGCTATTTAGAAGGCATCCTGGGATATTGTCTGGGCCACATGTAAATGCAGAATGTTAAGTGATGGCTATTCATAAAAACTATTCTACATAAACAACATTACTGCTACCTGTTCAACATATGGTGAAACAAGTTATGTAGGAAACACAATTTCAGGTTATGGCTAAGCACTTTACCTTTATAAAGCTTAATAAAATAGACAGCAAAACATTTCCAGGCAAGGAGCTGTCATCATCCCAACCCATGCCTCTCCTATGTACGTTAGAAGCCCAAATATTTGGACAGGTGTTGCTCCATAATGCACGACTGTACTCTGGGAAACATCTACATTTTAACTTTCACATATTCTGTCTATAGTAACCCCCATTTCACCCCTCATGTAGAGTTTGGGTGAAACCAGGTGAGTTAGTGACTGTCGTGATGCATACCAAGTCAGAACCCTATTATGTCAACCCAGTGGTCACAAGCACACAATTTATCTTCCTGGTGCTGGCAGTTTTATCTTACCTCATGAACTACCTGGTGGTTATCCAACTGTTGCATCAGATATTGCATTCCCTGCAGCATGCCTTACATTCCCAAATATCTCCAGCTTTGGCAGCCCAGATACCTCCTTTCTTAAAATAAGTGCAAGGTCTCATCCCAGACACTTCTTCAGAGCAGTACAGTGTCCCATTGATTAAGATATTTGCCTGACAGGTCCAGGGTTTAGAGAATCATTTCTCACATGTAGTTACTTTCTGTGTGCAATGAGCAAGTCTGCTATGTATCTCTGGAATTTCATACGGTACTACAGTTTCTCTCCCCATTCCATAAGTATGATGACATAATATGTATGCAGACTCACATGTGTATAGTACTCATGACTGTTTCAGGTTTTAACTAGAGACCCTGCAATTCTTGGAACCCCAGGCATGATGGTCACATTTTAGGATAGCTAATAAACACAGAATTGCCTACTTGTCCCATTTTTATCTACAACAGTCTTTCTTCCCTGCAACCACTAACAAAGGCCAGTTAGCTCTGGGAGGTCTTTCCTGAGGTTATCCAGAGTTCAGGTCCCTGACCTCTTTTTCAGTCTCAGATGGTTATAAAGACTAATAAAGGCCAGGTCTACTTCTACAGAGGAATCTTAACAGAGTCTAGATATATGTCAGATCTAGATGAGAAGGAATGTGCTTTTCACTTTCTCCCCTCAAAAACATAGTATTGAGGAGAT
Organism: Protopterus annectens; assembly: GCF_019279795.1. Classification (NCBI taxonomy): domain Eukaryota; kingdom Metazoa; phylum Chordata; order Ceratodontiformes; family Protopteridae; genus Protopterus; species Protopterus annectens. The sequence goes on from NC_056730.1 coordinate 568,470,969, forward strand.
GATATGGCCTACCAGGACCAAAGCAGCTAGCTAAAGGAGGATATGTTCTCAACTCAACAGAGGTACTGACCAGACACTCTGGGTGAGCAGACATATATAGATGAAAAACATCTGTCATAATTACACTGTAAATATGTTGAACTGTAATCCTGTACTATAGGCCTGGGCCATCCAGGTTTTAGATAGGGTAAACAAAGGTTTAGAATGTGTGCTTTTCTATTAACACAAAGGGGAGATGAGATTTTTCTACATGCGTGCACTAGAAATCCACCCAGCAAGATAGGGTGAAGTTGTATATAAAACTTCTGTTCTTGCCTTTCTGACAGCCCATATATCGTAGCTGTTCCTCTTATCAAGAATGTAGACATCCACTAGGTCACTAACCTTCAGAAAGATGGATCCACTTCCCTACTTTTTTTTGGGTATTAAAAAAAATAATAAATAGATGGACACTAGGCGCTGGTTCCAGATCTCAGCAGTTCATAGGTTCATAGATTAGTACTAAGCTAACTGCCCTTGCAAGCCATTTTAAGCCTAGCCAGTTATCCCTTGTGAGACTCAAACCCTGCATCTTGTGTTTGTAAGGCAAGCACCCTAACCATTAGGCCACCCTCCCAACCCAGTCATATTCTATTATTGTAAGATAGGGTTTCACATTGTCATAACTAGTGTTTCTTTCCTCTCCTTTACAGAAAATGGGATATGCTTCTTGGACCCTTTACTGCCCAAACTTTACATCATAACTAGAAGGAAGAACATGCACATCATGATGATCTCCTGTCTGGACAGTCAGTTCATTCTAGCTTGTAACTATCACCTGTTGATCATGGCAAGGGATTCTGCCTTCAACAGACTTCACATTACAATAAACTAGGACAAGTCACATCAAAAATGATTAAATCAATCCTTTTTTCCTATCGTTCTTTCTTTTTATAAACTCTGTAAAACCCTGCTTCCTTTATTAAGATTTATGGTGCCGTATGGGGTGGCTTCCTCATTTATGTATCAAGCCAAGAATATCAGTAGGAATGTTTGCCCTAACTTTTAGGGTTTTTTTAGGCACGAGTTACAATGATCCTGCAAGTCAAAGTCTGTGTGTGTAGAAAATACAAAGCTCCTTGTGTTTTACATAAGCCTGCTCTTATTTCAGTTTAGAGGTGGACAGCTTCACACTATCGTTCCTCATGTCTGGCATGACAGACCATATGAGATGCTCCCAACTAGTTCTCATTGGTTTTAAATGTACCTTTGGTATTATGGGTTATACTACCATGTGAGACACAAACATTCCTAATGAGCAGCTCTTTTATACATGGGCTGTCAGTTCCCTGATGTCTACCCTCCTGGGGATACTACCTATATGTTACGACTCAAATGTGCAGATGGGTGTCATGAAGTTAGGACAGTTGTGAGGAACTCACTATAATGGTATATCTGTAAAAGAAGTTAAGTAATGTATAGCAAACAGAAAAAAAAATATTATACACAGGAAAAAATGTTAAAAGTTAAGTTATGTAGTTAATTGTGTTTATTGTTCATGTTTGTTATGAATATTCATATTGGTGCTATGGAGACCGTCATGAATATTTAGTGTTAAGTTTTAAGGGTTTAGGTTTATTGGTTAGTGGGTAGGGTCTGGGTGAGGGGAAGTAGGTAATTTGTATTGGAATGTTTATGTTGCCTCAGTATGGTGTTCTTGATATGTTGTAGGCAGGTAAGTCGGGATTTCGTGTTATCTGTGTTCTGTGTGTTGGGTATATAAGGTGTCAGCCTTTTGAGATTTCAGTGATGTTCTTCATGTTTCACTGTTGCAGTCATTACATTTCAGGCGGGCTGAGGGCTACCTGCAGGCAGGTAACCCAAATATAATAACTGCAACAGTGACTACACTCAAACATCTACATTTATGGTAAGTGTACACAACTGTACTTTCTGGGCTTGATGTTTTGAATGTCAGTCTACTGAGATTTCAGTTATCTCAAGTAGACCCTCCTTTCCTATGACTTTTGCTACAAATATCAAACTTCAACAAACATACATGAAAGAGAAGCATCTGAAATTCCACTAGTGCAGAATGGAATTAAAAAGCAATATGTGCTCAACTTCACCCTAGATGTAGCAGCTTGGGAAAAGGAAATTATGGGTAAGAAAAACTAAAAATATACTAGCTGCATTTTTAAACCTACAAAACATGCTGCACAACCCTTTCCCTCACGTAAATGTGGGGACAATAATGAACACTATCGTGGGAGGGTTTGACATTACAGAAGGACATGATTGGGGCATTTTTTTTTTCTGGCCCAGAAAGCACCCAAAGAAGTCAGAACTGGGTAGTGCTCCATTAAATGTAAGAGACAAACAGAACAGGGGAACTTATCACTTCTTCTGAAAATACCAAGATCTGTAATGGAATCTTTAACTGATAATGAAATAGTGTACAACAAACTTCTATAACCTATAGAATCTAGCAAACACTCCTAACAGAAAACATAGAATACAAACCTTACTAGTCTCTCGAGCCTCACAAACATTTTCCTTTTTTTTGATGCACCAGTAGAAACATCTGTTGGTAAGCCAAGAGTTTCCAATATCTGCAACAAAGAGATTAGTTAGAAACTCATTGCATCAAGCTCATCTTAAAAAAAAAAAAAAAAAACACACACTTTGTAATTTACACTGTTTATCAGCAGTAAATTACAAGCTACAGCCACACAGATTGTATTTATTTATTCATTTCTGTCCATCCATCTCTACACCAAATGGGTGGGATCCATCAACTGCCTACATGCTTTAGTTTTCTCTGAAAATGATGACCGCACATGGCAACTGTACAAGGTGGTCACACTGTAATAAAGAGCTTCTGTACTTGCACGACCCAAAGGTCCCCCCAATTCCCAGTCAGTTCAGCTGCAAACAGGCTGCGCCTTTCTGGGGTCTGGGCTGGTTCCATCTTCTTCATCAGTCACAGTTTGATATAACGCAGTAAATATATAATAGCTCCCACCTTTCACATTCATCAGTTCCCCCGTCTAGCCACTATCAGGTACCTTCCTGCCAGTCAATGAATAAAATAAGACTGATACCTACACTGTTAATAAAAAAAAGGAACTCCCAAGAGCATAGGCTGTCTGTACAGATGGCCATACATCAGGAATGAAAAAACATAAAACTGATCCATCACGGATGGTCCATAAACTGACTGAATCTTCAACTAGATCAAACATACAATAAGTATTTTATTTTCAGTCATTAACCGGTGTTGGATGATAATCCAAATGGACATTTCAGGCTTAGAGTGGGAAAGACATAAATAGAATGATCAAGTTTCTTCAAGGGGGTTGTGAGATGGCATAATGGTTAAGGTGTTTACCTCACAAACACAATGTACAGTGTTTGATTGTCACCTTTCAGAGACATAGCATAGGCTTAAAATGACCCACAAAGGCAGCTAGCGTAACCTATGAACATATAAGTCTAAATACACAGTAAGTATAGTAAAATATTGTCACAGTTGCAGCAGAACAAAAAACTATTAATAGCTGTAAAGTTATAGAGGAATATTTTGTTGTATTGGTGGTGATCAGATATTGTAACCAACAAATACATTACTTAAAATATATGAGAGAGGAGGAAGATGGGCAGTAATGGGAATAGTATAGCAGAGGATTAATATGTGGGTTAGTGCAGACTAAAGTAGTTAATGTGAGATGGGGATGAAGTCCATGGAAGACTGCAAATTACACAGTGGGGCTTAAGGTCACACAGTTTCAACTAAGATGTGTATTAAAGAAGCATTTGCATGTGTCGTCTTTGAATAGGAGAGTTTCAGATTGTGAAGAAATTTATTTAAGATGGTGTGATATGTTCTCCATATCTCCTGTCCCCATGTGGTATCCTCCATATGTGAACCTCACATATCCCTTACTAATAAATACTAACTTCACAGTCTTATAACCATAGAGGACAAATAAAAGCATGGCAAATAAACAGAAAAGAAATGGATTTTTTTACTGCAAAATGCAAATGGGGTTTTAAAATTGTGTAAAGGAAATAAGAATTTATGCTCATCTTACAGTCTAGGCTTGCCAACTTCCCAAATGTGCAATGTGGGACATTTTCTACATAAAAACAGAATTTTGCAAGACAGACAATACCCACAACCAGTGCAAAGAGCTGGACTTCACTTTTTTAGCAAAATAAAACCTTAATATTGTATAATTTGCATTAATTCTGTTGTTTCAGGTAATATTATAGTGTTTAAGTTACAAAATAACTATTTTATGCAACTGTTATAGAAAACTTGTTAAACACTTTCTGCCCTAACATCTCAAGGACATTTGCAAATATGTATGTATATATATATATATATATATATATATATATTTGTGTGCGTGTGCATATATAAAATATATATATTTTTTTTTCAGGATGCAACTGGCCAGATAAGATCTGTCCAGCACAGAGATAGACAGGTGGTAGTCCTAGCACAACCATGCTCTCTGCAAAGAGTCCATTAAAAAGGACCACAGCCAATAAAACACCTCAATTGCAAACTATTTACTAGCAACTTTTGGGTCTGATTTGCCTGTTTTAAAACACTTCTATGCTACAATCCATTTTTGTAGTAAAACAGTAATTGAATTTTAGGTAAAAGTTACAAAATTCCATCCAAACTGTGATTACATCTTGCTCAAAAGATGTACATTAACCAGTTGTTCAAAGAACAGCACAACACAACACAACATTAACTCTAGTATTAGCTATGATGTATTAATATAAAATGAAAAAATACTTCACGACATGCTTTATATTTTTATTTTTAATACACCAGTGAAGGATGAAGGTATTTTATTTAGGGGGAGACTGTATTATATTGTTCTTTAGTCAGGGCTTTTTACTCTGTATTTTTAACTATGGTAGAACTTTTATCAAGTGATATGTTAATTGAACATTGTTAAGAGGTTTAATTGAGACACTGGTCACATGACTGGATTATTGAAACATTTAAGAGTGCATATGAAGTTGATTCTTTTATCTGAAGAAGTCCAGCCACTGTGCTGGACGAAAAGCACTTAATAACTAGAGTTTGTGGTGTTCTTACATCGGTTGCTTTTTTATGTTTATTTAGCCTAAAATGAGCTGTGTCAAACCCATGCTGTGCCTGCATTTTTTATGAGTGAAAACTCAAATAGCCAGATACTTCACACCATTATGTGGGACACTGGTCAAGTGCTCTTATATTTAAATCTACAGTAAAAAAGGTTCCTGATGTAAAAATCTTACCGTTTCTGCCACGTGGTGTTTAGCCATCTTCATAGAAGGTCTTGAAGCTTCAAAGTATTTTCCGGCTACCTCAACCCCCAAAGTAAGCTCTGGAGCATGGCTTGGACCCGTCTGCCTAACCAATTTAAACTGCAGCCCAGTCAGTCTCATCAGAGGAGTTTTTCTTGAAGGATTCATTTGGTTCTTCTGCTGTAAAAGAAATGCTATGTTCTACAAAAATAAAATTGTTAATAGAACAATGTTATTGGAATTGTGCCATTTGACAATAGTTTAAATTATATGGTACAGCTTTTGAAAACTCTTTGTGCAATTCAAGATTTATGTATTTGTAAATAATGTAAACAGTTGTATTTTTTGTATGTGATTAAGCAGTTGTTGGGGAAAAAAGGAATGTTACAAACACTGTCAGTATAAGTCAGGACTGGTACTAAGTTACCATGTTGTACAGTAAGGTGTACAAAGTGTCCCCTGCTACACACACACACACACACACACACACTAGTAACCAACAGGCAAATCACCCCTATTTGTTATTCTTGTCAAATCTAATTTTCCTTTCAGTGAGCATTACTAGATTAGTTACTGCCTAACCCAACTTCAGGGTATTATCCTAAATACTTTACCCATAAATCTTCAGGGTCTGCTACAGTGGTCACAGCTCAACTCCCAGGGTACTGTGCTGACCCTAGTTTTCTTCCTTCTGTCCACAGAGGTCAGCAGTCTGCTATCGCTAACTCATAGTATCATCAGAGGAGTATTTGCTGAAGGATTCATTGGGTTCTTTTCCTGTAAAAGGAATGCTATGTTCTACAAAAATGAAATTGTTAATAGAACAATATTACTGGAATTTTGTCAATGGACAATAGTTTAAATTATATGGTTCAGTTTATGAAAACTTTCTGTGCGATTCAAGATTTATGTATTTGTAAATAATGTAAACAGTTGTATTTTTTGTATGTGATTAAACAATTATTGGGAAAAAAGTAATCTTACAAACACCAGCAGTATAAGTCAGGACTAGTTACTGGGTTGTACAGTAAGGTGTGCAAAGTTCCCCTGCTACCCACACACACATGTATACACATACATTCACACTAGTAGCCAACAGGCAAATCACCCCTATTTGTTAGTCTTGTCAAATCTAATTCTGTCCTTTCAGTAAGCACTACTAGATTAGTTACTACCTAACCCAACTTCAGTGTATCATCCTAAATACTTCACCCATAAATCTTCACGGTCTGATACAATGCTCACCGCTCAACTCCCAGAGTACTGTGCTGACCTTAGTCTTCTGCCCTTTGTCCACACAGGTCAGCAGTCTGCTATCACTAACTCATAGTTGATTACCAGGCTAATGACCACAGGTGTCCTTTTTAAGCCTAAGTATGCTTCCCAAGAATCAAACCCTGTACCTTGTCTTTGATGTAAACACTTTAACCATTATAGCAAACCCCATTTCTTACCCCATCTGTGGCAACTCTAATCAAATGAAGTGTTCTAAGTTAGAGTAGAATTTGCCGTATGATTACTAATTGTTCAGTGCTTCTACCAACTGAAGGAATAACCTGTGAGAAATATAAATTTTTAGGAAACATAGAGACAAATCTCTCACATCACCTCACTAATCAGTAAGCGTCATATATCTACAACACCTGTTACCACACACACTAAGTGCATAACTTGTTCTGAAAGTGAAAAACATAATTATCAGCCTACTAGAACACACTAAGAGGTCTCACATAAGGCAACGCCCAATTGTTTGACACACACATATTGCATATCTACGCAGTTCACCCAACAGCCACCAAGGAAGCAGGCCTTAACCGATAAGGCCACCTGCCTACTAAATCTGCTTCCACATAGTTTAGTCAGCGGTGACTTTATAGTTAGGCACTCAGACTTCACAATCACCAGACTGGACAAGAACAGGGAGACTGTAAATTCTGTTAAGTGTCAGTATCCATGATGTCACAAGGGCCCTAAGATCCCTAATGTCAAAACTTTAGCAAAATATCCCCAATATTCCTCATATTTTTGCCCTGTCTATTGTAAAATTTATGATTTTCTGGTAAAATCACTGAGGATTTCTGTTTATTTTATTCATTTTACATTTGTTGACTGGGCTGGTCCAACTGGATATATGTCAATTTTCAGTGGAGGACCGGGGAGAAAAGCTCCACACTTCAGAATAGTATTTACAAGACATAGGTACATTGTAAATTTTTGTCTATTATACAGTTACTTCCTTTTGACATATGAGTAACATGATTCCTATTAAAAGACAGCTAAGGATGTAGGTACAAAGATGAATAAAAAAAAATGTAGCACAATATTAACAGTACAGTTAAACAGTAAATGTTTAAAACGATGTAAGCAAAAAGCACACTATTGAGCAATAAAGTCACACACACATTATTTGCTAGTAAACTATGTAAGCAAAAACCACACTATTGAGCAAGAAAGTCACACACACATTGTTTGCTAGTATACGATTAGTTATTTAAATAGAACACTATTAATCAGCATAGTGACATGCACACTATTGTTAGTAAAGGATTAACTAGCTTATGCTGGTATGTAGAGAAGTGTCAGGATACAAATATGGTAGTTAGTCTGGATTAGCACAGGGGCATAACCAGTGAGATTTAAGATATGTTTTAAGTTTGGTTTTAAATAAACGGTTAGTCAATTAAACCAAACGTTAAGAGTTTTGTACTTCTTATTGTACACAGAATGCATGTTGCTGCCAAAATCTGGAGTTGTGTTAACTTTTTAAGTGATTTAGAACTAATACTTACACATTACATGATATCAACACACACACGCACTGCATTTCCTGAGATTAAGCTTCCATTTGTTTTACCGTACATGAGTTAATGTCACACATATCGCAGGGAATATAGTTTCATTTCTGTGGCCTCTACCTGCCAACAGTTGGCTAGTCTATTAGACATCAGTCACAGACCTAAAGCAATTATACATTTATTTTATCCTCTATTGACCAGGTTAGTCCCACTAGGCTAGTGTTGTACTTTCAGGGGAGACATGAGGTAGTATTCAAAGGTTCGTAGGTATATAATAGGTTAATGACCACTTGGGCCTTTATGAGTCCAAAATGTATTGTACCAGTTTTTTGAGCCTTAAAGGTTATTTTAATTGATGTATGTAACCTGGGGTAGGACTTACAGACTGCCTGCATCCATTAGAGACATAACTGTGATAGCTACGAGAACTTCCAATTTCCCATCCACTGGTACAGGTTATGCTTGAATGAGTTAGGGAAGAACTCTGCTTTACATTGATGGGAAGTCTTCCAGAGGAAGGGAATTCTCTGAGATATATACTTGACCCACTAACGTGTCCTATTTATGTAGTAAACAAGGTTCAAGTCTCAGTATCAGGTAGTTCTGATGCTATTGGGTTTGGGGTGTACAAAAGGTCCATCAGAGCGGGATCCAATGATGCCTTGTATGCCAGGCAAAGATTGTCCTCAGCAGTCTATATAAAAGTGAGAATGTAGCTCTAATGGGCTTTCAGGGGTCCTAGGCCCATGCCTACACTAATCAAAGGTATCGGAACTTGACAGACATTTGGGATGCATGGCTAGGCTTAAAAAGGTCCTTGTGGTCATTAGCCTAGTAAACACCTATGAATCTATGCATAAGGCATGTTGTATTACTTTTCTGAGGAACCTCTGTGAACATTCCAGTTGCTGCATGTACCTCGTCAGGTACATACCAAGGGGGGAGATGTACTTAATAATGGGTCTGATGAGAGCCAAATACAGAGGAATGATGACCTCCTTGGAGCCACTTGTCATGCCTTTGCTTATAAGTTGAGAAACATGGAATGATTTGCTTACTACCCAGGTTACCATCAGCATATGTCTCCAAATCCCTGGGTCCAATCTTAAGGGTGTGTTATCAATGAGGCAGTTTTTTAGGGTGGCCACCTTCCCAAACAGTACTGTTAATGCATTTCATGGCACTGAGGTTTAAGCCGTGGCTTTGGCACCAGTCACTTGTCTGTGTTAGTCCTTCCTGTAGGATGTTAGTGACTTGGGGGGATTCTTCATCTACTCCTAATCTGCAATGATCTGCAAACTTGGTCAGCCAGAGGTGTTTGACATCGGCTTTGCAATCTGAGAAATAAATGTCAAAAAGAAGCAGCCCTGGCAAGAGCCCTGAGGGACTCCACTAGTGACTTGCCTCTTTAGGAGGGGATCTTCCCTACCCTAACTTCCTAGGTCCTAAATGGGAGCCAGGTAGCTATTCAGAGCATAACATAGGCATTAATGCCTAATTCCGTGAGTTTGTTTACAATACCCGAGTGGGGTATTCTATCAAATGCCTTAACCAGGTCAAGGTAGGCAGCATGCATTATTTTGCCCTCAACCACTTCCTTGATGTTTTCCCAGACGTCCATCAGGCAGGTTAGGTATAATCTGCCTTTAACAAAGCCAAACTGGGTTGGATCCATAGTATGAAGGTTTCCTGTGTAATTATTAACTATATCCATAATAATTCTTGCCATGGCTTTGCATATGAGACTAGTTAGTGTCCATTGATGGACAGCCTTTGTGCAGAGGGATGTCCATTGCAGTCTTTCATTCATGTGGCATGAAACCTGTCTGGAAGCTATAGTTAAATATTGACTTCAGAGGTTCAGATATGTCATGCTTCAAGCAATTTAGGAGGCATCCTGGGATATTATCAGGGCCCATCAATACAGTATTCTTAGCCTTAGAGGGCATATTTAGGACCTGCTCCCTAATGGTAATTGGGAGGGTTATGTTTGATAATATTATTTAGGAGGCAGTGGGGGGGGGGTAAAATTGGAACTGAATTTTTTAGCCAGCAGATGTGCTATGTCTTCCACCTCCATTTAATTGGCTCCATTAGGAATCAGTTTCTGTGCACTGGTGTGTTCTACCTGTGAGGTTTCAGAGTGAGCGAAAGAAAGCCTTGGGGGTCATCTTTGGCCTGGTTGACTATCTTTATCTTAAAATAGGCTTTGGTAGACTTAATTTGCCCTGTTAGTTGTTCAGCCTGATTAGACAGTTTTTATCCTGCTAGGTGTTGCTCTTCCTAATTTCAGCTATGACTTTTTTCCTTTTGTTGTGCAATCTGTTTAGATTTGGATTCCACCCAGAGTGGTTTGCTTTCTAAGTGTGTTCTAGACATACCTCTCAACCTGGAATCATCAAAAATCTGGACAAGGCCCATGAAAAATAGGTACAAATCTGTATGCTGATTAACGTAAAATTTGCATACATAATTACGTAACCCCCGCCCACTCCAATGGAATTGTGGGATAACTTTCAAACGTAAACTGAAGAACAGACAACCAAAATATGGCACCAGAGGCCCCCTGCAGACATTCCAATGTCCCATTACCTGGCTATTTCACCCCAATTACCATAAACACTAATGTGTGCATATTGCTTTACTTCTACAATGCTTATTTACACTGAACAAGTACATTATTCAGTTACAGCAGTACACTGTAAGACTCTGTAATTAAATAAGAGGCAAGGCAAAATGGAAATCTGCTGCATGTACAGCCAAGACCTAAAATCCATGGCTCAAATCATAAAAGAAGTAACCTGAGGCACTGCCACACATAGCAAATGTGATCTATCAAACATTTGCAAAGCTTAACCATAATGAACTCTGTGCATTAACAAAATTAAATTGGACAAACCAGTATTTAATTTAAGATAACTTTCTAGATTACTGATTAACACAAGAATCACTGGTAATGTTTTAAAAATGTTATTTGACTTCGTCAGTATAAATCTCAGAGAAAAATAAAATCTTCCTTTAGCAACAAAAATACAGGCTTGCTTCAGTTTACATACAAACATTTTATTTATACAGTGCAGTTTTTACCAGTTGCATTGTATCCCAAAACATTTATGTCACACATCTCTCATTTCATGTCTAGCAAACCGATACACTGGAAAGCATTTACCAGTAGACTGGTCGGTATCATGATTATCTGCATATTTTGGCAAGCTAGTAAGAAATGCCAGTGACATTCAATGGTAGGCAATAACACAATACCAAGTGCACAAAAAATGTATTACATTAAGAATGGGTAATGCAGAATAGGCTTCAAAATCTGCTAAACTCTAAAATATCACAGTCAAACTAGGAGATTAGCTACCACTGAATTAATCCAACTAACCTACAGAAAAAAATATTAAACTCAAGACTTGTATATTTAGTTTCATGTAAGAAGCAAAGCCTAATATCTTATAACATAGCAGAATACAAATACAATAGACAGCATAAGATGTAAACCGACATGCTTCCAAACACAAAACCAACTTTTATACCTTTTCCCAATCTCCATGTCAAGAGCCAGATACAGAAATTTACAAAACAGTGAGACCGTCTGGCCTGCTAAAATCACGTGTGAATTCTTCAAATTACTATATACTTGTTTTAACTGTGGTTTGTTGAAGTGATCTCCTAAAATAAGTGATTGATCTCTTATATGCATTTGGCAAAAACAGTATTAAAAGACGGGATGGTACAAACATCATTTGCACCATCCCCACCACCAAAATAATGTGCATAGAAAAAATGCTGCATGCAGTTAATTCACAACTCCCAAAACAGCAAGCCAGTAAAAACAAAAGGTAACTCAGAACAATGGCTAAAGTAAACTCTGATTAAAAAAAAAAAAAATCAGTAAGGCTTTATTAAAAATACAACCCAAAAAAATTGTACTGCACATGCCCGATGAAAATGAACAACAAATTATACAGCTGTTTTGCTAACCTACACCTGCATATCACATTCACACCAGTAGTTGATAACGAAACTGCAGTTTGGTTAAAAAGCTCAGCTGAAAAAGTGTACGTAATAAGAATGCGTTGTGAATAAGTTAAAACATATAAAACTCCATCCTTTAGTTTGAAATGTCCTGGTTCTCTGCTTTACAACTCTGCGTTCCCCCTATATAAATACTCTGAATTGTTGACAAATATATGGTCCGACAACAGCTTTCTAGGATGTTGCTACACTAGTCACACACCAACCCCAGTGCAAAGTGTGAACTTATGGCTGGCCTGACTAAAATGTGTTACTATTACTAGTTGAAAAATGTTCTGCAGTTATATTAAATGCATCGTCAATTCGGCAGTCAGAATCAGACAGTCACAGAGAGTTAGTTTCTAGTAGGCAGATGAAGGCAATAAATAAGTCCCGTTTATTTTTTTATTCTTTTTTATTTACTTGGAGCCAGAGCATACACAATACATTTGTTTTACCGATGCCAGAGGAGGTTGAGGATTTTCTCATTCTGATCCTTGCTCTGGGATTCCTGTTGGGTGGACCCAGACTAGACTCTGCTCTGCAGTGCAGAAAGTAAGATCCAGCCAATCCTTTCCGGCTCTGGTGATTGCCGCTCGCAAAAGCATTTGAACCAGAGCCGGAAGTACGTGGTACGTGCTACGTACGAGCCCGAGCTGAAGTCCGACAGGCTGGTGGAGCTGATGTCATCTCACACGTGATGACATCAGCTCACGAAGCGCAAAAGTTAAAAAAAATTTTAAAAAAGTGCGAATAAATCGGAAATCAGGGGCTGCCACTCGGGAATCGTGGCAACCCATTATTTGGACCCCAAAACTCGGTAAAAACCGAGTAATTCAGGACAGTTGAGAGGTATGGTTCTGGACTGTTTCTGGTAGGCGCATTCTGTCTCTATGCATCTATTTAACATGATTCTACAGGATTTTTGTGTGCATTTCTGCAAAGGCAGCTGTGTTCTGTGGGTTTGGAGGGGCTTGAAATTTGGTCAGGTGATCACTAAATAATAGGTAGTTTGCCTTAAAGTAACTCCTGTTACTGGGTTTGTTGGAAGTCACAGCACTGATTTTTATTTTGAAGCAGACAGCGTTATCATCTGACCCTGCCAGAAAGGACACTTGATGTGGAGGTGCAGCATTCTCCCAAATTTGTGAGTATCAGATCCAGTATATCTTCTGTCTCAAAATAGGTGCCTCCATTTACAATGAGCTCTGCACACTATTGCATATTGCCTTTGAGGTTGAGGACATAGCTAAAGAATGCCTTGTGGTTTTTCATGGCCTGTGAGGCCAAATTTAACTCACATTTGGCTTTGGTAGACTTTATGTGTCATTGGAGTTGTTTGTCTAGGTTGATGAGAGCACTTTTATCCTGATGGGTGCTGCACCTCCTAATTTTTGCTATAATTTTCTTCCTTCTGTTACACAGCCTATTGATTTTGTGATTCCATCAGGGTGGCTTGTTTTTTGAGTTAGTTTTGCGCTTTTCCCTGGTGGGTACAGATGCCTGTATGCCCCTATTAACATGCTTGTACAGGGTTTCTGTGAACAGTTCTGCATAGGCAGCAGTGTTTCCAAGGTTTATGGGGGCTTGACATTTTGCCAGGTTATCACTTAACACCAGGAAGTTAACCTTAGAGTAGTTCCTGAATAATCCAGGATTAGCTGGGTGTTCAAGGTTTATTTTAACTTCAAAGGAGACCATTTTGTGGCTGACCTCACCAGGGTAGAAATTACAGTAGTGGTGTGCAGTACTCTCCAATATTAGTGAGGACCAGATCCACTATGGTTGCACCCCTGGTTAGTGTGTTGACAATCTGGTCCAGTGAGCTTGTGTGTACAAAATCTAGAAATCTCTCTGCCTGTAAATTTGGTGTCATTTAGGATTCCCAGTTAATATTCGAGTAAAGTCATCCACAAATATGGTACTGGGTTGGATTGTGACTCTTTCAGTAAGTTTAAATACATGGAATGGGTTTCCTGGGTCATAGAGTGCAAACTATAGCTTCCAAGGAAGTGGTATTTGATTTTGCCTATGGTGATTTGAATGTGGAGCAGCTGAAGTGAATTGTCTTGTTTGACCACCCTTGGCGTATATTTATTTTTGATGTATATCAAGACACCTCCAACTTTAGTCCCTGTCTGTATAGTAGCTGTTCTAAATGCATGTAAGGCATTATAACCTTGCACTGTTGGTGTGCTCTGCATGGCTTTAAACCATGTCTGAGTGACTGCACAGACTTCAGGAATCTCTAAGGTAAAGAGAGCTTCTAGGGAGTGGAGTTTTTTGTTTAGACTCCTAACATTGAGCAGTAATACCTTTAGATTTTCTTGGTTTTGATTTGCTATGTTGAAGTACTTTCAGTTTGGCATTGCCTAATAAAGGCATGGGGAAGACCATGTTTTAGCTAATATTCAAAAGCCTAGAGGGCAGAGGTGCAGACCATCCCTTGCAAAGCATTGTGGTCTGTTGACCATGTCCTTCCATTCTGACAAATCTTGCAACCCCTTAGAATGACACCAGAAACTAAGCCAGTTAATAAAGTCAGTCATTTTTTGTTTGCTCAGTGCTAGGCTCATTCCAGCCTGAGACACATATTCCAGGAGTTCCATGAAGTCTCTCTTCATATAGTCTAGGGAGGTACATCTCAGGTCATTTACTGCCATGTGGACTATGCCTGTGTCATACTGGTACTTGTGGTCCAGTGACCTGAGTGCATGCATCATGTGGAGGGTTCCTAGCCCCTGATTAGCAACTGACCATGACTTTCTCCTTATTCAACCAGGTGAGAAGGACATTGGTGTGTCTCATGATGGAGTCTCCAATGGCCAGAATGTCAGATTCTATGGTGGCTTGCCTTATGGGCTTAGAAGTAGGGGCTCTATGAGATGTAGCTCTATGTGTTGATGTGGGTGTTGCTTTTGGGGCTGGTGAGGGCGTTTGTTATGTATACTTCATCAAAGAGGTCTTTGGGGTTTAAGAAGGTTGCATTTAAGTGCCTCAGCATATGTGGGTCTATATGTCTGCTTTGAATAGTGTATGATGGCTGCAGCGTCTGTGCTACTCACAACCTTATTGGCATTAGGAGTAGTTTTATGTGAGAGCTTTGCCTCCAGTGACGTATAAATACATCTCTCACATACCATATCAGTTTGTTAGAGAATTAACCTGCTGTCATTAAACATGAGGTGATTTCTACATTTCCTCAGGCAGCCCACATACACCAGCCTGCTAATGGAGATAGTGGAAAAGGCCATATCTATGGCAACAGACCTTTTTTTATTGATTAGACAGTTGGAGTAAGAATATAAAGCAATGTCAGGAGTATCTGTTTTGCAACTCTGGGGACAGTACTTGCCACTGCAATCTAGTTGTCCTGTGTGCAACCAGGTACTGGTGAGACTTTAATACTGCTTTTACCACAAAAATGTCACTCAAGGTGTCTGTGTCTGTACAGACACTGCCAAGCACTTGAGGGGAAACTAATACATAGACCCTGAAAATTTAAGCAGATATTCTGACGTCATAAACTAAGCAGTACTTACTGAGAGCAAATAATTAGCTTGTCAAGAATGATGAAAACAGGAGAGTCTCGTGAATGGCTACTGCCGGTCTACTACTAGTGTTGGTCTCAACATAGCTTTACTCTGCTGGGATACAGTGCTCATTTGCTTCTTCTCTCATCAGAAGCAAAACATTAGCACCAATCCCAAGATGAGAAGGAGGTCACATCCTGTTCGATTATCTACAGTCTTGTCTCAGATGATGCAAGGGTCGGAAGACTTGCAGCAGTCTTTTCCTGGTAGGGTTTTTTTGAATAGTAAATAGACCAATCAGGAACTCCAAGCACAGACACTCACTGGCCAACAGAAACAGTCAGGAATCAATGCACTCTGCTCCTTCTCACCAGGAGTAGAATATAAGCCCAATTTCCAAGCTGTCGCCTATGAAGCAGTTGTTAGACTTTCTGGTGATCAGCAGTCTCCAGGAAATAATGTCCTTGTGCACCTTCTCCCACCATGAGAAAACAGAAGCACTAATCCCAAGATGAATACTGAGATGCAAAATGTGGGCTCTCCAATAACTGGTGGTCTTGCAATAGATGTTTAAAGTTAATATGAACAAAATGGATTAGTATCCAAAGCACTGCAGTGTGCACTAAGCAGTTAGATTTGAAAAAGGGGTAACTTAAGCTTTAGCGGTCTAAGTGGAGAGCCACTAATTTTAAAAGAGCAAGATAGATTGAAAGGGGGTAGGCACTTTGTATTCTGGTTCTATGGAATACAGTGGGATGGGCAATTGTTGAAGGGGAGTGAATTCACAAAATGATCATTTTTGTGCTTACTCAAAACAGCCACTGAAAGAGGAGATGGAAGGAGATATGTGGTCAAATTAACATAAGGGGTAGGCAACTAGAAAAACAGTTGTGTTTAATAACACAACAGCAACAGGATGGAGCAGTGGAAAAAATTAAAAAAAAAATCTGACTCACAAGGCACACAGCTGTGGTCTCTTTCCAAGTTTTAATATACAGTTAAAAGAAGAATACAAGTAAAAAAGTGTTAAAAAAACAAATCACAGTATACGAAATTGAAGAAGGGAATATAATACAAAATACAAGAAGGGAAAACCAAACTAAACTGCCCCTCACAGCAAGTTGGGGCTGCAGCCAACTGACGTAGAGTGTCAGGTGTAGTGTATGGCAGAAGAGTGCCAAAGAAACTGACAGGTAAGGTGTACAAGACAGTGATGCTGCCATTAGTAATTTACAGTACAGAAATGTGGACAGTAAAGGCAGAGCAGCTGAGGAAGCTACGGGTGATGGAGATGAAGCACCTGAGGTGAGTGATATTGTGCACATTATGGGACAGATGAAGAAATAAGGTCATAAGAGCTGAAGCCACAGTGTCTCCAGTTGCACAGGAGGTCAAAGAGAACAGATTGCGGTGGTTCAGGCACCTGTGTACAAAAGCAGAAGGCAATCTGGTGAAAATTATTTGGGACAGATGGGATGAAGGGAAAAGGAAACACGAGTATCCAGTAAAGAGGTGGATGAATTTTGTTGGAGAAGACCAGCTACAGTCCGGCATGACTGAAGAAGAAGGTAGCAGAGTGCCTTAGATTCCAGATAGATGTTGACATTTGGCACACCACTCCTGTGGAGAATGGGAAAAAGGGGGCTGATGATGATGATGTGTCAGCTGTTATGCTGCCTCAAAACACATAGTGCTACCAGACTATGCTACCTCAATACACATAGTGCTATCAGACTGGCTACATAAGATTTCATAATGGTCAGTGTAGCCAAGGGGGTATGAGAAAACAGGATAGTTTCATAATCCTACTCTTGGTATAAAACAGAAGGATACAATGGATTGGACTAGAAAATGGTGATAATTTTGGATCCAGTAAAGGGTAGAAGACCACAAAATGTAACTATAGTAGGAACAAGTAACAGTGTGCCATCAGCAATCATGAACAGTGAGATCAAAGACAAACAATTAATGAAATAATAGGTTAATTTGATATCTACTTAAATGAATCCAAGTGCAAATAATATAAAGAAATAGATCCAACAGTATAGCTAACAGAATTCTTGCAGTAACAGCAGAGCAATCAGACCAAGTAACAATTGTATATCAGATTATGTAATCCAATACTCTGTAGAAAAGTACTGTGGACCAGTAGCTTTAAATGCAATGATCAGTAACAAGTAACAATAGTATATCAGATGAGGTAATCCAATACTCTGTAGAGAAGTACTTTGGAGCATTAGCTTTAAATGCAATGATCAGTAACAGGTAATAATAGTATATCAAATGGTGTATTCCAATACTCTGTAGAGAAGTACTGTAGACCATGAGCTTTAAATGCAGCAGTCAGTAACAAGTAATAATAGTAGAGCAGATAATGTAATCCAGTACTCTATAGAGAAGTACTTAGAGCAGTAGCTTTAAATGCAGCAATCAGTAGCAAGTAACAATAGTATATCAAATGGTATATTCCAATACTCTGTAGAGAAGTACTGTAGAGCATGAGCTTTAAATGTAACAGTCAGTAACAAGTAATAATAGTAGAGCAGATAATGTAATCCAGTACTCTATAGTGAAGTACTTAGAGCAGTAGCTTTAAACACATCAATCAATAACAAGTAACAATAGTATAGCTGATGATGTAATCCAATACTTAGGAGAGAAGTACTGTAGAACGTGAACTTTAAATGCAGTAATCAGTAGCAAGTAACAATAGTAGAGCAGATGATGTAATCCAGTACTTAGGAGAGAAGTACTGTAGAGCATGAACTTTAAATGCAGCAATCAGTAACAAGTAACAATGTTAGAGCAGATGATGAAATCCAATACTCTGTAGAGAACTACTGTGGAGCAGTTGCTTTAAATGCATACAGTACAGGAAGCAGTAATAAGAAGCATTGTGTCAAAACCAGTGATCAAAAAGTACAATCAATAACTGAGATAATAAGTTAATCTGGTTTCTATATACCAAGTATAAATAACTGGCAACGATGCAAAATTACTTTAAATAGTACCAGCAAAAGTGCAGTATTACCTTAGGTACTTCCAGTAAAGAACACTAATGTAACAGCAACAAGGCATAATACTACAAACTAATACTGTTACAGACAGAACAGAAATGCACAGGTCAAGAAAAGATCAATAATAAAGCTGACGTTTTTTCTTTACAGTAATGTTTAAAATGTAAAGTGGAACTGGATAAAGAAATACCACGTATAAGGGGAAATTCATCAGTCTCACCCTAGGATAGTTCTGGAGAATTCTCAGAAGTAATCTCTTCTGTGGTAATTTCTCAGAAGTAATCTGTTCTATCTACCCTATTGCCATCTGAATGCATAGATTATCATGTGTAAAGCTCCCAGTGGTTCTGTTACACATTACTGGACCTTAACATTAATTAGAAATGCATGCTCATAGGTGTTTACTAGACAAATGACCACAAGAGCCTTTTTAAGCCTAGCCATCCATCCCAAATCTCTTACAAGCTCTGGTACCCTTGATAAGTGTAAGCAAGGGCCTGGGAGATGAACCATTTACAGGTTGCCTGTGTCCAGTAGAGTCGCAGCTACCAAGCTAGGGATGCATTTCCTGTTTCCCATCCAATTGTCCAAGTTACACTTAAATTGGGTTAGGGAAGAACTTTGGGGAGCCTGTTCCAAAGATGGGATAGTCTCTGGGATACATATCTGTCTCTCCAGCAGGTCCTGGTTATATCACAGGCAAGGTTTAAGTCTTTATAAGAGGTAATTCTGGTCCTGCTTGTTTTGCTCATATGCAAGAGGTCCATCAGACTGGGACATGAGAATGTCCTGTATGCCAGGCATAGATCTCCCCTCAACAGCCTATAGGAGGCAGAATACAGGAATAGGGCCTTGAGGCAGTCTGTACAAAACAAGTTTCTGTACTCCCTGTATTGCTTTACTCAGGAACCTCTGTGGATGTTCTATTTGTTGTATATGCCTAGTTAGGTACATACCAAAGGGGGCATTGTACTCAGTGATAGGTCTGATGAATGCCAAATATAGTAGAACAATGACTTCCTTGGACCTGGATGCCATAGCTTTGTTTATAACTTGCACAACATAGAATGATTTCTTCACTAATGTAGACACATGATGGCCAGAGGCTAGATAACTGTCTATTTGTGGCCGCAAGTCCCTGACTACTGGGTCAACTCTGAGGAGTGTGTTGTCAATATGATAGTTACCTGGGGTGGATGAGTTCCTGAAGGATACTATTATGTATTTCTTAGCATTTAGTTTTAGTCCAGTGCTCTGACACCAGTTGTTTGTCTGTGTCAGCCCTTCCTGGAGAACATTTGTGTCAGTGTGGGATTCAATGACATCTTCTAATTTTCAATCATCTGCAAATTTAGTCAAAAAGAGGCCACTGACATTGGCCTTGACTTCAGAGAAGTAAATGCCAAAAAGGAGCTGTCCAAAGACCAATCCCTGAGGGACTACACTTGCGAATGGCCTCTTTATAGAGGGGGACTCACCAATTCTAATTTCCTGGGTCCTGTCTGTGTGCCAGTTGGCTATCCATTAAGTGAGACAAGGGTTTGTACCTAACCTTTTGAGTTTGTCATAAATGTCTTGGTTAGTTCAAAGTAGGCACTGTAAACCATTTTGCCCTCGCCCATTGCTTTTGTGACCTTCCCAAAGAAGTCCACCAGGTTGAATAGTATGACCTGCTCTCGATGAAGCCAAATTGGGTTGGGTCCAGTGTCTGGAGATTTACTATTTCATTATTGATCATTTCCATGATAATTCTTTCCATGGCTTTTCATATGAGACTATTAAGATTTATGGGTCTATATTCTCCAGGGTCCATAGATGGGCCAACCTTTGTGCAGGGGTTTGACTGTTATTTTGTCTATTCATGAGGCATGAAGCCTGTTTGGAGGCTACAGTTAAATAGCAATTCCATATGGCCTCATAGGTCATGTCTCATGTTATTTAGCAGGCATCCACTGGTTCTTTCTGGGTTCCATGTAAATACAGAAAGTGAAGTGAAAACTATCCTTCATAAAAAAAAAAAAAAAAACTATTCTACATAAACATCTGTTGTTACTGCTACTTGTTCAACAGATGGCAAAACAAGTTATGTAGGAAATACAAGTTCAGGTTATGGCTAAGCACTTTACAATTATAAAGATTAATAAAATAAACAGTCAGCAAAACATTTCCAGGAAAGGAGCTGTCGTCATACCAAACCATGCCTCTCCTATGTACGTTAGAAGCCCAAGTATTTGGACAGGTGTTGCTCCATAGTGCAGGACTGTACTCTGGGAGACATTTACATTTTAACTTTCCCAAATTCTATCTACAGGAACCCCGTTTCACCCCTCCTCTAGAAGTTTGGGTGAATCCAGGTGAGTTAGTGACCGTCATGCTGCAGACCAAGTCAGAACCCCCCTTATGTCAACCCAGTGGCCATCAGAGACACATACTGCCATTTTCCTGCTTCTGCCACAAGGATGCGATTTACCTTCCTGGTACTGTCAGTTTTATCTTACCAAATGACCTACCTGGTGGTTATCCCACTGTTGCATCATATTTTGCATTCCCTGCAGCATGCCTTACATTCCCAAGCATCTCCAGCTTTGGCAGCCCAGATACCTCCCTTCTTGAAATAGATGCAGGATCTGGTCCCAGGCACTTCTTCTGAGAAGGACAGTGCCCCATTGGTTAAGATGGGTCTATATTATCATATTGCACGCTCAGAAGAGCAAACGTCAGATAATCGACCCCATGTAAGTGAAAGCTTACAACGTCGAAACTTCAGAACAGAAATTATTTTCCAATGGAAAACAATCACTGTTCCAAAGCAAAAAAAACCCCCCAAAAAACAGTAAAATATTACTTAAATATGCCAACTCCGAGATCGCACTACAATGCCGAAAAGGCAAAGCAGCGAAAGCTGCCAAATGAATTATTTCCCAGGGAAAGAATTCACTGAACAGCAGCTTTGCTATTTTGCCTTTTCTTGCTTTACTGTTCGGCAAAGACTCAATCGACAACCTGCTTCTGTGACAGTGTAATAGGGAACCAGTTAAGATGTCTGCCTGACAGGTCCAGGGTCTAGAGAGTCATTTCTCACATGTAGTTACTAAATGTGCTAGTCTGATATGTATCTGTTTGGGATTTCATATGGTGCTACAGTTTCTCACCCCATTCCTAAAATATGATGACATAAATTTGTATGTAGACTCACATGTATAGTACTCATGACTGTTTCAGGTTTTAACTAGAGACCCTGCTATTTATTTTAGAATAGCTGATCAACACAGAATTGCCTACTTTGCCTCGTTTTTTTCTACAGCAATCTTTCTTCCCTGCAACCACTAACAAAGGCCAGTTAGCTCTTTGAGATCTTTATTGAGGTTATCCATAGTTTAGGTCCCTGGCCTCTTCTTCAGTCTCAGATGGTTATAAAAACTAATGTACGCCAGGCCTACGTCTCCCAGAGGGATCTTAACAGAGTCTGGATATTTCAGACCTACATGAGAAAGAATGTGCTTTTCACCTTCTCCCCCCAAAAAGCACAATATTAGGGAGGTGATAAGGCATATGAGGATGAAAGCAGCTAGCTAGAGTAGATGTTTCTCAACCCCTAGAGGTAACACAGGTACTGACCAGACACTCTGGGTGAGCAGACATGGTGAAAAACATCTGTCATAATTACACTGTAGATATGTTGAAGTGTAATCCTGTACTATAAGCCTTTGTCATCCAGCTTTTAGCTATGGTAAACAAAGCTTTAGTAAGTGTACTTTTCTGTTAACACAATCACCAGGAAATAAAAGTGAAGCAGAGGAGCTTTAGAAAACCTCCTCAGCAATCCTGACTTACAACCTGACTGCTCCCACATGAAGGTCATCAAAGAGGGTAGATTCCTCTATATGCCTGCATTAGAATCCACATAGTTCTATATAAAATTTCTATTCTTGCCTTCCCCACAACACATATAATATAGCTGTTCCTCCTACCAAAAAGGTAGACATCCACTAGGTCACCAACTTTCAGAAAGAGAGATCCCCATTCCCTGCTCCTTTTGGGGAATTAAAAAAAAAAAAAAAACAGGATACTAGGGGCTGGTTCTGGATCTCAGCAGTCATATTCTATTATTGTAAGGTAGAGTTTCACATAGTCATAAGTTGTCTTTCTTTCCTCTCCTTTACAGGAAATGGGATATGCCCCTTGGACCCTTTACTGCCCCAACTTTACATCACAACTGGAAGGAAGAAAATGTACATCATGATGATCTCCTGTCTAGACAGTCAGTTCACTGTAGCTTGTAACTATCACCTGTTGATGATGGCAAGGGATTCTGCCTTCAACAGACATCACATTACAATAAACTAGGACAAATCACATAAAAAATGGATTAAAATCAATCCTTTTTCCTAGTGTTCTTTCTTTAGATAAACTGTAAAAACCCTGCTTCCTTTATTAAGATTCATGGTGCTGTAGCGGGCGGCTTCCTCATTTGTGCACCATACCAAGATAACAATATCAATTTTAGGGTTTTTTAGGCACAAGTTACAATGATCCTGCAAGTCAAAGTCTGTGTGTAGAAGATGCAAAGCTCCTTGCGTTTCACATAAGCATGCTCTTATTTCAGTTTAGAGGTGAGTTGGGACAGCTTCACACTATCGTTCTTCATGTCTGGCATGACACACCATATCAGATGCTCCCAACTAGTTCTCATTGGTTTTAAATGTACCTTTGGTATTATAGGTTATACTAACATGTGAGACGCAAACATTCCTAATGAGCAGCTATTTTATACGCGGGCTGTCAGTTCCCTGATGTCTGCCCTCTTGTGGGATACTACCTGTGTGTTAGGACTCAAATGTGCAGGTGAGTGTCATGAAGTTAGGACAGTTGTGAGGAACTCAATATAATGGTACAGCTGTAAAAGAAGTTAAGTAATGTATAAAAAACAGAAGAAAAAAGTGTTATACACAGGAAAACATCATTTTCTTTTGAGGAGGACTTGTGATTTATTCACTACTAAATGTTTCTTCCCTATGACTTTTGCTACAAACATCAAACCACAACAAGCATACATGAAATAGAAACCCCTGACATTCCACTAGTGTATAAAGGAATAAAAAAGCAAAGTCTATGCACAACTTCACCCTAGATGTAGCAGCACAGAAAAAGGGAATTATAGGTAAGAAAAACTAAAAAAACACCTCCTGCATTATTACACCCAAAAAACATGCCACACAACTCTTCCCCTCACAAAAAGGTGGTAATAATTAACACTCTCAGGGGAGGATTGGACATTACAGAAGGGCATCATTAGGGACATCATTTTCTGGCCCAGAAAGCACCTAAAGAAGTCAGAACTGGGTAGTGATTCATTAAATGTATGAGACATACAGAACAGGTGGACTTATCACTTCATCTGAAAACACCAAGATATGTAATGGAATCTTTCACTGTTAATGAAATAGTGTATAACAAACTTCTATAACCTATAGAATCTAGCAAACAGTCCTAACAGAAAACATAGACAGAATACAAACCTTACTAGTCTCTCGACCCTCACAAACATTTTCCTTTCTTTTTGATGTACCAGTAGAAAAGTCTGTTGGTAAGCCAAGAATTTCCAATATCTGCAACAGAGATTAGTTAGTAACTCATTGAATCAAGCTCAACTTAAAAAAAACACACTTTGTAATTTACACTGTTTATCATCAGTAAATTACTACAGCCACACAGATTGTATTTATTTATTTATTTATTTCTGTCCATCCATCTCTACACCAAGTGGGATCCATCAACTGCCTACATGCTTTAGTTTGCTCTGAAAATGATGACCGCACATGGCAACTATACACAGTAGCCACACTAATAAAGATCTACTTTAGTTGCACAACGAAAATCCCCCCAATTCCCAGTCAGTTCGGCTACAAACAGGTCCCTCCTTGCTGGGGTCTTGGCTGGTTCCATCTTCATCAGTCACAGTTTGATGTAATGCAGTAAATGTAGCTCCCACCTTTCACGTTCACCAGTCCCCCCCCCCAACCACTATCACATACTTTTCTGCCAGTCAAGGAAAAAATAAGATTCATAACTACACTGTTCATCTAAAAAAGGAACTCCCAAGAGCATAGGCTGTCTGTAGGAGATTTTCATTCACTGGGAATGAAAAAATATAATACTGATGCATCACGGATGGTTCAAAAACTGACTGAATCTTCAGCTAGATCAGATATACAATAATTATACTATTTTCAGTCATTAACCAGTGTAGGATGTTAATCCAAATGGGCCATTTTAGTCTTAGACTTAGAAAGACATAAATAGAATGATTAAGTTTCTTAAAGGGTTTGTGAGATGGCATAACGGCTAAAGTATTTACCTCACAAACACAAAGTACAGTGTTTGATTGTCACCTTTCAGAGATATAGCATAGGCTTAAAATGGCCCACAAAGGCAGCTAGCCTATTACTTACCTATGAACCTATAAATTTAAATACAGTAAGTATAGTAAAATATTGTCACATTTGCAGCAGAACAAAAAAAACTATTAATAGCTTTAAAGTTACAGAGGAATATTTTGTTGTATTGGTGGTGATCAGGTATTGTAACCAATAAAACAGTGTAAGAAACTTCTCTGTGTGGACGATTTTCAGTCCATATATTTCTAGTTAATCACTGTATATTAATCAGATCAGACAATAGTAGTAGAAGTAGCGACGTAAACTCGTCAAGTCAAAAAGTAATAATAGAAAATATATAATTCTACAGCATTATTAAGTATTCAAAAGTAATCCAAGCAAGGCAGGCAGTCTGTTTCCAGTCGAAAATCCTTTATTAAGTACACAGACAAGCGATCCAAGTAAAACAAAAATAGAGTAATAATTTCCTCACAAGCTTTCTAAATATATATATATATATACTTTTTATCAGGCATGGGAGTGGTTTATTGTGCTGTAAAACAAAGTGTTATTGGTACACATGTTAAATTCACATCCTTTCCCCCATCAGTGTGACATTCGAGCTGGTCCTGCCCTACCTAGTAGCTGTCATAATAATATATATAGCCCTAATGTACTTTAGTGCTACATCTTATTTAACCAAATTATTAAGTCTGTGATTTTATACAAGGCAATATACTACATGGCTGGAAATATATCAACCTTAGTTCATTCTGCGATCCAAAATTATATATACATATACATTTTGCATGTAAAAATCAGTTTCTGTTTTCATAACCTATTGTTAACAAAGATTGCTTTCGTCCTTCTGGACTTCTTCAGGTTTATGTACAAGAACCCTAAAAACCTATATAATTGTATAATTAGTTAGTATTGTTATTACTATCATTTTGAATAAAGTGGAAAAAAGAGAACCAGAAAAAAAAAATATATATGTATGATGATGGAAACAAAATATACACTTAAATTTCAAATGATTTAAAATGGTATTTAAAACCAATTTGTAGAAAAAAATAAAATAGAATACAATGTGGCAATTTTCTAAGTTCCAGTGCACTTTTAATTGAACAGTAGTAGTTTAGTCCAGGTTTTCTAAAAGTGTTCAGCTTTAATTGCCACATGAGTTCATGTTTCTCCAGAATATTCGGGATGTCTCCTTCAAGATCACCCATGTCTATGTGATCCAGGATCTGGAACTTAAAACCTGTGTGTCTTTTATGAAGAGAAAGGTGTTTGGCTAGTGCATTATTTTTACATCCAGAGCGGATTTCTGACAGATGACATGATGGGGGAAGGGATGTGAATTTAACATGTGTACCAGTAACACTTTGTTTTACAGCACAATAAACCACTCCCATGCCTGATAAAAAGTATACATATATTTAGAAAGCTTGTGAGGAAATTATTACTCTATTTTTGTTTTACTTGGATTGCTTGTCTGTGTACTTAATAAAGGATTTTCGACTGGAAACAGACTGTGCCTGCCTTGCTTGGATTACTTTCGAATACTTAGTAATGCTGTAGAATTATATATTTTCTATTATTACTTTTTGACTTGACAAGTTTACGTTCGCTACTTCTACTACTATTGTCTGATCTGATTAATATACAGTGATTAACTAGAAATATATGGACTGAAAATCTTCCACACAGAGAAGTTTCTTACACTGTTTTGCTTTTAGACCCACTACACTTTAGTGGGTTGTTTTGAGACTTCGGGGATACCACAGAGATTACTTGTGTATTGTAACCAATAAATACATTACTTACGATATATGAGACAGGAGGAAGTTGGGCAGTAATGGGAATAGTATAGCAGAGGATTAGTATGTAGGTTAGTAGAGACTAAAGTAATTAATGTAAGATGGGGATGAAGTCCATGGAAGAATGCCAATTACAAAATGGGGCCTAAGGTCACACAGTTTCAACTAAAGTTGTGTATTAAAGAAGCATTTACATGTGTCTTCTTTGAATAGGAAATTGTTAGATGGTAAAGAAGTTTATTTAAGATGGTGTGATATTTTCTGCATCGCCCCCCCCCCATGTGGTACCCTCCATATGTGAACCTCACATCCCCTTACTAATAAATGCTAACTTCACAATCTTATAACCATGCAGGAAAAATAAAAGCATGGCACATAAACAGAAAAAAATTGATTTTTTTTTTTTTTTACTGCGAAATGCAATTGGGGTTTTAAAACTGAGTAAAGAAAAATCAGAATGTATGCTCATCTTACAGACAGTCTAGCGCTGCCAAATTTCCAAATGCCCAGTGTGGGATTTTTTACCGAAAAGCATAATTTTATTTATTTTATTTATTTAACATTTGTTCAACTAGACAGAGTCTATTTTCAGCAGAGGCCCAGGGTGAAATGCTCCAGACACATGTATTTGGGAGTTTGCAAGACAAACTATATCAACAACCAGTGCAAAGAACTGAACTTCACTTTTTTTGGCAAAATGAAAACTTAATATTACATAATTTGGATTACATCTGTTGTTTCACATAATATTAAAGTGTTTAAGTTACAAAATATTTGTTTTACACCACTGTTACAGGATACTTGGGAAACACTTTCTGTTTTAAAATCTTAAGGACATTTCCAATTAAAAAAAAAAAAGATATATATATATATATTTTTTCCAGCATGCAAGTGCCCACATAGGACCTGTCCAGCACAAAGAAGGACAGGCGGTAATCCTAGCACAAACATGCTATCTACAGAATCCATTAAAAATTAAAAAGGACCACAGCCAATAAACCATCTTAACTGTAATATATTTACTAGCAACTTTTGGGTCTGATTTGTCTGTTTTAAAACACTACTGTGCTACAATCCAGTTTTGCCATAAAATTGTAATTGAATTTTAGCTAAAAACTGCAACATTCCATCCAAACTGTGAGCATACATACTGCACCATTAATGCTTGTATTAGCTGTGACTTATTAGCCTAAATATGAGAACCGGAGCTGTAACAAACCCATGCTGTGTCTACATTTTTTATGAGTGAAAACTCAAATAGCCAGAGACTTATTATCTGGGACACTGGTCAAGTGATCTTATATTTAAATCTACAGTAAAACAGCTCCCTGATGTAAAAATCTTAGCGTTTCTGCCACGTGGTGTTTAGCCATCTTAATGGAAGGTCCTGAAGCTTCAAAGTATTTTCCGACAATCTTAACCCCCACAGTAAGCTCTGGAGCATAGCTTGGACCCGTCTACCTAACCAGTTTAAACTGTAGCCCAGGGTATATATCATTCAGTCTCATCAGAGGAGTATTTGCTGAAGGATTCATTTGGTTCTTTTCCTGTAAAAGGAATGCTATGTTCTACAAAAATGAAATTGTTAATAGAACAATATTATTGGAATTGTGTCATTTGACAATAGTTTAAATTATATGGTACAACTTATGAAAACTCTTTGTGAGATTCAAGATTTATGGATTTGTAAATAATTTAAACAGTTGTATTTTTTTGTCTGTGATTAAACAGCTATTGTAAAAAATGGTATGTTACAAACACCAACAGTATAAGTCAAAACTGGTTACAAAGTTACTGGGTTGTACAGTAAGGTGTGCAAAGTTCCCCTGCTATACACACACATGTATACACATACATTCACGCTAGTTGCCTACAGGCAAATCACCCCTATTTGTCATTTTTGTCAAATCTAATTTCCTTTCAGTAAGCACTACTAGATTAGTTACTACCTAACCCAACTTCATGGTATTATCCTAAATACTTCACCCATAAATCTTCAGGGTCTGCTACAGTGCTCTCCGCTCAACTCCCAGAGTACTGTGCTGACCTTAGTCTTCTGCCCTCTGTTAACACAGGTCAGTAGTCTGGTGATCTTTGTAAGTGTAGCTATGCTTCCCAAGAATCACATTTTGTACCTTGTGTCTTTGAGGAAAACACCTTAACCATTATGGCAACCCCCAGTTTTTACCCCATCTGTGGCAAGTCTAATCAAATGAGGTGTTCTAAGTTAGTGTAGAATTTGCCATCTGATTACTAACTGTTTAGTGCTTCTACCAACTGAAAGAATAACCTGTGAGAAATTTAAATTTTTAGGAAACATAGAGACAAATCTCTCACATCAGTCCACTAATCAGTAAGCATCAAATATCCACAGCAACAGTTAAAAAACACCACTAAGTCCTAAACTTGTGCTGAAACTGTAAGGACAAAATTACCAGCCTACTAGAACACACAAGGGTCTCACACAAGGCAATGTCCACTTGTTTGACACTCACACATACTGCACATATCCACAGTTCACCCAAGGGATACCAAAAAAGCAGGCCAAAACTGATAAGGCCACCTGCCTACTAAACCTGCTTCCACATAGTTTGGTCAGCGGTGACCCTATAGTCAGGCACTCAGACTTCACAATCACAGACTGGACAAGAACAGGAAGACTGTAAGTTCTGTCAAGTGCCAGGATCCATATCACCAAGATTCCTAATGTCTGGATTTTAGCAGAATATTCCTGATATTCCTCATATTTTTGCCCTGTACATTGTAAAATGTATGATTTTCTGATAAAATCACTGAGGATTTCTGACAGCATATAATACCATATGTTACAGTTTCATATGTCTTATTGTCCAAAGAATGTATGTTGCTGCCAAAATCTGGAATTGTATTAACTTTTTAAGTGACTTAGAGCTAATACTTCAACATTACATAATATAAACACACACACATATTTTCTTGAGATTAAAATGGCCTAATGGTTAAGGTGTTTGCCTTACAAACACAAGGTGCAGGGTTTGAGTCTCACAAGGGATAATTGGCTAGGCTTAAAATGGCTCACAAGGGCAGTTAGCTTAGTACTAACCTATGAACCTATTTGTTTTAATGTCACACATATCACAGGGAATATAGTGTTCTTTGTCTCTCTGGCCTCTACCTGCCATCAGTTTGCTAGCTAGACATCAGTCACAGATCTAGGTCAGGTGTACATTTATTTTATCCTCTGTTTACCAGGTTAGTCCCATTAGGCCAGTGTTCTACTTTCAGGGTAGACCTGAGGTAGCATTCAAAGGTTCATAGGTGTATAATAGGCTAACGACTACTTGGGCCTTATAAGCCTAGCCCTGCATCCCAAATGTATCTTGCAATTTTTGAGCTTTAGAGGTTATTTTAAGAGACGTATGTAAACTAGGGTAGGACTTACAGACTGCCTGCGTCAATTAGAGACATAACTGCTATACTTAGGAGAACTTCCAATTTCCCATCCACTGGTCCTGGTTATGCTTCACTAGGGTTAGGGAAGAACTCTGGTTCACATGGATGTGAAGTCTGTTTCAGAGGAAGGGAATTCTCTGAGATATATACTTGACCCCCAACATGCCCTATTTATGTAGCAAGCAAGCAAGGCTCAAGTCTCTAGAACAAGCAATTCTGATGCTATTGATTTTGGGGGTGTACAAAAGGTCCATCAAAATGGTATCCAATGATGCCTTGTATTCCAGGCACAGATTGTCTCTCAGTGGTCTGTATGAATGTGAGTATAGAGAATGGGCTTTCAGGTGTTCTGCTTAAGACATGTTGTATTCTTTGGTGAGGAAGTTCTGTGAACATTTCAGTTGTTGCATGTACCTGGTCAGGTACATCCTGAAGGGCGAGATGTACTTAGTAATGAGCCTGATCCTTGAACCCAGATGTTATGTCCTTGCTTATAAGTAGAGAAACATAGAATAATTTCCTTACTACCCAGGTTACCATCAGCATATGTCCCCAGATCCCTGGGTCCACTCTTAAGTGTGTGTTATCAATGAAGTAGTTTCCTAGGGTGGCCAACTTCCCAAATGGCACTGTTATGCATTTCATGGCATTGAGTTTTAAGCCATGGCTTTGGCATCAGTCACTTGTCTGCGTTAGTTCTTTTTGTAGGATGTTAGTGAATTGGGGGGATTCTATGTCTACTCCTAATTTGCAGTCATCACCAACCTTGGTCAGCCAGAGGCCTTTGACATTGGCTTTGACTTCCAAGAAATAAATATCAAAAAGGAGCGGGGCCCAGCAAGAGCTCTGAGGGACTCCACTAGTGACCTGCCTGTTTAGGAGAGGATCCCTATCTTAACTTCCTAGGTCCTATCTGGGAGCCAGCTGGCTGTTCCGAGCATAACATAGGATAATGCCTAATTCCATGAGTTTGTTTACAATGCTGAATGGGGTATTGCATCAAATGCCTTAGCCAGGTCAAGCTAGGCAGTATACATTGTTTTGCCCTTCTTTGGTGATGTTTTCACAGAAGTCCATCAGGTAGAGTAGGTATAATCTGCTTTAACGAGGCCAAACTGGGTCGGATCCATAGTATGAGGTTTTCGTATGTCATTATTAATTATATCCATGATAATTCTTGCCATGGCTTTGCATATGAGGCTAGTTAGGGTCTGTTGATGGACAGCCTTTGTGCAGAGGGATGTCCATTGCAGTCTTCCATTCATGTGGCACAAAACCTGTCTAGTAGCTATGGTTAAATATTGATTCCAGAGGTTCAGATATATCATGCTTCATGCAATTTAGGAGGCATCCTGGGGTATTATCAGGACCCATCAATATGGTATTCTTAGCCTTAGACAGCATATTTAGGACATGCTCCCTAATGATAGTTGTGGGGGTTTATGTTGAATAATATTATTTGGGAGGCAGCCAAGGGAGAGATGAGGGTTAAAAATGCGACTGAATTTGTTCCCGCAGATTTTCTATGTCTTTCACCTCCATTTAATCGGCTCCATTAAGAATCACTTTTTGTGCATTGGTGTGGTATACCTGGTAGACCATTATCTTAAAACTGACTTTGGTAGACTTAATTTGCCCTGTAAGTTGTTTAACCTGATTAGACTGTTTTTATCCTGCTAGATGCTGTACTTCCTAATTTTAGCTATGAATGTTTTAATTTTCTTGTACGATCTGCTTATGTTTTGATTCCACCAGAGTGGTTTGCTTTTTAAGCTTGTTCTGGACTGTTTCTGGTAGGCACATTCTGCCTCTGTGCATCTATTTAACATGATTGTGCAGGATTTTTGTGTGCAATTATGCAAAGGCAGCTGTGTTCTCTAGGTTTGGAGGGGTTTTAAATTTGGTCAAGTAATCACTAAATAATAGGTAGTTTGCCTTAAAGTAGCTCCTGTTACTGGGTTAGTTCAGGGTCACAGCACTGATTTTTATTTTGAAGGAGACAGCTTTATTGTCTGACCCTACCAGGAAGGAAACTAGACTGGGGGTGCAGCATTCTGCCAAATGTGTGAGTACCAGATCCATTATGTTTGTACCCCTAGTGGGCAAATGGGCTGACTGATATAGGCTCCAGCAATCTCTGGGCCTGCAAGTTTGGGGTCCTGTAGGATTCAGTTTATACAGGGGTAGATAAAGTCTTTCATGAACATGGTATTGGGTTTAAAGATAAGTGTCTCCATTAGCTCTAAGCATGAGCTATGGGTTTTGTGGATCATAGCGGGTGATCTATAAGTTGCAAGGATATGATATGATGTGGCACTCTACCTGCCCTGCAAGAATGCTTTCTGTGACTTTAAACCACGTCTTGGTAATTGCACAGATGTCTGCTTTCTCCAAGGTAAGGAGAGCTTACAGGGAGTGAAGTTTCATGTTAAGGCTCCTGGTATTGAGCAGTAACATATTTATAGGTTCATAGATTAGTAATAAGCTAACTGCCCTTGCGAGCCTTTTTAAGCATTGCCAATTATCCCTTGTGAGACTCAAACCCTGCACCTTATGTTTGTAAGGCAAACACCTTAATCATTAGACCACCCTCCCAATTTAGATTCCCTTGGGTTGATTTTGCTAAGGTGGAAGGTTTGTTGATTTGACATTGTTTAAAACAGGCACTATGGATGAGGACAATCTTTTAGCCAGTATTCGAAATTCTAGTGGGGACAGTTGCAGACCATCCTTTGCAAACAAAGCATTCTGATTAGGGGAAATTTGGCATTAAGTGTAGTGGAATCTTTTACATCCACCTCAGCTACAACCACCACAGCCGGTAAAGATACTGTTTAACATAGGTTCATAGGTAAGTACTAGACTAGCTGTCCTTGCAAAGGAAAGCAAAATCTGGAGCTCAGAAGAACCTTGTGCCACACTACACTGTCAATAATTGAAACCTGAATCCAAATGCCTGTGGTGAGAACAGAACCCACAGCCTTCTGATCTTCCAGCAACAAAGGTGACTGTGCTACATTGTGAGCTACTGATGCCATATATACATGTATGTGAATATGCATGTGCATATAAGCAATGGTTCACAACTGACCAGTCCCAAACTGTTTCTCCCTAAAAATGCCCTTATCCTGTAGCACATATGGTACACTGTACATACAGCCAAAATTAGTTTGATTCATTCAGTGGTCTTTGCAAACAATTTCAGCAAAAGAAATCCACCATGAAAGGGAAGGGATTAAAGAACCACCAAAATACCTGCTGAATGGACTGGTCAATAGTACAGAGTCCACCTAGGCTGTATCTGCTGGGCTGTTTTAAGTTTCTGGTCAGCTGGTCATACATGGTCACTACAGTGTTTCAGTTCACTTAGTTTGTATCTCAATCTTCTTTTTAGTTCCAAAGCAGACAGGGGACTGGAGGCCCATCTTGGATCTCAGCAGACTCAACACATTTGTAAAGAAGGAGAAGTTCTGGATGGTTACGCTTCAGTCTATTCTCCCATTCCTCGGAGTGGGCGATTGGATGTGCTCTATAGATCTCAAGGATGCGTACTACCACATCAAAATGGCAAGGCCATCCAGAGATCATCTGCGTTTCCGGCTGGGAGCCAGTCACTACCAATTCCGGGCACTGCCCTTTGGACTCACAACAGCCCCCAGAGTGTTTACCAAATGCATTGCAGTGGTTACGTCTCACTTGAGGCATTTAGGATTCCGAGTGTTTCCGTATCTGGATGACTGGCTCCTTACCGCCGCCTCCAGGCATCAACTAATTCTGTCCAGGGATCACACTTTCAGTCTGTTCTCTCAGTTAGGCATCCCTATCAATTTGGAAAATCTGCGTTGTCGCCATTGCAGAGTATCTCCTTTATTGGAGCAGAACTAGACACTACCACCACTACAGTAAGATTGCCCCTGGACAGAATAGTCTGTCTCCAGAACCAGGTCTCAGACATTCTGCAGAGAAAAAAGGTACCAGCCCATCAAGTACTGAAACTCCTAGGCACCATGGCAGCTACGCTCATAGCAGTTCCTGTGGGACGAATGCACATGAGGATTCTTCAATGGTTACTGTTCATCCAGTGGTCATACCAACAACTTCCCATGTCATTCTTAATCATGATTATGGACTCTTGCAGGAAGGATCTTTGCTGGTGGTTGACCAGTCAACAACTTACGGTGGGTCGCCCATTTGTTCTCCCCCCGCCAACGGCCATGGTGACCATGGATGCTTCTCTGATAGGGTGGGGGGGGGGGCTATTTCAGGGAAGAACTGCCCAATGCACCTGGTCAGAAACAGGGTCACAGTTGCACATCAGTGTTCTGGAGCTGAGAGTGGTGGTTTTGGAGTTGCAGCACGTTCACGACTCTCTGCCTCTGGGGACGATTGCCATACAGACGAACAACATGTTGGTAGTCTGGTACATCAACAAGCAAGGTGGAACCAGGTCTTATCCCTTGTGTTGAGAGGCCTTGAGAATTTGGCAGTGGGCTGTGTCCACCAGGCGCTTTCTGATAGCAATGCATATCCCAGGGAAATCCAGCGTAATAGCGGACAAATTGAGCAGAGCCATTCTGCTGCCACACGAGTGGTCTCTCAAAAACAAAGCTGCGGAGAAGATTTTTTGCAGATGGGGCCAGCCTTGCTGTGACCTGTTTGTATCCCCTATGAATGCCAAATGCAGAAGCTACTTTGCCCTGAATCCTCCAACAGGGGACAGCCCAAGGGACTCGCTTATACACGATTGGCCCCCGGGACTCCTGTATGCCTTTCCTACTATTCCCCTGATTCCCAAGTTCTTGCAGAAAGCCAAAGCCCTCGGAAACATGGTAATCTTAATAGCCCCTCTTTGGCCTCGTTAGATTTGGTTCCCCTTCCTCCGACTATATCAACCTGAGGAACCTTGGATTCTGGACCCAGTTCCAGACCTACTGACACATTTGTCAGGGACCCTCCATCCCTCTGTTCGTTCCCTCAGACTGACAGCTTGGCTGCTCCAATTCCCTTCCTAGCCAGATCACATGATTTTTCTTCGGAGGCCATTCTTGTGTCTTCCCATAAAGCCTCTACTAGAAGGTTGTATGCCAGTAAATGGAAGCGACTTGCCTTTTGGGCTTCTCAAAACAACGTTGATCGCTATGTGGCCCTGATTGCTAGTATCCTGGAATTTCTCTCTAAGCTTTTTCAAGAAGTTGCTGCGGCTGCCACTATTAGAGTCCAATTGGCTGCCATCTCGAATTTTAATCTTGGAACTGAGGGTTCTTACTTAATGTCTCACAGATTATGTCGGGCCTTCCTTAAGGGCACCATTCATCTTAGGCTGCCTGTTAGACAGTCCTTTACTCTCTGGAATCTAAATTTTGTGCTGTTCTGGATTATTCTTCCCCCCTTTGAACCTGCATCATCCGGTCAGTTGAAGTTTCTCTCCTGGAAGACTATTTTCTTGGTGGCCATTACCTCAGCACGCAGCTGAGCTCCAAGCCCTTTCAGTCAAACCACCGTATTTGGTGTTTCATCTGAACAGGGTTTCACTGAGGACTAATCCTTCATTCTTGCCAAAAGTGTGTTCTGAGATCAATCTGAACCAAACTATTGAACTTCCAACCTTTTTCCGTAATCATTCTAATCATTTGGAATACATGTTGCATAAACTTGATGTCCACAGACAATTGAGATACTATTTGGACAAGACAAAGGAATTTAGAAGATCTGACCAACTTTTTGTGTCTTATGCTGACGCCAGGAAAGAATTACCTGTTTCTAAAGATCCCTTTTCTAAGTGGTTAACTGACTGCATTAAATTTGTCTATTCTTCAATGAATCAAACATTGGAATATGGAGTGAAGGCCCATTCAACCAGAGCCGTCTCTACGTCTTCGGCTTATATGGCTCACTTACCCTTGGACACTATATGTGCAGCTGCCACTTGGTCTAAGCCTCATACCTTTATCACTCATTACAAAGTGGACAGGGCCACCAGGAACAGGGCTTCTTTTGGTTCCACTGTCCTCAGGAATATACTTCCATGAGCCACCAGGATTAGGGTGCTTGGGACGCTACCCACGTGTAAGAATAAATGGCGAGATTGAACAAGTTAACATAAAGAAGTTATGTACTTACCATAGTGTTCCATGTGAGTTGTTCATTTCGCCTTTATTCTTACATTCCCACCCAACATCCCCCTCCAGGATCTCAAAGAATGGCTAGTCTTGGGGTCTGCTAGTCTTGTTCTGAGATTCTTACACCGGCTGGAGTATTTACTGAGTTATTCTTGCTATTACTGAGTTCAGCAAACTAGATCTGAGGTAGGACAGAGAGCATCTTGGGATAGGGGCCTGGCCTCGAGCTATTCTGAGATCTTTAGCAAAGCGGCCGACTTGGAGCCGATGGCTCGGCTCTGTACCCACATGTAAGAATAAAGGCAAGATGAACAACTCACAAGGAGCATTATGGTAAGTACATAACTTCTTTATTTAACAAGAAAGATTCAATAGTTATAAAGTTACAAAGTACAATATTCATTGGTAGTCGCAAGTTTTAACAAAATTCCATAGTGTAAGTTAGAGTAAAGAAGTACTTAGAAAGTAGTACTTAGAAGGTACTGGTACTAAATAACAGCCTGTAACAAACACAGCATTCTTTTGGGGAGGAATGATTTAAAAAAGTTTTGTTTTAATGTTTTCCCACCCCCTCACTGACTACAAGAACATTGTGATGTAGGGCTTATGTGTGTTATGCCACTGATTTTTTGTCCCATGTAAAGTATGTGTGGTGGGTGGGGAATAAATGGTTCACATTGAGGCTGCCTTGTTTTTCTGTTTTAGTTAAATGTCAGTGGGACAAGAGGTGTAACGTCGTGCATTTTATGAACTATAACATGAATGAATTTGTAATGTATGGCATTACCAAATGTTCTAATCCTTCCTGATTAATCTAGAAAATTAAGCAAAAAAATACTAGGGACAGGACAAAATCAAAGACAGTGGAGAGATACGATTACAGGCTAATAGGGAGGATGCTTAATTCATAGGTTCATAGGTAGGTACTAGGCTATTGGCCCTAGGGCCTATATAAGCCTAGCCAAAAAGTACTCTGGCTTTCACCACCCAAGAAAATTATTTTCCTGTGCCCCTGTTGAGCAGAGCCACAGAAGTGATCCCCGGGGTGAATTTCCTATTTCCCAGTCAATCATCAAGATTTTTCTTGAAGAGTGCTAATGATGAGCTTTGTCTGAGATAGATAGGTAGTTTGTTCCAGAGTATGAGAAGTCTCTGGGACAGGAATCTATCCCTCCGGCATGTTCTGTTTATTGTGGTGACAAGGTTTAGGTCCCTAGAGTGTGTAGCTCAGTGGGATTGGGATTTCTTTAAGTGGAACATGTCCAACAGCTCTGGGTGTGACATAGCTTTGTATGTTAGGCAGAGATCGCCTCAGAGTAGGCAATATGCGACAGAGTAAATCTGGAGTTTTTTGAGATGGTCTGCAGTGGGCATCTGTTTGAGGCCAGTAATCCTCTTAGTGAGGTATTTCTGTGGCCTTTCCAGTTGTTGTAGATGTCTTGTGAGGTACATACCAAAAGGGGCATTGTAATATATAATGGGTCTAATGAGTGATAAGTAGAGGGGAACAATTACCTCTTTTGTCCTGGATGAGAAGCGTTTTGTGATGAGGTGTGCCACATAGAAGAATTTCCTGACTACTGTGGCAATGTGATTATTAAAGGAGAGACTACTGTCCACCTGTGTCCCAAGGTCTCTTATCACACTTTCGGTGTTAAGTAGACTACCACCTATGTGGTAGTTCATGGGTACAGAGTTTTTAACAAAGGGGATGGCAATGCACTTTTTGGCATTGAGCTTGAGGCCATGGCTTTGACACCAGGCAACTGTCTCAGTGAGGCCCTTTTGTAGGATGTCCACATCGTTAGGAGTTTTGATTATGGCTCCTAGTTTGTAGTCATCTGTGAACTTTGTTAGCCAAAGGCCTTCTGTGTTAGCCTGTACTTCAGAGAAGTAGATACCAAACAGGAGAGGGCTCAGGACTGAACCCTGTGGTACTCCACTTGTCACTGGTCTGAAGTCGGATTTAGAGTCTGCTACTTTCACAGTGTGGGTTCTGTCAGTGAGCCAGTTGACAACCCATCTTGTGACATAGGGATTTATATCTAGTTTAGTGAGTTTATCTATAATTCCAGAGTGGGGGATGGTGTCAAAAGCCTTGGCGAGATCTAGGTAGGCTGTGTGAACCACCTTACGCTTGTCTATGGCTTTGGTGACTGCTTCAAAGAAGTGTATCAGGTTTAGGAGACATGATCTGCATTTTACAAACCCAAACAGGGTGGGGTCCAGAGTTTGGAGATTACCAATGTCTTTGTTTATAAGTTCCATGATGATATGTTCCATGGCCTTGCAGACCAGGCTCGTCAGGCTAATGGGGCAGTAGTTCCCAGGTTCTGTGGTGACTCCCCCTTTGTGGAGTGGGGTAACCGTCACTGTGTGCAATTCAGTGGGCACAAAGCGTGAGGTGAGGCTATGATTGAACATGGTACTTAGGTGGGGTGCCAGTTCATTTTGTAATTCATGTAGAATGCAGCCTGGGATGTTGTCAGGTCCCATGGATGCTGTGTACTTGGCATTGGAGAGTGCGGTTTTTACCTGTGCGGCCATGATTACAGAAACTTTGCATTCTTCCGGTATAGAGATGGGCCCTTTTGGTGGTGAGAGGGGGGTAAAGTTAGCACTGAACCTATCTGCCAGGATGTTGGCAATATCAGTTGGTTCTGTATATTTAGTGCCATTGTACTGTAACTCAGAGCAGATATGAGTGTTGCCATTGAGATTCTTGACATAGCTATAGAATGCTTTGTGGTTGTCTTTAGAATCAGTGGCAATTTTGTTTTCATAACTAGCTTTGGAGGATTTTATGAGGGATCTCAGCTTCTTACTGAGGCTGATCAGGGAGTTCCTTCAATCATGTGATTTTACTCCTTTTTTGCAACAGTTTCTTTCTTCTGTTGTAGAGCTTGTTTATGGCAGTGGACCACCAGATTGGCTTCCTTTTTTTGGAGAATAGCATCTTGGTTCTGTTAGGGATAGCACGATCCATGCACTCATGTAAGTGCTTATAAAGTGCATTTTTGTAGGATTCAGCAGTTGTACCTCTATTGTCCATCGCGTGGGTGTCTTGAAGTTTGCCACTTCTGTGTTAAGAAGCATGAAGTTGGCTTTGGAGAAATTTTTTATGGTGGTTTCCCTAATGGGGGAGTGGGGACGGGATGTGGATTTCTAGGGTGATTAGCTTGTGGTCGGATCTGACCAACGAGGAACTGACCTCTGGTGTGGAACACTGGTCGCCTATGTTGGTAATGACCAGGTCTAGGATACTGCTACCCCTGGTGGGGGTGTGGATAAGTTGATCGGTCCAGATTACGTAGCCGAAAGGTGTGTTATGAATTATAGCCTAGTAATGCAGGGGTGTTCTCTGGAACCTTGAACCTGGTCTCTGTCACTGCACAGATGTCGATGTTCTCCATTTTAAGGAGTGCCTCGAGTGAGTGCATTTTGAGATTTAGATTTCTAGCATTGAGCAGCATTGCCCTCAGATTTTGCTTGCTTGCTTGCTTGTACCTGTTGTACCTGTTATGGTGATGAATTTGTCATTTGAATTGTGCCTAAAAAGGCACTATAGGGGTTGAAAGAGCCATAGCCAGTATCCTGAATCCCAAGGGCGACAGGTGCCGGCCATCTCTGGCAAAGCATCATGGTCTGTCGAAAATGTCATCCCAGGTAGACAGATACTGAATCCCCTTAGAATGGCAACAAAAGCTTAGCCAATTGTTGAAGTTGATCATTTTGTCCTTGTACTGTGGTGTCATTCTGGGTGATGGCAGCATGCTACTCAGGGCTAGGGTCATACCTGCCTGAGGTGTAAGATCGGAGAGCTCCTCCACATCTCTTTTCATGTAGTCCAGAGAGGTACATCTCAGGTCATTCACACCAACATGGACAATGACAGAGTCATATTTGTACTTTTTGTGGAGTGACTTGAGTGTGTGCATTATGTGGTGGATCCTAGCTCCTGACAGGCAGCTGACAGTAACTTTCTCCTTGTTTAGCCTGGTGAGCGGAACATCAGTGTGCCTGACTATAGAGTCACCTATGACTAGAGTGTTGGGTATGTTGTTATGCCTTATGGGCTGCAGTTGAGTGGCACACAGAGTTTGTGGTCTATGTGTCATTTGGGTTGTGTTGGGGGTGGAGTTTTTTTGCGTTTCTGCTTTGGAAGTCTCTGTTGCTTGGGCAGATTTTTATTGAGAGCCTCCACGAATGTAGGTGTGTGTTTTGTGTTTCTATGTGTGTGTTTTGGTGGTGTAGGTTTTGAGGGACTATCTGATGAGTGTTGTGTGGTGCAAGTGTTTACCTTCTCCTCTTGACTGTCTAGTCCAGTCTTGGGTGAAGAGAGCTTTGTTTCCAGTTTGACTATATAAGTGCATCTCTCACAGGTTGTAGTGTTGGGTGGTAGGAGGAGAGGGTTGTCTGTGTACATGAGGCAATTGCTGCATTGCCCCAAGATGCCTAGATTCATCAGGTAGACAAGAGAAAACACTGGGAGCTGACCCTTAGACATGCCTGGATAGGTGCTTATTTATTAAGTACTAAAAACTGTGTTCCTCCAGACGAGTGAGGAAAGCTGAGTGCTGTGGTAATTTGTAGCTTATTTAGTACTTACAAGTTCTGAACAAGTGCTGAGCTCAAAGAAACAGATTTGAGTGCTAAAACTAAAAAAGTGACTAGTTCTAAGGGGAAAGTTTAAAGAGCAGACTTTATGGCGCCAGGAATAGTTTAACTCTTTGTACAATATCAGTATACATGAGGAGTACAATGTAGGGGAGAGGGCTATATAATATAAGGAATACATTAGAGGTATGATGTAGGGGAGGGGGCTGTACCATATTAGGAATACCCAAGGGGTACAATGGCAGGCTGTGGTTCATGTTTACAATGTTCCTGTAGGTTGCCACCTATATAAGGAATACATTAGAGGTATTATGTATGGGGAGGGGGCTATACCATATTAGGAATACCCAAGGGGTATGATGGCAGGCTGTGGTTCATGTTTACAATGTTCCTGTAGGGTTACCACCTGTCCCTCTTTGCAAGGAACTCTCTCTCTTTGGGCAGTTGTGTTCAGTGAAAAAAAAAATGGCAAATGTCCTGAGATTTTTAAGACAAAAATACTTCCAAAGTTTTCATTAACAGCTGCATAAAACAGTAATTGTGCACATGAAACACACGTATATTATGTGAAATACCATTAACAACTAAAATGTTAGAAAAATAAGCTTTTATTTTGGCAAAAAAATTAGGTTCTTTCTTTTGCATTGGCCTTGGTTATTTTTTAGCCGGCAAAATCTCATGTTTCTGCAACAAATATCCCACTTTGGGCATTTGAAAAGGTGGCAATCCTATTTCTGTTATGGAGGGAAACATCCCAATTTTAGCCTCATATAAATATATGGTTTTCTGGCAAATCACCAAACTAAGTCACTAAATAATGACATATATTTCAGTTTCTGACTTCACATCCTTCAGAAAATGTATACTAACACAAATCATGTTATTGCAACAACTTTCTAAGACCAGTATTTTAAATCCGTCCCTATTCCCCCATCCCATTATTTAGGCTTTTTCCAGATCTCTTGCACTAAGAGG
The DNA here is from genome assembly GCF_019279795.1 of Protopterus annectens. Lineage (NCBI taxonomy): Eukaryota > Metazoa > Chordata > Ceratodontiformes > Protopteridae > Protopterus > Protopterus annectens. The sequence goes on from NC_056730.1 coordinate 568,512,966, forward strand.
TTGACAGGTATATGGAAATGCTACAAATAAAGGGCAGAGGAAACAGGAAGAGTTTTAGTTGCACTTTTTAGCAGTTTTCGTTGGATGAACTTGGTAAACATTAAGTTATCCTGTCGGTTTTATACAGAACCCGCTGTAAATAGTTCATATGTGATGCTAGTTAAACTCCGAGTTTGGTGCTGGAAGCAACAGGGAGGGCAGCACAATGGCTCAGTGCCAGTGTGATCACCTCAAATCAAGTGCCTCCTGGGTTCGATTCCTGGTTGAGGTGCCTTCTGTGTGGAGTCTCCAAGTCCTTCCTGTGTTTGTGGGGGGGGGGGTCCCTTTGCATGTTCTGGTTTCCAGAATGTGAACTGAGCAGTTTAACCTGGCCATAGGTGCAGGTGTGTGGTGTGGAAGAGCTATTCTGGCAACGGCAGTGTAAACCTTGACTTCAAACTATTATAACCTTTGAAGTGACACCCCAAACACATACAAAAATGGGTAAAATGATGCAGATGGATGATTAACAACAGTCATGTCACGGAGCATCAATCCATCCAATCAGCACACACATTTGTGAATAATAAGAAGCACGTCATGTATAAAATCTGAGCAGACACAAGGCACTTAATATTACAAATGTAGAAAGTAGTAGAATAACACAGTTTGTATTAGCATGCACTCCTTGGGGGTATGAACTCTGAAACTCAAATGACTAAGTATTTACTGCAATCTCAAACAATTTACCAGAAAAACACAGACCCAAACTACTCAGTTGAGAAGTACAAATAAGGCAGTCATTATGAAACAGCAAAAATGGCCAGACTGTCATGAGAAGATGAAATAAAAAATATCCCATGATGGCATCTACAGAGTAATACCACAGGTTATTCCTTACATTTGGGGGGGGTGATATACGTGTGCCATGTGGATGTAGCGTTTCTTTTTTTGTACGGAACCTCACTGTAAGTAATACAGTACAAAAGTAAAATTAAATAAGTTGCGTGCATGGTGTCCTAAAACACTCTACCAATGGGCTGAAGCAGTTTTGAAATTATACCTTGCCACAGCTATCATTGCTCAGCATAAATATCTTTTTTTAATAAACCTTCAGACATAACTTTCTAGCTGAGTGTTTCTCATGGCCTCCACTGGACTGGATTACTCCATAAATTAAGTTTTCATAACTCCGTCTAAGGGTCCAACACTTCGTACATCTCCTGCAGCACTAGGTTAAATGAACTTACCTGTATGCAGCTGAAATATTTACCAAATCACTGCTATGAATGTATTTTAAACGCAGAGTGTCTCTTGTCCTTGAAGACCTTATACCAACCAATACCAACCAATATGCAGGTGAATAAATGCTGTAATTTAGGAGAGTCTCCTGTCTCTGAATTTGTGCCTTGTATGTATTAACCGCTTGTGATAATAACCAAATTCCAGCTGTGAAGCTAAGTTTTTACTTGTAGAATTCTCTGATGTTGGTGTTCTAACCTGCTGCCCATTGTGATGTCAGCCCAGGTCACAATGCAGGCAAGCATACTTTGAACACTGCAATGATACATCTTGCTGATGCAGTAATTGGGTTATTTATTTATTTTTATTTGGGGGCATTAATGATAGAATTGTAAGGATGTAGCTAGCAAGTTAGGCTAGGTGCACGGCAAGCAAGTAGGTTGATCCAAAAAACAAAAAATGCCAGCACCTTGGAGAGTCAAACAGAAAAGTTTATTTTAAACTTCAAAAAGCTGGTGATTAGACCGGTTTCAGCTAAAAGCTTTCCTCAGTAATACTTCAATGAATTTACAAGAGGCCCTTATATAGCTGTGGAATTTTTAAAATTTGTGACATCATTTCCTGTAATTAATAAAGTATATGTTATAATAGTGAATTATCACAAAAAACATGGTAAAATTATAATCAGCCCATATGCTGGTATGCCAAGATGAGACAAAACTCCTGTATGGAAAAAATTATTGAATTAAGAAAACAAAGAATAGAAAATGTAATGTTATACAATAAGAGTAAAATTACTTACTGCAAACTTATAATTTGTCATTTAGTCCTGGGGAAAAAGTCCCCTAGTTTAATAATCCACCTTCTTTCCTTTGTATTAAGAATGTCATGCCATCCTGATTTAAAGGTACGATCCCCACAATGCGATCAATGATAGTAAAAGTGAATCGTGCATTTAAATGTTTGGTTGAGTGTTTATACAGTGCATTGGTCATTCTGTGGTTTCTGATGTCCCCAAGTGCTCGAAATTCTAATGCGGAACTGCCTGGATGTCTGGCCGATGTAAAATGCCTGGCATGTGCAGGTGGCTAGATAAATTATCCAGTCAGAACTACAATTTCGAAGAAGTTGATGTCATATACCTGACTCGTGTTTTGCTGGTGAAGCTCATGGTTTTGAAAATGTAATTGCAAAAGCTGCAATGGCCACAGGGGAAGTTCCCAATCAACTTATCCCCAGTAAGTGTCCTTTGTGTAAATTTGTCCTGCTTGATTTTGGATGTTTTTTTGTAATGGGAAAAGTGGCTACAAAGGGATTTCCCTTTTCTATAGGAGAAGTAACAACGTTCTCCTAAGTAATTTTCTAAGAGGGGGTGCGAGTTGAGTATATTCCAGTGGTTATTGACAATGTTGATAAGATTTTTGCTATTACGGCCATAAGTAGTGACCAATCTGCATACATCGGAATCATCTTTAGCCTTTCCTTTCTTATATTCCAATAAGGATTCTCTAGGTATGGAATTACAGGTATACACTGCTGAGTTTATGATTTCTGGTGAGTATCCTCTGGACAAAAATCTGTTGGTTAGGTCTTCTTGATATTTGGTAAGATCTTCATGTGAGGAACATATTCTTCTTATTCTCATAAATTGAGATTTTGGAATGTTTTTTGTAATATGTTTTGGATGGAAACTTTTGGCATGTAGGAGAGTATTATACTGGGGAAATTTTCTATGTATAGATGTTGATAATGTGTTGTCCATCTGTCTTTTGAGATGGACATCCAAAAAATTAATCTCATTGAGATGATGTTCTTCCGTAAATTCAATCCCCAAATATTGCCATTAAGGTATTCCAAAAATTCAATTAGATATTCCTGTCCTCCTTTCCAAACCATCCAACAGTCGTCCAGGTATCTCCTCCAAATGTCGATTTCTGGTAAATATATATTGTGCATGTGATCATATATAATGGTTTCCTCTATGTATCCCATAAACAAATCCATATATGGTATGCGAGGAGGCTCCCATGGCTGTTCCCTGTAATTGCCAGTAGCAATTCTGTTGGAAATAGAATACATTTTTGGTCAAGATGTGTTCCGCCATGCATAATATTAGTGTATTCATTCCTGGAGGGTATAAATCAGCTTTTTGTAGCCAAAATTCCAATGCCATCAGGCCAGCCCAATGAGGGATGCTGGTATATAAAGAAGAAACGTCCAAAGTGCACATGAGCCAATCCGAATCCAACTGTGTGTCGGTGACTATATTCAGAAATTCGGTGGTGTCCTGTATTCTGGCACGAATAAATTTCAGCAATGGTTTCAGCTTTTCCGTGAGAAAGGCTGAAAGGGGTTCCGTTAGTGAGCCAGTGCCCGATACAATTGGTCTGCCCGGTGGTTGTTCCAAAGATTTATGAATCTTGGGTAGAAGGTATAGATATTGTTTGGCAGGATCTTTAACTGTAAGATGTTTCTTAGTCTTTTCTGAAATAATACCATTTTCTACTGCCTCTTCCAGAAATACCATGATTTCATTTTTAAAGCCAGATGTTGGATCAATATCCATCTTCATATAGTGGTGGTGATTGGATAATTGTCTATTTGCTTCATACAAATAGTAATCATTGTCCATAACCACAACCGCACCCCCCTTATCTGCTGGAATGATTACAATATCTTGGTTGTTTTTGAGTTGTGTGAGAGCAAGCTGTTCCTGTTTGGAAATGTTATTATGCATAATGTCTGGAGAGCTGTAATGGAAATGTAAATCTTTGAGAACAGCCTGTTGAAACACTGAGACATACTTGTCCATTGGGGGTGTGAAAGTGGATTTATGAAATTTGAATTCAGTTGATCTTTGAGTGTCTGTATGTTGGTCCTGCTGCTGAAAAAATATTTTTAGATTAATCTTTCTACAAAAATCTAAAATGTCAGATACAAAAGTGCTCTCATCAATAAAGAAACCTGGGATAAAACCGAGTCCTTTATTCAAAAGTGCTTGCTGTTCCTCAGTTAAAACATGTTTGGAAATATTGTGTACATTTGTATAGTATTGATTTATTTTATCACTGTCATGAAAAGTTCTTCCAGACTTGTAACCCCTATGTTTTCTTCCGGCTCTATGTTTCTTACCCCTAAAGGGTGTGGTGATGTTCTACCCTTTTGGCATTTGGAGAGTCCCCAACTGTGGAGATGTCTGTATCTGTAGTGGAAGATTCCTCCCAGATGTGATATAATTTGAGCCCGTTTTCTTAAGAATAGATCTAGGTCTTTTCTTTCGATTAGAAGGCACATGTCTAGTGCCTTGGGCAAACCTGACACCCTTCTGTGATTCAAATTGTCTACCCTTAAGGTAGTCCTCTTTGTCACGAGAAAACTTGTGAAGTTTCCTACTTTTTAGACTATTCTCCAAAGTGGAGACCTCCTTGGCCAACTTGTTTAGACAATCCTGAAAAGTATTGGTCCCTTCATGATGTTTAAGTGAGTGGCAAGTTTTTTCCACCTGCTCAATATTGTTTTTGATAGTTCTCTCATAATAGGCTGAGAGTATATTAACCCTGGCCATCGCCGCTTCTTGTTGTGCTTTCTGCCACTCTTTCATTAAAGTCTCATCTGGATTGGCCACTAATGGCTGTATCTTGCATCTTAAACCCGGTGGGGTTATGTTTTGTATTTTACGCTTTGAAAAGCTTATGATGCCAGATATTGGTTCTTAGGGCCTTGATTTGTTTTCCAAGTATGTGAAAGGAATTCTGAACCGTCAACTGGATCTGCCCTATCTGAATCAATTGTTTCATTTTGGTCAATTCCAATCCCAAAAATTTTTAGGTCGTCCTTATCGGAACATAGGCCTAATAATAATTTTTCAAGATCCATGACAATAAGTTGCACTAGTTGGTTCACTCTAGACTGAAAATATATAGTCAGATATAAATCCCAGTGATTGTTGTAACAAGCCAGCCAAGGAGGTATTAAATTGCTGACGAATCCAAGCCAATTTGAATCCAGAGGGGCATACCCTTTTTTCAAGGATATAGGGCTCTGACTATTCTTTGACAACATTGGACTTAATTTTAACCTCAACACAATACCATTGGGTATTATATTTGTTGGGGCCTATTAGCTCATATATATTTTTACTCATATATTTCTACTTTTTGAATACATAGTGGGTTGTATTAATAAGGTCCAACTACATAATTACATACACTGTTGATTCAAGTGTGGATTTCACCAAATAAATGTATTTTTCCCTACGGGGCATCCTTGTGTCCATTTGAATATTGGATACTTGGGCTAACCATGTCCTAACTTTTCCAACCATGTGGAAACTACATTAGGGTGGACCAGATTTTTGTTTCTACAAACTTATACTTATTATATGGACCCAATTGGTGGATTTCCCAGTCTTTAGGACACTATTATTAATAACCATCTTTAATATACACACATTTTGTGTTGACCTTTAGCCATACACCAGGCTTGATTACATTAGGGTGGACCAGACTTTTGTTTCTACAAACTTATACTAATTATATGGACCCAATTGGTGGATTTTCCAGTCTTTAGGACATCATTATTAATAAGCATCTATAATACATACACATTTTGTGTTGACCTTTAGCTATACACCAGGCTTGATTTGATAGCAGGTTAAATTTAACATTGATTTGGATCTATGCTGAATATTCCAACAGGAATATAGGTGTTACGGACATATCCTGGGTAGGTTCACTGACACACACACACAATCCAGAATATACAAAATTTTTTATTTTAGACCAATAAAGATCATCTTAGATACAGAGATCTCCATGGACTTCCATCCATATTAACAAATATCATATTCAGTGCTAATCATTGTCAATAGTCATCTTTGCTAAACATTTAGATCCATTTGGCATTTGTAAAGTTGAGCATACTTGATTACTATTTGCCAATATTTTTTCTATATATTTTTTCCAAATAAAAGATTTTTCTATAATAACCAGACTAACCCCCCACCATTAAAATCTGTGCCCCTCTGGATTCAAATTGGCTTGGATTCGTCAGCAATTTAATACCTCCTTGGCTGGCTTGTTACAACAATCACTGGGATTTATATCTGACTATATATTTTCAGTCTAGAGTGAACCAACTAGTGCAACTTATTGTCATGGATCTTGAAAAATTATTATTAGGCCTATGTTCCGATAAGGACGACCTAAAAATTTTGGGATTGGAATTGACCAAAATGAAACAATTGATTCAGATAGGGCAGATCCAGTTGACGGTTCGAATTCCTTTCACATACTTGGAAAACAAATCAAGGCCCTAAGAACCAATATCTGGCATCATAAGCTTTTCAAAGCGTACCAAATACAAAACATAACCCAATGGGGTTTAAGATGCAAGATACAGCCATTAGTGGCCAATCCAGATGAGACTTTAATGAAAGAGTGGCAGAAAGCACAACAAGAAGCGATGGCCAGGGTTAATATACTCTCAGCCTATTATGAGAGAACTATCAAAACAATATTGAGCAGGTGGAAAAACTTGCCACTCACTTAAACATCATGAAGGGACCAATACTTTTCAGGATTGTCTAAACAAGTTGGCCAAGGAGGTCTCCACTTTGGAGAATAGTCTAAAAAGTAGGAAACTTCACAAGTATTCGTGACAAAGAGGACTACCTTAAGGGTAGACAATTTGAATCACAGAAGGGTGTCAGGTTTGCCCAAGGCACTAGACATGTGCCTTCTAATCGAAAGAAAAGACCTAGATCTATTCTTAAGAAAACGGGCTCAAATTATATCACATCTGGGGAGGAATCTTCCACTACAGATACAGACATCTCCACAGTTGGGGACTCTCCAAATGCCAAAAGGGGTAGAACATCACCACACCCTTTAGGGGTAAGAAACATAGAGCCGGAAGAAAACATAGGGGTTACAAGTCTGGAAGAACTTTTCATGACAGTGATAAAATAAATCAATACTATACAAATGTACACAATATTTCCAAACATGTTTTAACTGAGGAACAGCAAGCACTTTTGAATAAAGGACTCGGTTTTATCCCAGGTTTCTTTATTGATGAGAGCACTTTTGTATCTGACATTTTAGATTTTTGTAGAAAGATTAATCTAAAAATATTTTTTCAGCAGCAGGACCAACATACAGACACTCAAAGATCAACTGAATTCAAATTTCATAAATCCACTTTCACACCCCCAATGGACAAGTATGTCTCAGTGTTTCAACAGGCTGTTCTCAAAGATTTACATTTCCATTACAGCTCTCCAGACATTATGCATAATAACATTTCCAAACAGGAACAGCTTGCTCTCAGACAACTCAAAACAACCAAGATATTGTAATCATTCCAGCAGATAAGGGTGCGGTTGTGGTTATGGACAATGATTACTATTTGTATGAAGCAAATAGACAATTATCCAATCACCACCACTATATGAAGATGGATATTGATCCAACATCTGGCTTTAAAATGAAATCATGGTATTTCTGGAAGAGGCAGTAGAAAATGGTATTATTTCAGAAAAGACTAAGAAACATCTTACAGTTAAAGATCCTGCCAAACAATATCTATACCTTCTACCCAAGATTCATAAATCTTTGGAACAACCACCGGGCAGACCAATTGTATCGGGCACTGGCTCACTAACGAACCCCTTTCAGCCTTTCTCACCGAAAAGCTGAAACCATTGCTGAAATTTATTCGTGCCAGAATACAGGACACCACCGAATTTCTGAATATAGTCACCGACACACAGTTGGATTCGGATTGGCTCATGTGCACTTTGGACGTTTCTTCTTTATATACCAGCATCCCTCATTGGGCTGGCCTGATGGCATTGGAATTTTGGCTACAAAAGCTGATTTATACCCTCCAGGAATGAATACACTAATATTATGCATGGCGGAACACATCTTGACCAAAAATGTATTCTATTTCCAACAGAATTGCTACTGGCAATTACAGGGAACAGCCATGGGAGCCTCCTTCGCGCCCATATATGCGGATTTGTTTATGGGATACATAGAGGAAACCATTATATATGATCACATGCACAATATATATTTACCAGAAATCGACATTTGGAGGAGATACCTGGACGACTGTTGGATGGTTTGGAAAGGAGGACAGGAATATCTAATTGAATTTTTGGAATACCTTAATGGCAATATTTGGGGGATTGAATTTACGGAAGAACATCATCTCAATGAGATTAATTTTTTGGATGTCCATCTCAAAAGACAGATGGACAACACATTATCAACATCTATACATAGAAAATTTCCCAGTATAATACTCTCCTACATGCCAAAAGTTTCCATCCAAAACATATTACAAAAAACATTCCAAAATCTCAATTTATGAGAATAAGAAGAATATGTTCCTCACATGAAGATCTTACCAAATATCAAGAAGACCTAACCAACAGATTTTTGTCCAGAGGATACTCACCAGAAATCATAAACTCAGCAGTGTATACCTGTAATTCCATACCTAGAGAATCCTTATTGGAATATAAGAAAGGAAAGGCTAAAGATGATTCCGATGTATGCAGATTGGTCACTACTTATGGCCGTAATAGCAAAAATCTTATCAACATTGTCAATAACCACTGGAATATACTCAACTCGCACCCCCTCTTAGAAAATTACTTAGGAGAACGTTGTTACTTCTCCTATAGAAAGGGGAAATCCCTTTGTAGCCACTTTTCCCATTACAAAAAAACATCCAAAATCAAGCAGGACAAATTTACACAAAGGACACTTACTGGGGATAAGTTGATTGGGAACTTCCCCTGTGGCCATTGCAGCTTTTGCAATTACATTTTCAAAACCATGAGCTTCACCAGCAAAAACACGAGTCAGGTATATGACATCAACTTCTTCGGAAATTGTAGTTCTGACTGGATAATTTATCTAGCCACCTGCACATGCCAGGCATTTACATCGGCCAGACATCCAGGCAGTTCCGCATTAGAATTTCGGAGCACTTGGGGGACATCAGAAACCACAGAATGACCAATGCACTGTATAAACACTCAACCAAACATTTAAATGCACGATTCACTTTTACTATCATTGATCGCATTGTGGGGGATCGTACCTTTAAATCAGGATGGCATGACATTCTTAATACAAAGGAAAGAAGGTGGATTATTAAACTAGGGGGACTTTTTCCCCCAGGACTAAATGACAAATTATAAGTTTGCAGTAAGTAATTTTACTCTTATTGTATAACATTACATTTTCTATTCTTTTGTTTTCTTAATTCAATAATTTTTTCCATACAGGAGTTTTGTCTCATCTTGGCATACCAGCATATGGGCTGATTATAATTTTACCATGTTTTTTGTGATAATTCACTATTATAACATATACTTTATTAATTACAGGAAATGATGTCACAAATTTTAAAAATTCCACAGCTATATAAGGGCCTCTTGTAAATTCATTGAAGTATTACTGAGGAAAGCTTTTAGCTGAAACCGGTCTAATCACCAGCTTTTTGAAGTTTAAAATAAACTTTTCTGTTTGACTCTCCAAGGTGCTGGCATTTTTTGTTTTTTGGCATTAATGATAGACCTGCTTGATGTTACAAAGACGCCACCAATTGACTGACCCATAGCTTTCAACATCTTTGCTCAAGAATTAGGGACAAAGTAAAAAAAAGACGAGGATAAAAGCTCAAAATCTCTGACATTTGTTTTTTTAAATATTACTCCAACCTAGCACCTTGCTAAAAGAAAAGGTTTTGGATCCATACAATTTCTGAGGAATAAGCAGGACTGAACAAGCCTGACTGTTACCCGCAGTGATTAACCAGGAAATCAAACATTTTGCTAGAGAAAAAGGCAAAAATACGAGGCAAAATGAAGCGTTTATATCACGTTATTGAAAGATGAAAATAGCGAATGCTATTTCATCGAACCTAAAATATCTAAACCACATAATATCGAACATTCAGAACAGCAAATTTTTTCCTTGGGGGAAAAAAATTGCTATTCCAAAACACATACACACAACACAAGCACACTTAAAAAACATCAATACACACACACACACACACACACACACACTTATAATCCTATAACTAACCCTACACTAAACTATACATACACTACTGTCTATCCACTTACCTTAACCCAAACCCTAACCCTAAGTTCTGTCACTATCACAGACTCACCTAACCCGCGCCCTAACCCTAACTTACTTAACCCGCCCCTAACCCTAATTCACCTGACCCACTCCCTAACCCTAACTCACCTAATCCGTGCCCTAATCCTAACAACCACACAATCGCACGCTTAACTGAACCTGACCCATAAAATTTCCACCACAGCACTGAAAATAGCGAAGCCGTAGAAACGGACAACCAAATTTTTTTCCCTAGGAAAGAATTCAGTGTTTTGCACCTTCGCTATTTTTAGCGTTCACTCAAAACGTGTCGATATTAGAACATTCGAAGTTTTAAAACTTCGATGTTCTGATATAGACCCAAAATGAAGACAGTCTACAAAATCAGGCATAATTAAGAGCTATGTATGACTTGGTTCTTAGCTTAGATGGATTGTTTGAGTGGTTATTAATATAAGAAGGTGTGCTAATGACAGACAGGATGAACATTGTTGTGGCAGTTATAAAGATTCACGCTCATGTGACTGTTGTACAAGAGATAGACATTTACCTTAAGTCAGAAAGCACAAAGCCAAAAGGAAACAGCTTGTATGGTTTAGGACGAGGATAAGGAATGTATTAAGGGGCACATTTATGCCTGAATTAAGCAGAAGAGAGAGGAGTGGCAGCCAGTCTGGAGTATGAAGAATGTACAACATGATTACAGTCAGTGCCAGAGCGTGATCAAACTGAGCCCTAGGCAAGATAATACACCAGGACCCCCACACACATCTATTCCAGTGCCCCATTACTAATGTGTCTCTCCCCATTTACTATAACTACTGTTCAAACATGACAGTGTGCACACTATTTTCTTTGGACTTTTACAATCATTACAAAGTATTTGGATTTAATTAAAAACTTTTATTTCAAATTTCATAGCACAAACACTGATGGCCATTTGCTAAAAAAATGACCTCACATTGAAAACAGACTTAACATGAGCAACAGTAAACCTCTCTGCCCTTGAAACTCACATATATTGAAAATGCATCTGGCCAGTAGGGGATTAAGGGCATCTATGGCTCCAGGCTGTTTTCAAACCATGGGCCCCTTGCATAGATTTTAAGGACCATGCATAAATGCATGTGTACTTTGATTCACATTCCTGATAGTATTAAATTACATTCTTTGTTTAATGCAGCAATATTTGTTAAAATGTTGTTGTTGTTGTTGTTGTTTGTCTTTCGGCTTTTTCCCGGTAAGGGGTCGCCACAGCGGAACTCTGGTCCGCTAATGATTGGCAGTAGAGTTTTTTACGAAACGCTGAGGTGCCAGCTCAATGCCCAACCTTCAATGAAGGCATGCCCATTTACGCACGCATGTCTTAGTGAAACAAAATGTATGAACCAATAATAACAAAAGTACCCATTTCAGAATATTTAAACATAAAAGGCCACTCAAACTGCTGTCATTATATTCCACCAATATATCAATCAATATGCACTAACTGTAGAAGTAAAAGTCATCTGAATTCCACATTAAAGACAACTATTATTAATGCAGAGTTTGCTGCTAGCAAACAACTTTACATTTCACTGCTTCATTTATAAATGCAGTTCCTGGTAACCTTGAAAACAAATGATGCATGTGACATTTAAAAATTGGTCTGCTGAAGATATTGCCAAAACATTTCCTGAACTATATCTGCTACACAGTAGGAAATGGCAGGCAAACAATGACAACAGGTTCATAGTTACACAGCATGCAGTCCTGGAGACCATTACGGATGAATTCCCATTGCTCCCAAGTGCTATCTGGTTAAGTGACATGGCTGCCTAGGTTACCTTGTGCTGGATCTGGTTTGGTTAAGTGATGTGGCTGCCTAGGTTACCTTGTGCTGGATCTGGTTTGGTTAAGTGATGTGGCTGCCTAGGTTACCTTGTGCTGGATCAGTTTGATTAAGTGATGTGGCTGCCTAGGTTACCTTTTTCTGGATCCAGTTTGGTTAATTGATGTGGTTGCCTAGGTTTCCTTGTGCTGGATCTGGTTTGGTTAAGTGGCTGCCTAGGTTACCTTGTGCTGGATCAGCATCTGATTATATTAGGTATTAAGAAAGGCAAAGACACAGAGCAGGGCTTGGAAATACATGTTAAACACCAAAACACAGTGAAACATCAGCAAAAACAGGACTAAACTGAAGAATAGTCTGTCCATCACACCCACTCTCAATATATAGAACCACTCCAACATTATATTAACACATCATCAAAACATTACTCTTACACATGTTGAGGTAGTAAAGAAATCCCTGCCTAAGCATCCTAGGTCTCTTAGAAGTCTTACTGCAACTATGTAGCACAATTAATTACACCCCACTTACACCTGCACCCATACCAGCCGTTACTGAGAGTGACCTGTACTGCAATCCTGTACCTGTAAGTGTCTGCAGCACATTCCAGAAATGTCTTGGTCATTGGTTTCTCTAATATTATGACATACAGATACAGCAGTCACCAAGTTGGTGAAGGATGGAGTGACAACTGCCTCTCTGGTGCAAGGATTAGAGATGCCACTAGGGCCCTTAGGTCCCTGCACCACTACAGATACAGACACAGTTGCAACCTTGTAGGTATCCTTGTGGGGTGAATGATCTTAGCCTGTCCGCCCTGGGGGAGATGAACAGAAGCATTGCTAAGCTCTCTTCTCATGTCTTTGAAGAGGGCAGAGTCCTGGCATTGAGCACATTCTGCCATCACTAGGAATGATGCCGAATTCAAGGATAAACTAATTGGCTTCTCTAAGTTGGTGCCATTTTAGGGGGATACAGTTTGTGTCTGCATGAGATGAAATGGACAGTAGACTCAACTGCTTTGCCAGTGATGGCCTGTAGTTTTACCCAGTTTTTCTCATACTGGCTAAAACTTATGCTACCCCCATAATGCCTCTTTTAGACAGAGATCACCTGATAGACATCCAAACATAAGAAAGTCCAGTCTCAAAATCTGGATAATCTTAAGGTAACACTACTGAATGCCAGAAGCCTAAATAACAAAATCTTTGAACTTCAGGCCTGCTATAACCTCAAAGATATCAGCTTTTGTGTAACTACAGAAATCTGGTTCCATTGCAGTGATAGTATCCCCCACATTTCAGCATACATTTCCTATTGTGCATTCAGATCCACTGACTACTGTGGAGGAATATTGGTATTTTTTATAACCCCACTGTCTCTCATCAGATTTAGCATAACACAAATCTAGAATGGGTTGAAGCTTTAGTTATCCTTAATAAAATGAATTATCACATTACAGCCAGTTATAGATCCCCAGCTATAACCCTGTCAGAGCATGCAGAATACCTTAACCAGTTAGAGAAGTTAACAATCAAAACAAATACCTTTCTTATGGGTAACTTCAGCTACCCACATGTATACTGGAAAGCATATACTACAAACAGTAAATATGCCCATCAATTTCTGTACTTTATAAATGCCACCACATTTGATCAAACTGCCCTCTCCCTATCAGAGGGGTTAATTTTCTTGATTTTGGCTTCAAAACATTTTTTTATTTGCACCTTTCCACTTGTTTTCCCCTCCCTAGTCAGATCTGACTATCTTGCTGTGATCTTTTCTATGAGAACATGCTTTGTGACCTACAAAAGTTCATCTACATTCAGGAATTACTCAAAAAACAAGTATTTATTATTTACTGATCTTAATGATAACCATAAATGATTTATCTCTTCTGCAAACCTTAAGCATAATAGAAAGTTTAAAACTAAACTCATATATATGAGCTGTTACATCAACAAACTCTATAATAAAAAAAGAAAAAAGCTGCTGGACATCACTAAAGGATGTCCACAGCATCGTTATCAAAGGGATTGAAAACTGATCTGGAAGGTTTTGTTTAACAGTATTTTAAAAAGAGGAGAAGCACCAACATATTGGAAGAAAGTTGTGGTGAGTATATCACTTAAAGATGGTAACGACCCATCAGGCCCAGCGTCATATAGGCCCATTTGAATTTTAAACCTTGATACAGTGCTTGTCTGTCTTAGCTAAAAGAATGGCAAAGGTGTTGTCAAATTTATAAATATGGATCGATGTGGTTTTGTGGAGGGAAGGCAAACATTTGAAACAAAACAATGATGATCCAGAGGGAAGCAGAATGTAAGAAAACACTGCTGTTGCTGGTGGGTCTTGATGCAGAGAAAGCATTTGACAGAGTAAGCTGGGAATTTATGAGCAGGGCAATGGAAGCATTTACATTTCCTGATACAATAATAAGGTTGATTAGGAGGCTATATAAGGATTAGAGGCAAAAATTAAGGTGGGAGGATTCCTCTTAGATAAGTTCTGTCTGAACAGAGGAACCAGGCAGAGGTGTCCACTTCTCCCTTTGTTGTATGCATTATATTTAGAGCCATTAGCAAAGAATATAAAGGACTCAGAAATTCAAGGATATAATTGGTATGGTAATCAAGAAAAGTTAGCTTTAATAGTTGATAATGTTATTTTGTACCTGATAAATCCAGAAAAGGATGTCACAGTGTTGTGCAACATTTTGAGAAAGGTTACATCTTTTCAGGATATAAAATTCTCCTTCTTCTTCTTATTTTGGCTTTTCCCGGTTAGGAGTTGCTGCAGCGGATCACCTGTCCGCTCATGACTGACAATGGAAAACAAAACTATAGCCATAAGTCATGTACCCACAAAACAATTGGTTCAGCAATACACTTATTTATGGGTGCACAATAAAATGAAATATTTAGGAGGATGGGTTAGAAAGGCTTCTGTTAGGACAGCTAAGGATATGTGGGAAGAGACTAAACAAAAGACAATACAAAAACTGAGAAAAAGGAAGCTGTTGTTTGCATATATGGTAGTAAGATACAGGCATTGAAAATGTTTTTAGTCCCTTTAGTTTTACATATGGGTCAGGCATATTTTTATCAACCAGAGGAAAAGTTATGAACAATAAATAATAAAGAGTTGAAGGATTTTATCTGGGAGTGAAAAGGGATAAGGGTCAAATGGGATAAGTTGATCCTTCCAGCAGAACAAATAGGTTTATAAATACATATATATATATATATATATATATATATATATATATATATATATATATATATATAAAACACAATCAGAAGGTTATAATTCAAAATGGAAAGGGACAATGATGAATAGGGAGATGTTCAGGAAATAAGGAGAGAGTAGGATTTTGAAAGCAGATCCTTAAGGACAGTAATAACCATGCAGGATATTATATTCATAAAGTAGCAAAAAGTATTCTAAGAACCAAGCCAACATGAGAACGAAGAAAGGAGATGTTTCCAATAAGGATGACTGCAAGTAAGCGTACCGACAATAGGCAAGAGGAAGCTGGTTTTTACTGGAGAAAACTGGCAAAGGAACCAAGGCATTGGGAGCAAATAACTAGAGAGGGAGAGTGGGATGAGGCCGACAAGATATTTGGATTGCAGGCTAGAGACTGCCTTCCCTACCAGGGACTGATATTGGAGTTGGGGGAAGAGAAAGGGCTAGAGGAATCCTAAGTGCAAGGCCTGCTCTGGTAGTGTTTTTTATTGAATCTAGAAGAGAAGCTGCTTTTGCAAACGAGATAATTAGTAGGACATAAAAACTATTACACAAAAACTATAAGAATCAATCAGTGGAGTTTAGAAAAGATTGGGAAGAGAGTGACTAGAAAACAATTTACAAGGGAACAATGGGGGACGTATGTGTGGCTCCCAACTATGCAACAAGCTCCAGAAGGTTTAGCATTTTTGCTTGGAATTGTTTGCATAGGTATTTTTGTACCCCAAGCAGACCTCATAGAAATTTTTCTCAGGTATATAACAAATGTTGGAGGTGTCATGCGGAATATAGTGGTAACTGGGAACATATGTGTTGGAATGCAATGACTTGGCAGACTTTAACATTTCCCTATGGAGTACTCTGTCAGGAAAAGCTGGATGAGAAAATGGGTGTAATTAAAGAATTTATTTATGTATGTATGTATGTATGTTTTGAGCTAGGATACAGGGTCTGAATTCCCTAGACATAGTAAGGCCTTATTAAGTTTATTTCTGTTGGCTGCCAAAAAAGTAGTTACTAGAAAGTGGAAATCAAAGTCTAAACCAGCTATATTTGAAGTACTGAATATTATAAAACAGAGAAAAGAACTGGAAGAGGTATCTAGAAAAGGGAAGTAGAAAATTATGTCGGAATAAATGGAAACTGTGGGAACAACACATGCAGATTAATGTTCAGGAGGAGGAGTCAGGTTTAAGGGAAGGCAGGAATTGAGTGATGTATGTAATGTTAGACTGATGATTGTTATAAAGAAAGAAAAGATATGTGATGGGAAATGTATGTAAAATGAAAATGTTAATATGGTATGCTTTATTTTCTGTTAATGTATGTTTGTCTGAAGTGATAATTGGTTAAAAACAGATTTGTTTACAGAATGCAGTACATATTAGTCACTGTATGCTTTTAGTGTTTGAAAAACAGTAATCAAATAAGAAATATAAATAGATTAGATTAAAATGTAAACTTGTATTCAAAAAGTTACTGTTTATTATTGAACCGAATCTTGTCTTTTCGAGAAATGGTTCATCTATTTTGAGACAACAGATAGTTAACGTCTGGCAGTTAAAAAAAATGCTGTCAAAAGAGTTGACTGGTTCTAAATGAAGTTTAGGACAACAGAAAAAAAACTTGCAGCTTGTATCAGTAAGCACTTTAATTTAGTTCTCTGCTGATTTTTATTTCTTAACAAAATGTTTTCACATGCTTGGTTTTGTCCGTTTTTGGCTTCTTCTGTTTCATAATCTGTGTAGCGCTCATGTAGGTTCATAGGTTTATACTAGGCTAACGACCAGTAGGGCTTTTATAGCCTAGCTGTGCAATCCAAATGTGACCCACAAGTTATTGTATCTTAGATGTTATTGTAAGGGGTCCATGTTAGTTGGGGCATGATTTAATAACTGCCTCTGTCTATCAGTGACATAGGTGCTAGACCAGGGGTAAATTTCCAGTTTCCCCTGCAATGATCAAGGTTATACTTGAATAGGGTTATTGAATGAGTCTGCTTTGCATGGATGGGAAGCCTGTTCCAGAAAATGGGAATTCTGAGATACATATCTGTTTCTCCAACATGCCCTATTCATGTTGCAAACAAAGTTTATGTTCTTTGAGCTAGTAATTCTGATGCTGTTCATTTTGCAGATGTTGGAGCCACAGATGCCTTGTAAGCCAGTCATGGAGTGCCCCTCAGTAGTCTGTAAGAAACAGTACAGACTAAGTCAGGCATAGAGTGCCCTCAGTAGTCAGGAAACAGTAGAGAGTAACAGGTAAATTAAACAACAAACGCACTGAAAAAGTCCAAAAACAAGTTGCTAAAGGCAAGTGGGATCAAACACAAGAGTCAGCCGGTACCAAACAATTTAATTAAGCGCTTTTCGTCTGTACGTTGTACAGACTTCTTCAGATAAAATACTCAACATAAAAATCGTCGTTCTAAACCAATCATATGTAATGGTTAATTAATAAATAAACCATGGGAATCCATTTAAAGCATTATTCAAAACACCTAGTCATTTACTTAAAAAAATATACTCAAAAATAATTCATAACATCCAACTTTACAAGCTCTTCAGAATAAAATGGTGGTTAAGGTTGCAAGAGATCTTTAAACTTTAGATGAGTATTTATGCTTATATGTTTGATTATATAATTTGGGTTAAATGTAAGGCAGTTCACATGTTGGGTGCCTGCATCTTATTTGTATTTTTATTTTTATCTTTATTCTTATTTTCACTTTATGTTACACTGTTATGTAAGATGTCATTTTCCGTTTATATCAACTAACACTGTTATAATGCTTAACGCTTTAAAGGTTTTGCCAAGTTTAAAGATCTCTTGCAACCTTAACCACCATTTTATTCTGAAGAGTTTGTAAAGTCGGATGTCATGTTTTTTATGAATTGTTTCTTATGAATTATTTTTGAGTATATTTTTTTATGTAAATGAGTAGGTGTTTTGAATAACGCTTTAAATGGATTCACGTGGTTTATTTATTAATTAACCAGTACAGAGTAAGCCATGCATAGAGTGCCCTTCAGTTTTTTGTGTTCTTCTTTCGGCTTTTCCCGGTTAGGGGTCGCCACAGTGGAACTCCGGTCCGCTAATGATTGGCAGTAGATTTTTTACAGGTGCCGAGGTGCCAGCTCGACGCCCAACCTTTAACGAAGGCACGCCCATTCTATGCATGTCTTTCAAATGCCACTGGACCGCGGGAAGGACATGCAGACTCCACACAGAAGGCACTCCAGCCGAGAATCGAACGGGAGAACCTCTTGGCTGTGAGGCAACAATGCTCCCGCTGCACCACCATCAGTGCCCCTCAGTAGTCTCTAAGAAACAGTATAGACATAGGGCTTTGAGGCGGTCTGCATAGGACATTGTCAGAATGCCCTGTATTCTTTTTGTGAGTAACTTTTGCAGTTGTTCCATTTATTACATCTGCCTGGTCAGATGCAAACTGAAGAGGGCATTATACTCCATGATGTGTCTTATGAGGGATGAATCCAGTGGTATGACAACTTCCCTAGACCAAGATGCCATGCCCATATTGTGATGCACACCACTGCTACCAATATGTGATGACATCAATAGGTGACGTCCTCATGCTGGGCCATTAGTCAAGGAGCCTGAATCCTCACCACTGACACTGGAGAGGGATGTGCACTTGAAATACAAGTGGATGTACTCAGTATTTCCAGATGCAGACCTCTTTGCAACAAGTACAGTTTCCTTTAAGAGTACACAGGGAACATACTCAGCCCAGGGGTCTGGATGTCTCTATATCTGTCTCCATCCAGGTCCCCAGTAAGACTTCCCACTGGAACAGCTGTAGGGTTAGGTCTTCAGCCGAATGTCCAAGCCAAGTCCTCTAGCACCTTCTCTGTAAACCCAGTGCTTCGTTTCCCTGCAACACTTAGCTGACACACATACTCTTTAAGATTTAATTTTCACATACACACCTGGGAAAGGTTGGCACAAATTACCCATTCTACCAACTTTGCCCAGACTGTAAGGTAGTTATCACTGCCACCAGTCTGTTACTGTAAGGCTCTTAACAAAGAGTATCCAATTATACGGTGCAATATTAATACTAAAACAAATGGTAGTTCACCAAGACAGTTAGGCCTTCTGGAGTGGCCCACACATTGTCACCAAATAAATATAAGAAATCTCAAAGGCTAGATACTTTCTGCAAGGACCAGCCACAATAAAAGTTTTAGATATATTTAATAACAAATAATAAAAGAATATAAAAATATTGAATATATATTTACAGTAAACCACAGAGTTCAAATCACAGAAAATATTGAAATTAACATTGATGGACAGACTCAATGAAATAAAGAAAAACACTGTATAAACTAAGCTTCACTATATTCATGACTGAATCTAAAAGTATTACTGTTCCATAGTTAAGCTACTTACTACCACAAGACAAGATGCTGTGGGTAAGGGTCTTTCTAGTCAGGCTTCTTAAACAGTATACTCAATGTGCTGAGATTTCTCTTTGTAATATCTAAAATATAATTTCCAAGAGGACTGGCAGAATGGCCTCATCTGGTCACCTATCTCTAGGTTTTCACAGTATTCCCCTTTGAAGCTGAGGCTGGAAGTCAGCACAGACAGCCACAATAAGCATCTAAATGTTTATAGTAGTGCCTGAGGCCTCCATTCTTTTTACTGAGCTAATGGATAAAGTCTTTGTCCTAGACCTACCATTCATCACACTGGGGTGCCTTTTAATGATTTAATAGTTAATTTACATTTTCCTTAAAATAAGTTAGCTGGTTAACCATTCTGTCTCAGTGCCATCTATTAAAACATATACATTTAATTCAGTTACACTGATACATGTACATTTTTATTTCAGTAGGGTGCACTGTTGATACATTTCAACAAAAGTAAAGCTCACAAATACATTTTCAGTACAATCATCTTGTATAAATCAGTTTGCTATACAACTGACATACAGTTCAAATACATTTGTAACATAAAACACTCCAATTTCCCGTAACCAGGAACCAATAAAGGTAGTCCCACAATGTTGTAGTTCGCACAGTTCTTAACCAAGACTCTGCAGTCCGTAAAGTTAGAAAACTATTTTATTAACCAAAATAATAAACATTGCATCAAGGATTAAGTGCTTTCATTTCCTCAGCCGGAAACTTCATCAGAATAAATGCTACTGCTCTGCCAAATCTTTTATACATCCTGTTGTTAGTTAATTAATTAACTAATTTAAATTAATTAAATTAATTAGGTACACTTGAAAGTTTACCTAAGCATTTCAGTTTGACTCACACAACATAAAACTTATAAGTGCATTTAAGAAAGTGCTTTCTGAAATAGTTATAAAAAACATTACATCGTAACCTGACTTACAAATCTGTCCAAGTGAGATGACTTACAAATTTAGTAATGGTATTTATAAATATGTATGTTGAAATACATAGAATTGTAATATGTAAATATAAATATAAATAGTATATATAATGTATATCAAACAGTATAAAATAGCCACCACTAATGACTCTTGATTTAAAATCATATGCTTGTACATATACTTCTGTAGTGATATGTAAAAATACATACATAATCAATAAATGTATATATATATATATATATATATATATATTTTTTTTTTTTTTTTTAAATAAATTAAATAAATAAACAACAATTTTAAAAACTAATTTTAAAATTCATTTGTTTTTGTGTTTATTGCTGTTCCTATTTCTGTTTTGTGTTTTTACCTTGTTGGCCCTTAATTTTAGGGCTGGTAATAGTGACACATGGTCATTCATCCCTGGAGGTGTGTTGGAATTCAAACGTAGTTGCCAAACAAGTTCTCTATAACTAAGCTGATTTTCCCAATCCCCCCTCTATTGTTCTTGGGTACCATTTCCAGTATCCAAAACTTGAAATTAGCTCCTGTATAAATTAGTGTGTGTCTATATAAGGCATTTGTTTCCTTTTTCCTGTTGATATCATACATGTGCTCGTATATTCTTTGCCGTAAATGTCTTTCTGTCTTATCTACATAGTATCCCCGCATAAAGTACAGTAAGCTAAATATACTACCCCCCCTAGTGTAACACGTAAAATATTATATTAAGAACTGTGCGAACTACAACATTGTGGGACTACCTTTATTGGTTCCTGGTTACGGGAAATTGGAGTGTTTTACTGGTTTGGAACTTTTTTCCCGTTTCTTCCGTTCTTCATTTACACATTTGTAACATAAGCATCTTGTATAAATCAGTTTGATATGCAAAGGACATACCATTCTTTACAAAACTCCAGCTGGATATGCTGGCAGTTGCCTATATCATCACACCAATTATCAGCTGAGCAACATAGAATGGTTTCTTACTACCCTGGACATGTATTGGTCAAAGACCAAGTTACTATCTGCATGTGTTCCCAAATCCCTGACTACTAGGAGTATTCTTAGGGGTGTTTTATCAGTGATGCAGTTTCTTAGGGTGACCATCTTCCTGAAGGGTACTATTATACATTTCCTGACTTTGAGTTTTTAAGATGTGGCTTTGGTACTATTTATTTGTTTTTGCTAGTCTTTCTTGTAAGATGTTAGTGTCTTGGTGGGATTCTTTTACTGCTCCTAATTTGGAATAATTTTAATTTTCCCCGAACCCGGGCGGGGGGGTTCCAAAAAACCAGGGGGGCCCTTTTTTTTAATTTGGGCCTTTTAACCCTTCCCAAAGGGGGAAGTTTTTTTTGGAT